>NC_053163.1:857946-1225446 GCF_016835505.1 Polypterus senegalus | reverse complement strand
CTACAGGAGACACCATATCATATGCATGCAAAATCATTATTGATTTCATGATATGCACTGGAATGCAGCTTGAAGGTCTGTCTGTGTCCAACTACAGAATATGCTAATTACATTTCTTTTGGTGTGATCATCTTGGTAACCCATGTATGAAAGAGTGCTACACTATTCAGCTGCTTCTTCATTTCTATACTTGGTGTGATAGTCAGACCTAGGATTTAGAACATTAATGCACTTGTCTTTGTTTCTGCTCACAGATGAAAGCTGCATAGTTGCCATGGAAACGCAGTTTGAACTGATACGTTGCTTTACACCATGACACCCAGTAGAGGATTCAGGAACTGAAGCGGGGATCTCGTCCCACTGATGGCCACGACTGGGTAAGAGATGCCTTGACATGCTGTGACCTGTACAAGAATATAATTGAAAAATGAGCCACATGTGATAACCTTTTTTGGAGATTTATGACCCAGTGGCATCTCTTGAGCCAGACTTAATTTATTAACAAACAGTGACTTGTAGGCAAATGAGTTGAACTTGAAAGCACAGATTTTAAAAGTTAATATTGATTGGTTACTTACTGTATGGCCCCCATACACATCACTTAATGTGTCTGTCCATGTACTGTAGAAATGTGTATGTCTCTACCATACTACAGATTACAGGCAGTTTGAGATGATTTTCTTTATGGAATGTGTTATAAAAGTTACAGATTGCTTAATAAGTGAGAGGCAACTGATGCATAAAAATAAAACTTTAATATAATCAAACATTCTTATAAACAAACAACTTTCTGGTCATGTCCTTTTATTTTATAAAAATAGCTTCTCCCCTCATTTTTGTCATGTGATAAGTTTAGATACAACAGTGTCCAGTCTTCATGTTTTCTGCTTGGAAAATTTTTAACACTGCTCTTTTAGCGAACTGCCTACCCAGTATTTAAATAGATTCTTTTCCACAATTACTGTTTTTCTTACCCCAAAATTATCTTCCAACAGTGAAAGTGTTTTCTTGATACAGAATACTTTACAATAGCGTATAAGCTTCAGACAAAACAACCATTTCTAATTCTGTACAGTGTTTCAGTAGACTGGGTAGTCTGTCTTCAATGAGGTAGGCTGACTAGTTGGACAAAAACTATCTGTAATGTATCATTATTTACATTGAAAAATTTACCACAGCTGTTAACATATTCATCGAAAATTACTATTTCAAATCTCAATTCTAATACAAAATAAGCAGTACTGACAGAACGTTTTTTTCGAGCATGTTTGCGATCAGTGTGTAATTATACACAGAAACCTGATTTCTAAAACCTATATAAACTTTTGTTCTGATTAGATAATTTAGAGTTTGGCTTCTGAGAAACCTGGTTAACAGAAGTAGATTTCTCTGCAAATAACCTCGATTTTGGGGCCATATAAACCCTTAACCGTGTTAGGGCCGATTTATACTTCATGCTCAGAACGCGTACGCGCCCGCATCATGGCTGCCACGCGTTCCCAGCATTCATTTCACGCGTCCTCTGAGCAGGTCCTCAGAAATTAACGCGATGCGTGCGCAAGTTGCAGTACCAGCAAAAAGTCGGGGGGCGCAGTGTGCTAAAAGTCGGAACGTGACGTCAGAGTCTCTGTTTACTATCTACATGTGACAGCAAGCCTCTATGGAGATCCTTCGGGGATCGATGTGCATGCTTTGCTGTTTGATAAATGGTTCAAAGTGGTGAAACAAAATGCCGACATACAGATGCATTCGTGGTGCTTTTATATTCAAGCGTCGCATATTCACGATCGTAATGACACGATACATTTTAAAAGTCTCACATACCATCTTTTGTGCCGTCTATTTTTAATTTTATTTACTTTACCTGCTGTCCGGTCCAAGAAGCTCGTAGCGATTAAAAACTGGGATGACGTTTATGATGGTCTGCTTTAATAATAAAGTAAACTACGAGGTTAAAATGGACTTTTCGAGATTAAAGACGAAATTTCCACTTTAATCACAAAATACAAGTTTTCACCGTGTCTTTTATTTTTTTCTCAGTGGCTTAAATACAGCGCTATACATTATGTTGCCGATGTGAAGTTGGAAAAAAAAAAAAAATAGATGGCACAAAAGATGGTATGTGAGACTTTTAAAATGTATCATGTCATTACGATCGGGAATATGCGACGCTTGAATATAAAAGCACCACAAATGAATCTGTATGTCGGCATTTTGCTTCACCACATCGAAGCATCCATCCCGTAGGATCGGCATAGAGGCTTTCTGTCACATGTAGATAGTACCCAAATGTAATGACACGATACATTTTAAAAGTCTCACATACCATCTTTTGTGTCGTCTTTTTTATTTTTTTATTTTTGCAACTTAACAACAGCAACATAATGTATAGCGTTATACAGTATTTGAACCACTGAGAAAAAAATAAAGAACACGGTGAAAACGTGTATTTTGTGATTAAAGTGGAAATTTTGGCTTTAATCTCGAAATGTCCACTTTAACCTCGTAGTTTACTTTATCATTAAAGCAGACCGTCGTAAACGTCATCCCAGTTTTTAATCGCTACAAGCTTCTTGGACCTGACAGCAGCGGAAAGCAGCAATAGATCGCCACACAGAACAAATTAAATGTATGATAGTCCAACTCTCTGCACATTTACAATCTTTAGATTTATACTTGATATCACTTTCATGATGAAATGCATTAAAGTGTGTATGTTACATTTTATGTGTAATTTCGTTTAAATAATGAATACTGTTAATTACACACATGGGGGTGTCACGGTGGTGGAGCGATAGCACTGCTGTCTCACAGGGAGTTATGTTGCTGGTATCTCCTGCTTGTATTCCACACTGTGCTCCTGTTTCCTTCCAAAGATATGCAGATTTGGGGATCTGGTGCCGCTAAAATGACACTAGTGTATGTGTGTGCTTGTATTCACCTTGTTATGAGCTGAGGCTTCGTCAAGGGACGGTTTCTCACTTGTGCCCAATGCTTGCTGGAATGGACACATCCCTGAATTGATGGATTTAATCAATAAATATCCTTTTCAGAGATATTGCGGTAAGGTGTCATCAGAATTTAATAGGTGTTCTAGGCAATTCACAACACAGAGAAGCTGGACATGTTCTCACCGTGATAATATCTCGCACTGCCACCTGGTGGATTCCTCCAGATTTACGTAAAGTACGCGCGCAAGTATGAACACTACAACGCTTGCGTAGCAGGAGCGTCCGCTGCAGCATGCGTCGCGTCGCGTGAAGTATAACTCCGGCCTTACCTGTAAGGATTTTGTAGTCTGTGCATGTCTGTTGCACCCTGTCATCCTGCACATGTATTTATGTCGTACATGCTTTCAGAAACCATGGGTAGAAGCATTCAAAAAATAAATTTCAAGAGGCAATGTTCAGGAGATCGCACCATTGCTTCTTCTGGCTGAAATAGTCTGATTCAATAATTCAGAAATGATTACATTTAAGGTTGATGAGCTGAACGAACAGTGCAACAAAATCTTGAAAGCAGTAGGGTAACACATTAAAAGTAACATATGTTATATAGTTAGGTTACTTGTTATTTTAGCCGTCCTGGGTGTAAGGCAAGAAGCACACATACAGGTTCCTTTGCAGGGCTCAATCACACAATGTGCTGCATGCATTTTGGTAACTGAAGCCTATAAATACAGTATTTTTAGTCAAAACTAACACTTTATTTATCAAACACAAGAAAATTATCTTAAGTGTTATGCTAATTTTCAGAATCATACAGGTAATTGATGATGCCGACTTATTTTGTGAGCAGTTTAATGACGTCAAAATATTTTTACAAAGGAGAACTCCAGAAGATTACTTGTACATTTAAACATGCATTTTTAAGAAACCCGGTTTCTGCCTTAACCTGATGTGGCCTGCAGATGGTGCTCCTGCCACCCAAACCTGACACAGGCAGAAGCAGGATACAAGTTCAACACACATGCTTTTATGTTTTCATTGTGGGAAATGCTTTCCCTCGCTTCCAACATAGACAGCACAGTTCAAAGCACTAACAAAATATCCAAGACACACTACTCTCTCTTCTTTACCTTTGTCTTCACTCTCTCTCTCTTCGCCTCCACTACTTCTCCTCCAGCAAGCTTTGTCCACCTCCTCATGACTCTGGCTCCTGGAGTAGTGGTGGCTGGCTTCTTTTATAGAGCACCTGGAAGTGCTCCAGGTGCTTGATGACCGGCAGCACTTAAGGGTGTGGTGGAATTGCTGTCACGCAAGGCTCAACAGTTCCTTGCAGCACCCCCACGTGGTGCCCACACAACCCAACAGGGCTGCACCAGACTCCAACTCCCAGTGAGCCAAGGGTGGCTGCCATCTATCGCTCTGGGGGAGTTAATGTTCTGAATATGTTCTGTTTCCCCAGTTCTTGCAGTATAGAGGAGTTGTGGCCAGGGTCACACTGCCCCTCCCTCAGCTGAGCCTTGCGGGGCAAAGCGCCCCATCCCGTGAGGGCTGTCCTTGTCCAGGATGGGGAGTTGATGTAATCCAGTCCACATCTCCGGCCTGAAACGAAAAAAGAAGTTAGGGTTGGTGAGGCGCTGCACTAACGCCGTCTCCTGCCATGTGACAGTGTCCTGAATAGACCGCACCTCCAACTGTGACCCGGACAAGGACACTCATAGCATCGCCAACCCCCCGGTGCCCATGATCTGCAGAAATGAAAGCAGGATAGGAATTCCAGCTCCGCTTTACGCCTAGCCAAGGTTGGCGCTTCTCTCTACCCCTGCTCACATGCTGCCTGGTCTTCCTTCTGTTTTGAGACACAGCGACAGTCTAGGTCTCCCTATGTCTGCGTATTGGGGGCGGGGCACTCTGGCCACCGGCACATACAAGCTGACCCCTTTCGTGCACCTATGCTGTTTTCCTTTGTCCACTCTAAGGGTTGTGGCTACTTGGCACCTGGTATTATTTACTTTCGGGGCCCCTTTACTCTGCACCCCTCTTTACTGTATGGTACGGGTGTCACCTGTACCGCCATATTTATGTAGGTGGAGAATCCTGCGCCGTGCTTCCTTAAATACTCTGATGCCACCTTCAGGGATCCCTCTGCTATCCCCTCTCAAGCCCTCCATGGTTTGCCTGGGGAGACTAACTACCTGAAAACAAGACTGTGCAAGCTGGAGTACCCTCTTTAACTCAACGTACAGCCAACACCAGATTATATATTTTGGCTGGACGTGGACTCGGACTTCACTCGTCCTTGTCCTTCGGTCAAGAGCCATTGTGCCTGCATGCCTTCTGTACAGGCCTTGTCAGGTGTCCTTTTCGGCTTGGGGTGAGTGCTTGCCAGCTCCACGTTTGCTAATTTATCGGCGGGATTCTGGCACACGTCCTCCACCCATTTACCTGCATCAGGGAGTGCAGCCTGGCCCTCCTCTGCCCCTCCTTGTGACGATGTGGGTTCTGGCTCCACACTCCCATTGCTTTTTGGAAGCCTTAAACCCAACACCGTCGATAATGAAACCGTGAGCTAGCCAGTGGAGGCAATAAGTAAGCAAGGGGATGGTTCAAAAAGTGCAACAATGCTTTTATTTAAAATGGTCAACAAAACAAACAGTGTTCCAATAAAGTGCAGTGATTCCCAAAAAGTTCAATAAGTAATCCAATAAAAGAACGTGGAGGTTAAAACACACAAATAGAAAAAAACAATCCTTAAAACCAAAGGTTAAAATGTTTCTAAGGAAGCAGTCTTTAATACAACAAGAAGCCTGGTACTTCTTCTGTTAGCTTTATCGTCTCACCTGCTTCTCCCATATGGGCCTTGCAACAGGCGAGACGCTCTCAATGCAGCTGACCTTCTGCCTACTCCTGCTGCTACTACCACTGCCAGTCGCCTTCCCGATCCTTGGCTCCGGTCGGCTCCCCCCTGACAGTGACTTGGGAATTCCACTGTGACCAAGGCTCTCACACAGGGAACACTACGTCCCAAGTCCCGACTCCCGCTACCATCTGCGGAGAGTCCCGCACCTTCCCGGTCACTCCCGCTCTGCAAAAACAAACTTCTGCGGGCATGACCACAACCACTTCTCTCATGTGTTGGCCAAACACCCAGGCGGCCTTCAGCTGCCTGCGAGCATTTGCTCACCTCCTTCCTGCTGCACTGATTTGCTTGCGCTCTCTCTTCTCTCTCCTTCCTGCTTCCAACCTCCGTTTCATTCTCTCTTTCTTTTCCTCTTCCCCCCCCTCCCGACCGACTCGCACTTCTTTTAAATGACTAGGGGCCATGACAGCTGTAACGTATTAGCCACGGGAGCAATCACGGATGTGGGCAGTTCCTCACCTGTACTCTCGGTGAGAAACACCCACACCTCCGAGCATCCCACGGCTCACCATGGCCCAATGCCCCCTCGCTAAGCCGCTGCGAGAGCGGGGATTATTTATTTAAAATTGAATGGCCTTTGCTCAGTGAGCTGTGGACCCGCTATACCACACTCCTTTGATCTGCTCTTTCGGGTTGAGACTGCTCCAGCCTTTGTCTTTAGGCGAGCAGCGGGCCCAGATTGTAATCACTCTCCTCACTCAAGCTTGCCCAGCTGTCATCCCATGAATCGATATGCTTCACCACAAATGCGGATCTTAACATTCCAGGTAGGAACAGACATGAAACCCACCCAGGGCAAATCATCCCTGTGGCTGGCATCTACCTCATTGTGGATCCTGTCCACCAGAGCCTGTTTTTTTCCAGTTGGCCTCTCTTTCCCTGGCACGTGGAGCCGTGTGTCATTGGCAGTGGTGTGCGTGTGGCCGCCTGCTGCCTTTGGGCCTCGCCTGGTCTTCTTTTTCCCCATTGGCGCGGGGGCGGTATTTCAGTGGGCCTTTTCTTTTTTTTTTTTTTTTTTTTTCTTTCTTTCTACTTTTAGTGCAGCTTCAGTGCATGCTGCTGTGCTTCCATATGTGTGTGTCTTGCACTGCTGTTTCGGGTCGCCACAAGAATAAAAGCGCAGGTCCCAGCCTTGTAGATGGCCAGGAATCTTGCTGACTACACCACTTGTGCCCTGCACAGGGTGCTCTATCCCCCACCCAAACCTGACATAGACAGACGAAGGACACAAGTTCAGCACACACGCTTTTATTTTTTCTTTGTGGAAAATGCTTTCCCTCATTTGCCACCTGCACAGTACAGTTGAAAACACAAACACAGTACACAAGACACGCTTATTTTTCCTTCTTTTCCTTATTCTTCTCTCTCTCTTTGCCTCCACTCCTCCTCCAGCAAGCTTTGTCCACCTCCTCCTGACTGTGGCACCTGGAGTAGTGGCAGCTGGCTCCTTTTATAGGGCACCTGGGTGCTTGACGACCTTCTTCTAGCAGCACTTCTGGGTGTGGTGAAGGTGTTGCCACACAGCGTTCAAAGGTACCTGCAGCGCCCCCTGGTGGTACCCATGTAACCCAATGGGGCTGCACCAAACTCCAATTCCCATGGAGCCCTGCCCCAGAGTGGCTGCCATCTATCGCTCCGAAGGAAGTAATGCTTTGAATATGTTCTCTCACCTGGCCCTTCCAGTATAGAGGAGTCCCAGCCAGGTATGGGCCCCAGCCGTCCACCATGTGCATGTAAACACACTGAATAATGCATGTTTAGAATAATATAAGGATTATGTTTAATTATACACTGTTAAAATCAATATAAAATAAATATTTGGGATTGATCAGTACAACACAGAGGAGGAATCATATACAAAAAATTACAAATGAAAAAAATATGGAAATACACATGAATGTGGTCAAGCTGTGAGAAATCCAGTCATACCATAGAGGTATACGATTCAAGACAAGCCAACTAAGGATGCATAGTTGTAAAGGTATTCATACTCCTCTCCACTGCTCAATTGCATTTGTTTAAGACCTGAAATAAGCAAAAGCTTTTACCGCTTATAAAATGCAAAACTTTATTGAAGGACGCACTGTACTCTCTTGTCCTGAAAATCTGATTTTCCCCCAAAATTATTACTTATCTTGTATATTTAGGTGAAAACTGATGCATTTACTGTTCAAAGCCTCACTTCTGGACAATAATGGGTAATACTGAGACTGTAGTTTTTCTTCAGTTACATTTTAAGGAAGTTACCTAGTACTTGGTTTTGTTTTAAAGTTTGAATACTTTTTTTTTTTTTAAACTAGGCAGGGGTGAAATTTGAAAACTTGTATAATACAGGACCATGCAAACTTTTCAGCCGTTTAGTTTGTAGTCGCTTGCACTATGGTGAGTCAGTAAGGCTTTTTAAAGATGCAGCTTTAAGTACTGTGTTCTTCATGGCATTATATGGAGGTTAATTAGGAACAAATTAAGTGGAGTGTAGATAAATTTGAATTTTTACAGAGAGTTAATAAAAGTAAGGTGACATAGCAGCACTGATGCTGCACAACTTTCAAAGTAAACGTTTGAATTAATTTTTTGTTTCTATCCGTGTGTTGTTAATATTTTCCCTCATTCATGTGTTCTGGTTAACATTCATACTCTTGTGCACATTAACCTAAATGGAGCAAATTCAGGGTTGCCCCCCAGTGTCATCTTTAAGCTTTTAAGGTTGAAGAAGAAAACAAGGTTATGTGGAAATAAACACTTGGGAAAATGTCCAAATTGGAGAAAAAAAAAACTGTAAATATTTCTGAGGAGAGAAATTTAGAGTTTCTACAATCTGATTATTATTTTTCATTCTCATTATTTATTCCATTTGAGTTGCCTCTGAATCCTTACCATATGCATTTGTTCTTTTCAGGTGTCAGCTGGTGTGCTAAAGCAATGGGGAGCTGCTGGAGTTGTCTTTACAGAGACACAATACCAGACAACCACCCAACAAAGTTCAAGGTGAGACCTATCTTAAGCACATGTCTGGGTCTTAGAAAACCTGTATGACTGATTGAATTTATTAAAATCATAATTGTAAAGCAAGTAAGAATAATGGCAGAAGATATCTGGGGAAAAAGGGGAGGCTTAATAGAGGTGATTGAAAGCTTTTTTTTTTTTAAAATTAAATGTACCAGGTGGCAAATGTGGATGATGAAGGAAATGAACTGGGGTCAGGCACAATGGAGCTCACACAGACTGAGCTCCTTCTGCACACTCGCAAACGGGATGCCATCAGGTGGCCCTACCTCTGCTTGCGACGCTATGGATATGACTCTAACCTCTTCTCCTTTGAGAGTGGACGTCGTTGCCAAACGGGCCAAGGTGAGAAATTTTACTTTTTTATTTGGGCAAACATTATAGCAACTTAAGATAATTAAAAAAATGTAGAAACATTTCAGAAAGTTTCTTGGGTGCAATGTCGTTAATGTAACCAAGGCTTCATCAGAATCAAAAGAACAGACCCCTGGAACAGAGTACAGTCAGACTCATAAGAATCCAATATTACTGGATTCTGTAGTAAATTGATACCAAGTATGTAAGTCTGTGAAATTCTTAGATATAACAGATGCCGAGTTTACTGTGGGTAGCTTGCTAGCATGATATTTAAATGGATACAGATGAGATAAGTACTTTGTAAATAAGAATAAGAATTCTATGAATAATTTTCACGTTTGGCAAATATTGTGCTTTCTATAATGTTTCAGACAAAGACACATTTTTCTTTGATTTACCTCTCTGTTCCACAATTTAAATTACAAATCAAACAATTCAGATGTCATTAAAGTGCACATTGCAGACTTTGGGTTTACATTATGGTAACAAACATTATGTTTGGCATTGTTGCTATTTTCGTGGTTTGACATAACAAAATTTCTGTCTAAACACTTCACAGGTTTCTGTTAGTAATAGTAAGGGATTCTTAATCCTACACATGTACAGATTCTTTCCCTCTCAAATGTTTCTTACTGTATACAGCAATAAGGCACTAGATGGCAGTGCAAGCTGGGAATGAGACTTTTCTTAAATGCTTATCTCTTGTACTTTGTACCGGTTGCATTGTGAATGGATTTCCTTTCACTTTAATTTCTTTTTCAGCCACCGTACCTTAGTTTGGCTAGATATTGTTTTACTTAAAATAAATAACGTGCATCTTTTTTAAGCACTGCTTTCTTTTTTCAGGAATCTTTGCCTTCAAGTGCTCTCGAGCTGAAGAGATCTTCAACCTTCTCCAGGAGCTCATGCAGTGCAACAGCATCAACGTTGTGGAGGAGCCTGTGGTCATCACACGTAACAGCCACTCCCAAGACTTGGAACTACCACGTACTCCGCAGACCCCCAACAGTCAGTCACATCCAGTCTTGTCCCTAATAGACTGCATAGCCAGATCCTTTGAGGGGCTGATGTGGGAAAGAGTGTTATTGGGGCAGTGCAGTCTTAAAGTAGAAGGGTTGAATAATACTCAGAAAGTTGCTTAAACTTGCTAAGTGAAGCAGAATTATCAATCAGTAGGCTCATGCATATCTCAGTTGCCACCTGTAAGCCAGAAGTTATAGTGTGGGCTTTCATATTTCTTAACAGGGCAAACACCCATTAACTCCATTTGGCACTTTGACTTCCAGCTCCAGCCTATACTGTTCCTGGCTTTCCAAATGGATATCCTGGTTTCCAAGTTTCAGGAGATGGAACAACACACCCTGCAGCACTTCATTCTGCTGTGGCTAACGCCTGCCATCCCTCTATGGGTGAGGACCAACTACACCGACATGTCAGCATGGAGGACCAGGTGAGCAGGGGGCATAATTAATACCATTAAGTGGATCACTTTTCAACATGGGCTTTCTTATTAGTGTGCAAGCTGGTGGTAAGTCTGTGTTTATGTCTCCTCGGTAGTAATGCTGATCTGTAAACATTTATCTCTCTTTTATTATTCTTAATTTCCATTCTCAGACACATACCTACGTGAATACCTCTGATGTGGATGGGGAAGGCCGTGGGCGACACTGTGTCCACTCTTTACCAGAGGTTCGACCAAATCCTTATCCTGACATATCTAGGGGGACTGGAGGTAGTGGAGGAGGTCAGGGTGGTCACTCCGGGCTTCACTGCTACTCTCTGGATGAAAGAAACCCCCAGGTATTCTTGCAGGCTCCTTCTGGTGAAGCAAAGTTTGTTCTGGGTCCAACACCTGCTCAGAGACGGCTGATGGAAAGGGAAACCCTGGCCAAGCAGCTGCATAGCCACCATCACACTCATCTGCCAGCAGACAAGGGTACAGAAAGAGATGGGTCTCATTCTCATACTCCCCACCCCCACCACATACACTCCTCATGCCACCTACACCATCACAACAGTAGCAATGACCATCAGGAAAGCTGCCAAGGGGTACAGCTTACCTATGAAAATATTAATGGCCTTGGTGGTGGTCTGCGGCGGGGTGGTGATAACCGTCTGAAGTTGTGTCCTGGCAGTGCCTCACTTTCTGGTGGCTCCAGCAGCAGCAGCAGTGGTGGAGATGGTCCCTTGTCAATACCATCTGCCTCCTCACAGGGGTTTGGCAGTGTTTGTGGTGGCCTAGGACCAGGCCACAGGAAAACTGCGCTCCTCAACTATGAGAATCTGCCATCACTGCCACCTGTCTGGGAGTACCGAGCCCTACAGAGGGAGGAAGATGATGAGGAAGATGAAGAAGATGAGGATGAAGAAGAGTATGAGGAAGAGGAATATGATGAGTATTCAGAGGGCCCTGCCACCCCAAATGGCTACCATGAAGAAGGCAGAGGGCAGAGTGACTTGCGCAACTACGTTAATACAGACCGTATGCAGCACGGTGGACGGAGACCTGTGTGTCCTCCTCGCAGGCACCACAGAACTATGGATTGCCCAGGGAATGCTGGAGTGTTCAACTTTGATTTCCGAAGGGGGATGAGCAGTGACTCTCCTCAGCAGCGGCAACTTAATTATATCCAAGTAGATCTTGATGCAAATTCTGAGCGTGGGATGTCAGTCCCCAATAAACAGCTGCCACTAGCCTGTGGTGGTCCCCCATCTAGTCAGCCTTCCCGGCGCAGTGAGTTCTATGCGGTTATTGATCTTAAGAAAACTGCTGCCATGTCTAGCCTGCAGAGGGCGCTGCCTCGTGATGATGGTACCTCCCGGAAGACCCGACACAACAGCACTGACTTGCCACTGTGAGTGAGTACAAGTAATGGGGGTGGCAAGAAGAGCAAAAAAACAACTAACAGCAACAACAAAAACTTTTCCTACCTGATTGCTTGTCTACCAGTGAAACAGTGGAAGGGGAGGATGGACACTGTTGTGACTCATGTGCCAAGGATTTTTCCAGTGTTCAGGTCAGCTCTTGGAAGTTTTGGCACACATGACTGTCCCTCAGGACATATTGTTGTCAAGGGGGCACTTTATCTCCCCTGGGGAGAATTGGGGTTGGGATGGGATGGGGTGGGTGGTGAGGGAGGATGGGATGGGGATGGTAGACATTCCGTACTGTATGTTACGCACCTTTCATCAAGCCTTGAGCATCTTGCAGATGCAGCATCCCTTTTGTTTTGCCCAAGGTTTGCCACTTTTGCCTGTTTGCCCACAGGGGAATCAGGGTTTTGTGTCCCTCCAAGACAGCATTGTTTTAGTGGTGAGCTACAAGTGCCATTCTTGAAGTCGGTCTGCCTTTCCCTATTTGCTGACATTTTTTTTGCATGTTGCTTTAACCTTTAAGGTGAAGTAAACCAAATGATGCTTTTTCTTAACATGCCCTTAACTGGGTGCCCACTGAACTGGCAGGGCTTATTGTAGTGTTTTTTTTTTCTTTTTTGTGGCTTTCTTCTCTTTAAAATTGTTATTTTGCTTTTTCATTATCTTGTTTTGGTTCAATATGTTTATCACTGTTTTATTGACTCTGTGGTGGACCTGTTAAGCTGCTTTCTTCTGTATATAAGGCACAGTCCATCTTGGCATTTATGTAGTGTATTATGGCATCTCCCCTCGTCTTGGCATTCTGCACTGCTATAGAGTTCTTTATTCCCTCTCCTGTGTAAGGCTTGTAATTTAAGCTGTCTTGCTACTTTCTTATTTAATTTATGATATTCCTGCTTGTAGTGTACCCTGTATATCTCAATATATTTGTATAGATTGCCTGCCTGAACAGTCTAGATTCTTGTGTGCCACTATAATGCTTTTTGCTTGTAGGGAATTTTTTTCCTGAACAGCTGTACTGTGCTCAGCATGGAAAACTTTCTAGAGACCATACTCCTTTCTGTAATGTCACAGTTCTCACTGCATGCATAGGTTACATTCTTTCTCTTTTCCATTTAGCAATTCTCATCTGTGACTGTAGAGATTCCTTTCTTTATTCTAAGTAGAGCCTTTGTGTCCCTGTTTCCTGGAGTAATTCTATAGCTTTCCTCAAAAACTTCACCCTTTCATTCATATATAATTATTTTTGATCTTGATGGCCGTAGCTTGTCTTTATATCTGTAGATCTCTTTGCCTGTGTTGGTTGTACTCTTGTACTCTTTCCTTGTCTATCACTTGCAGAGATATAGCTCTCCTCGACTGTAGGTGCTGCCATCTAGCTCTTGCTTCTGTGAATTTTTGAAGTTCCCAATATTAATAGGGGTCACTTTCTCTCTGTATAGCCAGAGTTTTCATTTATGTTGCTGTAGTCCTCCCTGCCTGTAAGGGGTGCTGTGTAGCTGAATCATCTCTTTATCTGAGAGATGTTTTTATGTTTACATTTGATGAATGTACAGATTTCAGGGTTCAGTTTTACATTTTCTCTTTGTGCCAAATGAGAGGCAGAACCAGTCTTCTGCCATGACCTAGCAGCAAGTTTGTTTGTCCCAAAAAAAGGTGTTTTCTCTATTAAGTCAAAGGGGATGCTGTATCTGAAATGCCTGTGACCCAGCCAGTAGTGCAACATTTAAATTACATTCAGAAAAAATGAGCTTCAAATGAAAACAAAAAAAAAAGTGTTTAGCTTTACAATGTCTGTTCTACAAAGGTGCCAAATGTCTTTACTGTGCAGTAGAAGTGAAGTGATTGTAAAAAAAAAACAAATTCCATGTGCCATTATAAAAAGTGTGCAAATGTGAGGGCTACATTTTGAATCCAAAAATCTGGTCCTGAGAGAAGTGTTACATGTAGATTCTGGTGTGCTGCAGTAAGCAGCTGACATGGTTTCTTAGGAGGGGTCAGGGACTGAAGTGGTCCATTAAAGGACATGGAGACTGAATATGCTGCTTAGTATGTCATATGTAATGTACTGTATTTTGCATGTGTTCATCTTCATTTGGGTTTCAACATGAAGAGAGTTTCCCCAAACCTTTTGGCTAGTGCTGTGCAGAGGTCCTTTTCTTCATTATGGGTCTCTTCCAGTGGGTGGCTGGGGCAGGGTTGGGGGTTGAGGGAGTGGTTTTTACTGTTTGGTCTTGTTTGTCAATGCTTCATTACTGCTTCAAGTAACCATTGTCACTTCTGCAAGTGTCCAGTAGCCGTGCTTGGGAGAAGAGCTATATTTCCTCTGACTTTGGTTGATGTGCCAAGAGAGGTGCTGAGTTTAAATATCACACTTTCAAGGAGGGAGATGCTGATGTTGTAAAAGGAGTGCCATTGCCACAATAGAAGGGCTCACCCGGTCTGTTGCCAGGATGCTTTTGTATCGCTACACTGTGCCATGCTTATAAAGGTGCCAACATGTAAGAGGAAGCATCTGGCTGTGTTTACAAAGACAGGGACATGTGGCAATTTGTTTTTACATTTGTTCTCATCTTTGCTTAGCTAATCCTGAGTTTGGAATACAGTAGATTGTCTCCCTGCTTCACCTTCTTTGTATATTGTTCTGGTCTGTTCTGTATTTGGCTTCACTGTCATACCAAATTCTGTCTGTATTTTTTTATTACATGCAGCAACCAACAAAATGCAGGGTTTATGCCTTGCGAGTGGGTGCTGGTGCACTCAGCTATGAATCAGTTCATTGGATATTTAGTTAAAAGTTCATGACTTAAAGGTCTACTTGCAAGCGGCATTTGGTATAACCTTAAACTGAACCTCTGAATATTTATTATGAAACACAATAGGTTTCTCAATTGGACTAGGTTCACGTTCAAATTAGAAGTAGATCTGTGTGCACTGGGAAATCAGAAACAACCCATAACATTTCTCCTGAGATTGTTGTCTCAGCTTAAGGGAACAAATGGTTTTTCCTTCTTTGGCAGCCTCATTCAGGCAGCTCCAGGGAAATTACTGGGAAGGAAGAGATCTTGCCCCACTTTTTGCTTCAGGCAACCTTTTTATTAATGATGCAGAGGTGGAATGGTGGGAACACTGTTGAGGTGTGAAGCTCATCTCTCGCTTTGCTGTGGTCTGAATATTTCTTTTTTTTTTATCAAGTGTGATTCTGGAGGCATTTTTATTTTCTGATTGTAATGAGAGGGTTCTTAAGCATTAACACAGTCTTAAAATGTAGAGACTTGGTGGCCCTTGTTTGTGAGAATGGCAGGTCAGTTCTACCATGTCTGATCTTATTGAAATAGGTAGGGATGGATTGGCTTTAAAGATATGTTAGTGTGGTCTGGAGAGAATTAGATATGTGTTCCCCACATTCTAAAGATCTTGCAACATGTTTGAAAAGGAGGTGGTTGTGGGTACTTGGTAGACGTGATGTATTGAAAAGAAATGGTTAACTTGTTATGAAGGTATGGATGGGATGATACTGTTGGTTGGTGCTTGTTTTGTGAGGGTGACAAGCATCCTTTTGTTGACTTACTTTTTATGTATAGGTGGTATTAAGAGGCAGAAGCCCCACACCATGAGTGAATCACTTTGCGTGGGAGGCTGTTATTTTGAGCCTGGTTTACGTGATTTTTGTCTTTTTTGGTGTCTCCCTCTCTCCTCAGTGTCCTGTTGCTACCCTCATATAGTTCTTTATTTAAAAAGGACTGCTTAACCCCAGGCTTCATAATAGTGGATTATTTAAAAATCCATTTGAATGAAAGCCACCTTGTTTTGAAATGCTGGAAATAGATGTTAGCAGCAGTCTGGAGCTAATCTTTTTGAGGGAGAGGGTTATATTTTTCCCTGCTTTAATGTAGGGAGGGATGCCGGCATTGTAATCCACAATGGATTATTTGTATACTCTGTATTATTATTATTATTATTATTATTACTTTTAATATTCCTACAAAATGGGGAGGTTGGGGTAAATTTTTCCAGTGGATATTTGCCCAAAACCACAGCAATGTGCCATTGTCACTAGTGAGTAGCATCTGTGCTGTGCTTTGCTAATCTAGAGTGAGGATTATATGCCTTAATTTATTTACATTTGTACTTATATATAAATATATATTAATTTATTTGTCTGTTATTTATTTATCATATTTATTAACTTATTTATTAATTTATTGAATTATTTTGTTAGCCAAAAATATTTCTAACAGTAGCTTCTATTTAGAGTCTGCCTTGCATAGCTTAATCAATTGCATGTTTTTATGTCTGTGTTTTCTCTCTAAGTGGGTAAATGGCATGTGGTGTTTGTTGACAAGCTTCCGCTGTATGTTTCTGCCTTCTAGACCAGTCTGCGTATCTACACAATGCCATGGTGGAGTATAGGTCATGAGTGGTCAGGTTTTAAAGGTAAAACGTGTAATTTTAATAGTGGAAGGTTACTTGAGCGTTGTCGTAGAGCTCTGAAGAAAGTTATATTAACAAACTATAGGCCTTTCTAAGGTTATTGAAGCTCTAACTTGATATCAGATATGTCCTTTTCCGTGTGCTTTTGTGAGCACTCAGACTCAGTAATGCTTCTGAGTTGAGATGGATTTATTTGGCTTTAGTTTTGCTTTCTTCCCAATTGCAGTTTTACAGGAGTCTGCTGGAACCTTAGTGCTATGTTATTGGCTGTTGGACAGAAACACCTTGGACGGGTTAAGGTTAGGATGAAGGTCTGAAATGTCATTGTCATGGATCATAGCTTTAGAAAAGTACAAAAGATCTTACTGCCTGATTAGTACAATTAGGGTTTGTTGACTGACAGTCTGTCTGCAAAGTATGGTATCTTGATGTTCACATGCTATATTTTTCCACTTCAGTAGGCTATTGTCAAATGTTTTAATTGCCTTGCTGAAACTCCTTGCTATTATAGGTTCATCACCAACACAACTTTCTGAACCTTTCTTTTCACATGACAGATCTTTTAACTGTTCTGCCGACATTAAATTAGTAGTTAACCACAGAAGTTAATTTCTATATTATATGTTATTTTCGGGATTCTGAGTATACTATAATATGATGGGAGAATGGAGTTTTGAAACAAATTCTATGCAGAATTGTAAGGGTATGCTAACAATATAGCGTTTTGTTAGATAACCAGTTTTGTTGAGTACCTCATTACTGTCATACAAAAGGCAATTTCTCTTTTCTGAAGAGGGACATGGGACTGCATATGATGTTATTGAGAATTTTGAGCAAAAGATCATGTTGTAAAATGGTTCACCATCTTGTGAAGTTTTGTTTGGTGCCTTTGATTTTTGAAGATGAGCTGCTTATGATGTATTCATTAAATGTGGAGGCTAATAGCCTCCTGCTGAGTTGTTCTTTTGTAAGGATTTCAGTCCACACATTTTCTGTGGATCAGGTAATTGATAATTAGAGTGTTAGCCATGTCTTGTGACAGTTTTTAAACTTTTGCATCTTGTTTGACAGAACCTAAAATGTTTTATGAAACAGTGTCAAAAGGAAAGCAGAAATCAATGAAGATTCATTGCATATAATGTTTTGTCTTTTCAGAATTTTTTCCACTATATTAGCAATTTCAGGTCAGTGTACCCTACACGATAATTGTTGTTTTTCTGTCATTTGTTCTTCATTTTTTCCATTATGTTTTTTATTTTCATATTTTTCATACCTGACAAATGTATAGTGGCTGAAGAGAACACACTGATTCTTTACAAATGGATTCCATGTCAAAGTGGCTTTGAAAGCATAAGGTAAGGGCAGCTTCACATCTGAGTCACTAAATTTGGACTTTTATTAAATTCAAGTCCAACTTGAATTTGGTGTTGCTGTATAGCTTGCCTTTTCTGAAGACCTCACAGATTTCACTTCATTATTGTGGGGATTAGCAGTTTATTGATCTGATCTACAAGCTTTTGGGTTGTTGAAAGCAGTCAGAGTTGAGTCTTGTTTGGTGTTGGTAATGCAGGATTTAGTGACTGTAGGGGAAAAGGCTTATACACATTTGTAGCTTGCATAGTGCCCCAAAAGGGAATATAATGGAGTGATAAGAGGTGGAAAGGTGGCCTGAGGAAGCAAAGTGAAAGACTGTTTATGGTCATTGAGCTTTCTCTATTTCTCAAAACTAAACAAAGCATTCTGGATCTTTTTGTATTGTAGCTGAACATAGGATGAACAAGCTGTGCACTATGTTGTTTAATGTGCACGATTAAAGAAAACTAAAGAGTCCAGGACCAAGGTCCTTTTAGCATTAATTTTTGATGACCCCCAGCTTTTTGGTCTTTTGAAAGGAAGACGGAAATACTGAAGAGAATAATGGAATGGTAGAGCCAAACCTTCAGAGATGCAGTTCTTATCTTGCTGACAGTACAGAGTATGTATTCACGTGGACCAGGTTTCTAAGGGGTAGATGCTCGGCACACCTTGTTTTACAGTGCATTTGTGGACTCGTTCCCAATCACATTCAGCTGCTTAGTTCTGGTGCACACAAACACACATGAATGAATATATATATATATATATATATATATATATATATATATATATATATATATAATATACACACACATGTGTGTGTGTGAGTGTATAATATTTATGAGACTGAAACAGACAATAGAAAGGTCCAGATTTGTTTAGATGGAAATTCCCTGTGTGGGATTGTGAGATTTAATTTTCTTTTATATTTTTTAAATTATTTTCTTGATGTTTCTGTTTTATGGAAATTGGATTATTGTATTATAATATACATATATAAATGTATATGCTGTAACTGTAGATTGGAGCTCGCTTCATTTCACAGCTGATTCTACTTTCTCTGTATGGAGATGTATAAGAACAAGATGAGACCAATGAAACACAGCCAGGAGATGCTGTATCATACTTAATTGTGCACTGAACAATGTATACTGAATAAAGTCCAAAAGAAAGCACGTGATGTTGGTTTGCGATTACTTTCTCTGGTAAGTGAGTGTGCATGAGAAGAATGGGTCTGTTATGCTGTGTTGTTATTGATACAGTACTTGCTGGCATCTGGTAAAGAAGAATCAAAAATAATTATGTACTGCCTTCAGTGTCAATTAAGCCAGCCTCTTGTTTTATTCCTCCTTGTCATGCTTATGGTCACAAATTCAGACCGGAGTACACAAGATTTTCCAGCATCATTTCCTGGTTTTTCCTAAGGGATTCTAGGACCAGTTGTGTGATATAATATGTTCAGTTTGTCATTCTGTCCCAGGTTCTCTTTCAGTGAGCTGTGTCCAGTACTCAACTAGCAAGAGGAACTCTGGAGACATGTTTACCAAATGCCCAAAACAGCTAACTTACTTTGATGGTGGAATGGCTCAAGCCCAGTTTCATCCTGGATTGTGAATCTCCTTATGCTGCAATGAACAGCAAGGTTAGCAGCCTTTCAGTAAATCTCATTTCTAAATTAGTTTCAGCCTTTCAGTCACTATTTACAATTTTTTGTTGATAGCTGAAGATGGCAGCATCCTTTATATGGATTAGCAAAATGTGAATTTTACTTCAAAACTCCCACTTGACTGCTGTGGTCTGGTTTATTGAAGATAACCCTGTAGCCATCTTCTAAAACAATTAAGCAGCATCAGGCAGACATTTGAAGAATTCTAGAGACGTACAAAAGGTGCAAAAAAAGTTGAAGATCCCTTGAACTGGGGAGGGGTGTGATGCACACCTGCCACTGAAGATAATAAGGATTTTAGATCTTCATTTTTATTTCTATGGACCTAGTGCGGAGCGCAAATGGTGATGCTAGAAAGGATAAACAAAAAGGGGCCTCATTGGATATATGTTTTAAACGGATCTCCTGCCTGATAAAATATTCCTAAAGGTTTTGCACCAAGTGGCAATTGAGTTGTACACCTCATCATTTTATTTTCATTTATATGTACATGTTTTCATTTAGTAGACACTTTTGTACAAAGCAGCTTAGAAAATATGTCAGTGTAATCGAATAAACTTCAGTATGGGGGACGAGACAAGTTTACAAGATTGATCACCGCAATTAAAGAGCCCTAAACCAAACAACCTAAATCTGTCCTTAAGTTCCAAGAACCTATCAAAGTCATTATCAATTGGGCAGATTTTAACAGAGCAAGAGAATGACACAGCAGTGATTTGGTTCCTGATCTGACACCAGAACTGACTTTGTTACCCAACTCAAGTATTTAATTAAGAGCCCAGAGTGCAGCACAGAAGAAGTGGGAATGAAAATCTAATGCTGGAGGAGCACTCTGATTATCTTGTTCCGTCTAATCTTAAAAGATGTCTGTTGGATTGAGATTTGCTGACTGGGAGGGCACTGTTAAATGCATTGTGTTCCTTTAACCATTACAGGACTCTTCAACCATGAGAAATTGGCTTACCTAAAATCATATTTTCCTTACAGGTACACTGGTACAGTGAAAGGTTTGCACCTGACTAGCAACAATATTCAGATACCCTGTGCTATTCAAATGTTTCTTTCATGTTATGAGTCCCAAAGCAGTAAAAGCTTAACCACACCACTATACACTGCTATCCCTAGCAGGATGTATTTATGATGTTTTACCATAGTATGAATTCCTTATCGGAGAGACTTTGCTATGAGTCCCATATCTTCACTATAACCCTTGTATGTTTACACTAATGATGCAGCTGCAATCTGCAGCTCCGCTTATGGACACCATCAGGGTTGTGGTTATTGAGGCAGGAAACAACATTCATTCTGGTGGGGATGCTGATCCATCCTGGCTCTCCATCAATAAATGTCAGGGTGCTAGTCCATCCAAGTCGATCACAGTATGAGTGTAAAAGGTGTGTTGTCTCAGTAGGCCCTGAGCCATCTTGTCCTGTGCCAAATGCGTGCCTAAATGCAGCAGCTCATTTGTCTCCCAACTTTATTTAAGTTGACGTACAAGATTCAGACATACAGTAATCCCTCGTTTATCGCGGGAGATTCCAAGGCTGGCCGCAATAACTGAATTTCCGCGAAGTAGGGACACCATATTTATTTAATAATTTAACGTGTATTTGGACGTTTTTAAACCCTCCCTGTACTGTTTACAACCCACCCTTTACTCTATTAATAACAGGGACAACTGTTAAGCAATATGAAATCGGTAGATAAGTTTACAGTTACTGTATAGCGAAGTACACGTTCCTATATATGACATGATGAATATGCTGTGCAGTAAAAATGATGACGATGAAGGTGATGATGACTTTTACTGTGCAGCCGATGACTGCATTTTACTTCTCTTCAGACGGCGGTGCCATTTCCTGGGGCACCTCTTCCACAGTTTCCGAAGGTGTATCTGTAGTAGTAGTAGGAACTGGCTCTTTTTTGTGAGTCTGCAAAAACGTTGTGATCGGCAGCTGCTGCCGCTGCTTCTTTTTCTGGTCGAAGAGCAGCTTGTAGGCGGTCATGACGTCGTCGACCTTGTTACAAAATTGGACCGATCGAACCATATCGTCATCCCATTCCTGTGACCGCTCTTGCAGATCCTTAGCCAGTCTGCAGCCACAGCCGTGAACGTTCTCCCTTCCTTCAACATATCCAGAAGTTTCACCTTCTCAGCGATCGTCATCATTCTTCGTTGGCATTTAGGCTCAGCACCAGCCTTGGAAGAAGGAGCACGTTTGGGAGCCATTGCAGGGGGTGAAAATTAAAACCACTAAAAAATCACACACAGTACAGTGTAAAGTAAACCGCTTGGCGAGAAAGCTTGAACCGAAATGGCCGCGACAGAGAGACAAGGGGAGGTGCTGTGGGATCTGGGCATCATTTAAAGCACGAATCACGGGCCCGATTAGAAAGCGGGAAGCTGTGATTTGTCGTCTCCCTCCCATGTACCAATCACAGCCCGTGTTACAACGCACTTAGTCACCAAACTTGTTTTGTTGTTATTAGACTAGGAAATACTACTACTATATTTAAAAACCTAAGAAGTCGTGATTCCGTGAAAAGTGAACTGCGAAGTAGCATTGGATTACTGTAATGCAGCCGTTTGCCTACACTTTTATTTACAGCTGGAACAAAGGCAGGCTAAGGGAGTATTAGGGATCTGGCAACCATCTGGTGGTTTAAAGTTCAAAGCCACCACAACACAATGCCTGGCAAGAGGCAACTGAACTGAGGAAGGGAACTGAGGTTTATGAAGTCAATATTATCACATGTGCAGAGTACAGTGAAATTCTGACTTGTTTGTTTGATTAACATGTACCATGTCACCACTCTGTGTTATGATCAGAGAGTAGAACTTCCTTACCTGAAAAATCTCAGAACACATTTGTCATAAGCTAATAGAAATTTGTTACAAATATAGGAAATATTAAAAAATTCACCATCTGGAACAATTTCCTTTTTATTAACTCTCTAATGCAATATTGTGAAAAGCTATCTGCCTACATGAGACCCAAATGCAATGTGGAGCACCCAGCCATATTGTGACTCCTACCAGGGCCTCATTTACAAATTTAAAACCAAACTTAAAAAAGAAAAAACAATATTGAGACTTTTAATCAGTGCTTCACAATATGTTCTAAAAGCTCTGGCTTATGATTTTCCATGTTCCAAAAGTCAGTCTCCACTGCTAGGGTGTGGTGTGTAGGAATCTGGACGCACCATCCTAATGAACCTTCACCTCTTCTCATTGCTTGATTTCAATCTTGAACCTAATTAAGGTGCTCCGATTTTAATATTATAATACCTTGAATTAAAATGATGGTTGTTGTGAACCCCATTTCATGACAATGTAGCCCTAAAGCTTGCTGGGGCACAGAAGCCCCTCCAGTACCCATATTTATCAGGTATCTCAGAATTACTCCCAAGAATTGCACTAAAGTCTGACTAGAATAAGAATTTGTCCTACCTCAGAGTAGGAAATGAGAAGCATTTACAAAGCACCCTACACCCACTCACAGTGAGTAGTACTTTCACGTTTAAGAATGAATGATGTCATGATTTTACATCACCCTGAGCCACAAACTGGCCATGATCTATGGTTTCCTTGAAACTCATGAAGGCGTTTTGTCGTTTTCTGATACTAATGCTAAAGCTTTACAACAAAGAAAATAATACCAATGATATTCAAAGTAGTTGGAGAAGAAGAATATGGGAAAAAAACAAGGTAGGATTTTAGTTTTTATTGCATGTTTAGAAAGTGTTCCAACTTTTTTGGAAATGGGGTTTATAAATATGCTTGTTCCAAAAGATGCCACAACGGGGAGGTCTAGCCTGGTGTACCAGGTAAGAAGGCAAGGCCAGCCTGACCCCAGAAAAGATTATGAGATGGGAACTCATTTGTCAGGTAAATAGAGGACAGAGAAGGAAGAGTGGAAGAGAGGGGCACAGGCCAGGATTTTTGAAGAAGATTGCTATAAAATCTGGAGAAAATTGGAACAGCTGGGAATTTGTGACATCAAAGCCTATTATTTGCTATTAAAATCATAAAGAGTCTTCCATTTATCCCCTGAAAATATTCCCGTTTTGATGCTTTACAGCCTAAAATGAAAACACACACAAGAATATGTTGTCAGTTTTATATAGGCAATGCAGCCTATGACATCCAAGTCAAACAAATATAAGAAACAGTTGGGGAAAAAAATGTATAAAAAACTGATACAGTTTGAATTAATAAAGGATGATCCCCTTGTGTCAGAACTTTGTGGTCCTACCTTGTGCTTTAATTCCAGTCTTGAACCTGTTGGGATTCTTCCATACTAACTTTGCACATCTAGATTGTGCAATAGCTGACCACTAGTCTTTACAGAACTGTTCAAGCTCAGTCAGCTTGTATGGTGACCATTGGTGGACTTCAATCTTTAAGTCATTCCACAGATTTTCAATAGGGTTTAAGTCTGAGCTCTGACTCTGTCACACAAGGACATTCACCTTTTCTCCTTCAGCCACTGTGTGGTCAACTTTGCTGTGTGCTTCGAGCCATTGGCATGATGGAAGATGGACCTTCTTCCCATCTTCAACTTTCTGGCAGAGGGTGGCATGCTTTCCTCAAGAATTTCATGGTATTTCAGCTCATCCATTTTTTCTTCTACCCTGACAAGTGCCCCGTTCCCAGTAGGATGCTCCCACCTCCATGCTTTACTGTAGGTTTGGTGTGTTTTGGATGGTGTGCTGTATTTGCTTTCTGCCAGGTATATCATTTTGTGTTTTGGTCTCATGTGACCATAACACTTTTCTCCACTTCAGAATCTTTAAGTTCAACTTGGCAAGACTTGATGTGGCCTATCTTGAGGTGTGACTTTTCTCTTGCAAACCTCCCATACAAGTCACATTTGTGGAGCTTTTGTAATATTGTTGTCATATGTATACAATCAGCGCTCTTTGCCATAAAATCATGTAACTCCTTCACAGTTGCTGTTGTCCTCTTTGTAGCCTCTCTGACCAGTTTCCTCCTCGCTCTTCCATACAGCTTGGAGGGACAGCCTGATCCGGGGAGGGTCCTAGTAGTACCAAACCCTTTCCACTTCTTGATTATGGACTTTACTGTGTGCTTCTAGGGACTGATTAAGCATTTGAGATCTTTATGTATCCCATCTCCTGACTTGTACCTGTCTACAACTTTATCCCTGAGATCTTTTGACAGTGTCTTGCCACCCGTAGCTGATTATTTGCTTTCAATTGCACTTCCAAGCACTGGAATACTCAAGGAAAAGCAGAACTGATCACAAGGATTGCAATTGAAGCCAATTAGCTTGGTGTGCAATGGAGAAGGTGATCACTTCCATCTGATTGAGTTTACAAGTATTGTTTGCGATGAAGTGATCCTTTATCAATCTCAGTGATCCTGGTTTTTTATTTATTATATTATTTTTCTGAACTGTTGCTCTTATCTTTGACTTGGATGTTCTAGGTTGCATCGAGTAAATAGAAAGAAATACTTTTGAATGTTTTTAATTTTAGACTGTTCTTTCTCTTTCAGCTGCTCCCATTAGGGGTCACCACAGTGGATCATCTTTTTCCATATCTTCCTCTCCTCTGCATCTTGCTCTGTCATACCCATTACCTGCATGTCCTCTCTCACGACATCCATAAATATTCTCTTATGCCTTCCTCTTTTCCTCTTAACTGGCGGCTCTATTCTTAGCATCCTTCTCCCAATATACCCAGCATCTCTCCTCTGCACATGTCCAAACCAATGCAATCTTGCTTCTCTGACTCACAACTGTCCATCTTGAGCTGATCCTTTAATGTACTAATTTCTAATCCTGTCCATCCTCGTCACCCACAATGCAAAATCTTAGCATCTTTAACTCTGCCATCTCCAGCCATGTCTCCTGCTTTCTGGTCAGTGCCACCATCTCCAACCCATATAACATAGCTGGTCTCACTACCGTCCTGTTGATATCCCCTTTCACTCTTGCTGGAACCCCTCTGTTGCGAATCACTCCTGACACTCTTCTCCACCCTGCCTGCACTCTCTTCTTCACTTCTCTTCTATAATCTCCATTACTCTGTACTGTTGGTCCCAAGTATTTAAACTCATCCACCTTCGCCCACTCTACTCCCTGCATCCTCACCATTTCGCTGATCTTCCTCTCATTTACACACATGTATTCTGTCTTGTTCCTATTGACCTTCACTCCTCTCCTTTCTAGAGCATGTCTCCATCTCTCCAGGGTCTCCTCAACCTACTTCCTACTCTCACTATAGATCTGCAGTGTGTGGACAACAATACAGATTTTTAGCATGTAAAGCAACAAAATTTTAAATATTTTTAAAAGGGGTAATTCTTTTCTATCCCCAGTGTATGTTACGGTAAATTCATTTTTTCCTTCTCAAGCAAAACACTCAATACCCCAGAAACACAAAGTTAAAACAGGATTTTAGACATTTTTGTACATTTCTTGAAAATAGAAAACTGAAGTATAACATTGACCCAAGTTTTCAGACCCTTTGACTCTTGATACTTGATACTTGGCTCAGGCACATTCCATTTTATTTATCACAACTAAGATGTTTCTGCACCTTCTTGGAGTCCAGTTGTGGTCAATTCAATTGATTAAACATGACTAGGAAAAGCACACACCTGTGTATAGAAGGTCCCACAGATGATAATGTGAATCAGAGTGGAAACCAAGCCAGGAGGTCAAAGGAATTGCCTGCAGAGCTTAGAGACAGCACAGACCTGGGGATGGCTGCAAAAACAATTCCTCATTGACATTGCTCATTTGCTCATTGAAGGTTCTAAAGAGCATAGTTGTCTTCATAATTTGTAGATGAAAGAAGTTTGAAACAAAATACGACTTTTCCTAGAGCTGGCCACCAGGCTAAACTGAGCAATCGGGGGAGAAGGGCCATAGTAAAAAAGATGACCAACAACCCAATGGTAACTCTTCCTGAGCTCCACAGAACCTACAAGGAGATGGGAGAAAATTCCAGAAGAACAACCACCATTGCAACACTCCATTGATCGGGGCTTTATGACAGAGTGGCCAGACAGAAGCTTCTCCGTAAAACACACATGAAGTTTGCGAAAAGGCCTCTAATGGTGTGGTGTAGCGTGTCCACAGCTCGGATTGAAAAGGCCAATTTTAAATAGATAATTGCCACACTCGCGGCTTAAAGATGGGCCGTGGTAGTACCTGGAGTGGTTCCTGGGAGCTTCGTGATGCGGGCTGTCCTCACTTAAGTGCACCGGTGAGGAGTCATCTGCATCCATAATTGATGCCGGGACCTGCTAATTGCCACACCTGATCCATGTCTCCATTATATATAATAGGAGCGCTGGTGTGGAAGGAAAGAAAAAGGGAACGGAGGTTAAGGATGAAGGTAGCTGGGAGCGAGCGAGCGAGCGCAGACTCGCGGATGTTTGCAGGCAGCTGGGAGAGGCGAGTCCTAGCAGGGTGTTTGGCCGACAACCGGGGCCCGACAGTAGTGGTCGCTCCTGCTGAGCACTTGAGAGGAGCAGGAGTGACCGGGAGAAGGTTGGCTCGCCACAGCGAAGGCAGCGGGAGTCAGAGATTTGGAGTGGAACCTGAGCGCGAGTGTCCTGGCCGTTGTGGGAAGCCAAGGCAGATGGCTAAATGAAGTCAGGGATCGGGAGGCCAACAGACCAGCCAAGTGAAGAAGGACAGCCAGATGGGAGCATGGAGCAGAACCCACATCGTCACAAATGGATGCATGTAATGTGAGAAACATGATTCGATGATCTGATGAACCAAGATCAGCATCATGCGTGGAGGAAACCAGGCACCGCTCATCACCTGTGAAGTACCATTCCAAGCATGGTGGTGACAGCATCATGTTGTGGGGTTGCCTTTCAATGGCATGGACTGGGTGACTAAACAGGATTGAGGAAAAGGTGAAAAGAGTGAAGTACAGAGATACCTTTAATGAAATGTTGTGCTCTGGACATCAGCCCGGGCTTAATAGTCACCTTGGGCTTAATATTCACCTTTAAACAGGACACTGACCCTAAACACAAAGCAAAGACAACACAGGAGTGGCTTACGGGCAATTTGGGAAAGTCCTTGAATTGCCCAGCCAATCAACCATCTCTGTAGAGACCCTGAAAACAGCTGTTCACTGAAGGTGTCCACCCAACCTGACAGAGCTGGAGAAAATCTGTAGAGAGGAATGGCAGAAAGTCTCCAAATCCAGGAGTGTGAAACTTGTAACCATCAAACTCCAGGCTGAAATTGCTGATAAAGGGGCTTCAATGAAGTACCAAATAAAGGGTCTGAATACTTGTGACAGTGAGATCCTTCAGTTTTTTTATTTTTGAAAAATGTGCAAAAAATTCTAAAATCCTGTTTTCTCTTTGATGTTCTACGATATTGAGTGCTGAATGATGATAAAAAATGAATGATTTTAGTACAAGGCTGCAATGTAGCATATTATGAAAAAGTGAAGGGGTCTGAATGCTCTCTGAATTCTCTGAATGTTTTTGACAGACTTTTCGGCCGTAGGTGGGCCAACCATCATAACCACAGGCTTGCTGCTGTATGGGTGACATTTGCTGTCTCAGTCACCCCTACTTTGAGTTCCGACGCATGAGGTGTTGAAATGGTTTATAATGTTGCACATAGTGAACCATCTAATTGTTCTCTCCCACATGTAAGCCAAATTAAATTGTTGTTGTAGACTCCGGACTCTACATAGCATATACAAATAAGCAATTTGGGGTATCCTTCCATAAACATCACTGTAGACGTGGACATTGCTGTGCAAAGTGCTGTTGTCTCCTCTGGATTTTTTTTTCCTGTTTTCCAGCATTTCTGCAGACTGGTACATTTCCACTGCCAGTGAAGGGCACCTCTGTCAGTTGTCTGTAGGCCCAGTTCCTAAAATCCTTTCCCAGAAGCTTGCCATGATTTGCCTCACATTTCTAATATTTGCCTTTGTTATCTTGGGTTTCCACTGTTCAACTGCTATCAAATTCAGAAGTTCAGAAGCTCAAATGGAAACCTATTGTTATTTTTGATTACAGTAACTATAAATGAGTTTTGAAAGAGCTTTCTGATCCATGCAACTCTTTCCATATTTATGGAGACCATTTGAATGTGATACAAAAGAAAGACACACAACAGAAGTCCTTAAAGGACGTTCATCCTTTTCTTTTTCTGCTTGAAGTTCTTGTTTGGTAGGACTAGTAGAAGACTACTGGACACCAAGATGAAAAATAGTGACACCCCTTTACACGCAACTTACAGATGAGCCCTTGTTCTCAGCATACTTTTTATTTTATTTTATAATCCGACATCTGATCCCATCTCATGCCATGAGGAACGCCTATAAAGCAAGAAACCCCAAGTATGCTGCTGGACTTTGCTTCTGATGCTTATGGCTACCAACTTTGCTCTGCTCTGCTCCCAGTTCCTAATAGATGTTGATCACTCTCACTCACTCACTTTCTGTCTTTTCCAGCATGTTGAAAGCTTCACAATACCTTCAGTCCAACCATCCAAAGGGCCACCTGATTAGCTCTTTAAAACTCTCTCTAAAATCACCACAGAGTGCAGATTCATTACGAAATGATGGAAAAAGACCCTTCCAGAAAGCTGATGCAGCTGTGAGTGCTGAGATCTTACACATTATCAAAGCTTTCAGTCGACCTACAGTAAGACACTTTAACAGAAGACAGTCTGACCTGCTTGTCTTGTACAGTTCAGTGTATTGGCAGCAGCTGGCACAACCAGATCCAAGAATGTCACCTGTGGGGTTCTTGGAGGAAGAAAATCTTAATCACTGAGTAAGCAATTTGATGAAAACCAGGAAAACGTTGAAGGACGCTTGTTGAATCTGGAGTGATTCCCAAAAGAATGATCAATGAATGAAGGTTTCTGAAAATCCCTAAAGCTTCAATTTGTTCATTTAATTGTTATATGGGTTAATCAGGCGGCACATGATACTGGTCTACAAAAAAATATTTTTTGTTTGCTACTGGGAACTTCCAGCTTTTTATGAAGTTTTTTTTTTTACAGTGATTTCATATTTACAGTATAATCAGAATTAAGCTATCACGTCAGGTTTTTGAGAGACACATCACTGACGTTTTGACACTTTTGAATATCAATATAATATATCAACACGATATCTAGAGTTTGATCTCTGTCCCACCAAAATTGTTTTGATGTGTTGATTCTGAAAACAAACCAGAAGATAATACCAGAGACACATTAAAAGAATGGAAAGGCAAGGTCAGCGTGCGCCAAAATGTTTGAGACGCTTGTACTGCACATCCGTCTGTCTTTGCAATTACCAACAGTAGTCAACCATCATGCTCGGAGTAAATTTTCCCTGATATCGGTTTTCCGTCACCTTAATACTGTACCTTGATGAAATCTTTCCCCATGCTCATCGCTGACATCGCCCAGCTTTGGTGGAGAAAAGTCGAGATGAGAATGTAAAAAGATGCATCTTCAGTGACATTCTGGCTCCCACAAGCTGATACGCTTTCAACGTGTTCTCCACAAGCTCAGCATTATTCTCTACTCTGTGACTGCCAAGAAAATTCTGGGCAACCTACACGAATGCTCCCCATGCTGCTGATTCACTTGGCTTCAGTTTCCTTTTGAACTCGTCATCAAGCATCAGTTCCCGGATTTTTGGATTAACAAAAACACTTTCCTTAATTTTGGCTTCACTTTTCTAGAGACCAAACTTATTTCTTAAATGCTGAAATGCATCGCCGTTTCTGGCCATCACCTTGACAATTTTCAGAGCAATGGTGAATCTAATGAGATGTCCTGAATTTCAATGTTATGTTAAGAAAACAGTAAAACTGACTACCTACTTTAGCGTCATGTCTGAAATGTGTCAGAAACTGCACTAGTTAAAATAGTAAATGACTTGCGGGTAAATGCGGACAGAGGTTGTTTATCTGTTCTCCTCCTCTTAGATCTGAGTGCCGCATTTCATACCGTTTATCACAATATATAGTGGGTGGGTCTCTCTAGTAATGTCTTAAGTTGGTTTGAGTCTTACTTAACAGGCAGAAAATTCTTTGCTAGTTGTGGTAATTATACTTCAAAAACACTTGATATTCTGTATGGTGTTCCACAAGAATTTATGCCGAGTCCGCTGCTCTTTTCAATCTCCATGCTTCCATTAGGTCAGATTATCGGGGCATAACGTGAGCTACCACAGCTATACTGACGACACACAACTGTATTTATCAATAGCGCCTGATGACCCCGACTCTCTTGATTCACTGATACAATGTGTTACTTGTGTTTCTGAGTGGATGAATAGTAATTTTCTCAAACTTAATAAAGAGAAAACAAAAATCTTAGTGATTGGCAAAAATATAGTGAGGATATTAGAAATAAACTTGATCCATTAGTCTCAAAAGTCAAGACCGAGGTAAATAATTTAGGGGTAATTATTGACTCTGACCTACATTTTAAATCACGTATTAATCAGATCACTAGGATAGCATTTTTCACTTAAGAAATACAGCAAAAAATAGACCCCTCATAACTTTGCAAGATGCTGAAAAATGAATTCACGCTTTTGTTTTTAGTCGACTAGATTACTGTAACACATTCCTCTCAAGACCACCCAAAAAAAGACATCAATCGGTTACAACTTGTGCAGAATGCTGCTGCCAGAATCCACACCAGTTTTCATGTCACTTCATTGGTTACCCATGCCATTTAGAATTGACTTTAAAATTCTGCTTATGGTTTACAAAGCCTTAAATCATCTCACTCCAACCGATATGTCAGAATGCCTCTCACCTTACACTCCAAATCGTTACCTTAGATCTTCAAATGAGTGTCTGCTTAGAATTCCAAGAGCTAAACTTAAAAGAAGTGGTGAGGCGGCCTTCTGCTGTTATGCACCTAAAATCTGGAAAAAAATTGCCAGGCTAATATGGAGAAGAACTTTAAAAAACTGCTAAAAACCCATTATTTTTAACATGGCTTTCTTATTGCTACCTTTAGTGCAACCCTGATATTCTGTATATGCATTTAGTTATCGTCTTTATCATGGCTCTGCAGTCCATACTAACCCATACTTTCTCTGCTGTTCTTTTTCTGGGTTTTCTGTGGTGGCAATCTGCACCTCCACCACCTGATCAGGGCACCATGCAGTCCCAACATTGATGGACTGAAGGCCAGAGGTCCACATGACCACCATCATCTAAGTCTTCTACATGAAGCCTGTAAACCATGAGGACAGGAGATCATTGATGTTAGGTAGAATGCCTAGAATTGCCTGCCAATACTGATGCTCTGTGTAAGAAAGGACAGAGCCAACTATACTTACTTAGAAGTCGGGTGTCCTTCAACATCTGCAATAAGACGCTGCAGATGTTCTATCAGACGGTTGTGGCGAGCGCCCTCTTCTACACGGGGGTGTGCTGGGGAGGCAGCATAAAGAAGAGGGATGCCTCATGCCTGGAAAAACTGGTACACACGGAGCTGGACAGTTTGACATCCGTGGCAGAGCGACGGGCACTGAGCAGGCTCCTGTCAATCATGGAGAATCCACTGCATCCACTAAACAGGATCATCTCCAGACAGAGGAGCAGCTTCAGCAACAGACTGCTGTCACTGTCCTGCTCCACTGACAGACTGAGGAGATCGTTCCTCCCCCACACTTTTGCAAGTTCTGTTCACCCTCAGGTTTTTAGGAGCTTTTCAACGTGAACTGGCTGACTGATCGTGTATTTCACAATCATCACTGAGTCGCACCATGCCAGCTGTATAGGATGATATTATCCGTTTGTCAGATATATAAGATTTCCTTACTCTAGTTGAACAGGCAAACATCAAAGCACAATTCACAGCAATGTCCAGTTTTCCAAATGTAATCGGAGCAGTCGACTTCATGCACATTGCTATAAAGGCGCTTTTAGAGAATTAATCTGCTTATGTAAGTAGAAAGCAATTCCAATTAATATGCTGCTCTATAATGCACAAAAAGTGTGTCATATTGTGCAAGCATGTAGTGTGCTGCATAATGTGGCACACATTTGTGGCTTGCCCTTACCTGAAGAGATGCGGTATGATGAACCTGACCCACCAAATAATCAGCCAAATTGGATAGCGGTTCAAATTCATTTGATTGTAATTAGCAGAATGTAAAAACAGGTAATCAAATGCAACATTGATTTTTTTAACCAATTCATTTAATTTGTGGTCGACATGACATAGTAACAGTATATTTCTTAGTTCATCAGGCACATCTCTTATATTGTGACGCCACAACAGTAACTGTCACCACATGGCCTGATGGTCACCAAATGGTTTCCGAAGCAGAGGTGTGTGCACAGCCAGTGCTAGAAGATGTGCTGGGCACAGCAGCACCATCACCACATGGAGTCGCGTCCTCGGCACACAGGTCAGCTTTTGTATTATCGTCTAAAAATGAATAAACAGTAAATAGCCAATCTGCGGCGTAGCATACGCCGCATAATTATATATTGATGGGCGAACACTTCCTGAAAGACACAGTTGAGCAACTGACAGAGACCCATCCACCAACTGTAACACCATAGGAACCCCCTTGGAAACTGTTTTACACGCTGCATACAGCGATTCACATCTGCGACAAATTGTTTTACACGCCGCATACAGCGATTTACATCCATGACAAACATACCTGTTCTTAGATAGTCCTGCCGCGTCCACCCTCGTTCTCGAAGCATACACTTACGGAGACCCGCCCACCAGCTGCCTGTGTGTGTGCCTCTGTCTGTCTCTGGTGCTGCGGCTGCCTGTGTGTGTGCGTGGCTTTCTCTTGCGCTGCCTCTGTGTGAACCGGTCAGGCACAGAGAAGTTCAGCTGCTGAGAGAGCGTCTCGACTGTTGCAGGACCTGCATTGGTGAAGCAGGTGAGACGGTAATGAAACAGAGGCACAGGGCTTATTGGTTTTTAAAGACTGCTTCCTTCATTGTGTTTTAACCTCAGTTTTAAAGGATTGTTTTAAGGATCCCATGGGATACCCCTCGCAAACTGTTTTACACGCTGCATATAGCGATTCACTTCCGCGAGAAACATGCCTCTATGAACAGTCAATTTGGCTCAGAGGTGCATGTGGACTCTACGACAGACAAACATAAATGACGCCGTTTTTCCTGTGTCATCGCGTCTGAGTTGGTGGGCGTGGTTCTGCGAGTTGTCGTCGTATCCAATGGTCTTAGAGTTGGTGGGCGTGGCTCCTTCCTGCATGCGCCATGGGTGTCTTACTTGTCAGAAGCTTAGTGAATCCACGCCCCTTCCAGTGTGCTTTCCATGGGTGTCTTGCCTTAGTGAATTATATAAACAGTAATACCGCATCTGCTGCCTCCTTGTTTGATTTATTATCCACTGGTAAAATGCCAGTTATAAGTGTCTCACCAATAATTGCAGCAACTTGCAGCCTGGAATTCTGCTACCTCTTCCAGTGGTGTTGACACTCTTTACACTTTTCATGTCGATTTTGATATCTGACCACTTGTATTTTATTTTGGGTGATTTTCTTAACTTAAACACTTGAGTGCCTCCACCACACTGAGCTACTCCATCAATTTCCTTTTGTTGCTTATACCACTGCTTAAGCCACCAAATAGTACACTTTTCCTTGCCTCCACTTCACTGAGCAGGACCTCCATTTTGCATTCACTGAAATTCTTCTTTTTCACATCTGCTTTTGCCATTGTCTTTTAACAAAACACTGAACGGAAGGGGTTATTTATATTGATTTGTATATTCAAATATGTAACAATTATGGTAGGAGCCACGGTAAGGCTGTAGGCACGTGCAGGCACATTAAAATTCGCATTGATAGGGATTTATAAAGGGAAGCTGCATAGAACTTTGCTTACACACAGTTTTATACATCTGAATATTTTTGTGCATACACACATTTCCAGTTTTGTCCGTACAACATGAATTCAAGGTGTTATACATGAGGCCCCATAAGAGGTAGCAGATTGCGATGCGGTGGGCTGCATCAGGAGAAAACTCCCAATGTCCTGATGAGGATGGAGCAGGAGAGAGAATGGCATGAACATGGTTTAACCGCTCTGGTTTGGATTTATGGATTAGATTACATTATACTTTATTTTAAACTATTGAGTTATTGCACTCTAAAAGTTACTAATTCTTTTTATGACATGATTTTATGGATTTAATTAGATATTAAACTTTTTATTAACTGTGGAATATGCACTGTCTGAACCTTTATACAGACTTTATTTCTCTGTTTATAATAAACTCTGCTATCCATTTGAAGTAAAAGTTTTTTTTTGTGTGCCATCCTTGATTCAAGACCATTGATGACCTGAATACAGGAAGGTGGTCTTAGCTGTGGGTTTGGAGTGTCACAATTTGATTCTCAAGCCCTTTGTGTGTTGCACAAAATGGTAGTTTATGGTTTATGTTCACTAAAATGGGAAATGATGGCTGCATACACTTCTCAAGCTTTTTGTGTGTTTTGCCCTGATGGCAGACTACAGTAGGGTGGTCACAAAGTAAATGTTCGACAGGTAGTTAGAATTAAAGTGCCCAAAGCTCCTCTTGCAGTGTGACTTTGAGCCGAGCGAGGTCTTATCTCTTGGGTACACTTTGATAAGATGTCTTAACAGCTGAGGACCACTTGATATTCCAGTGGCCCCCACCTCTCCACATAGCAGGTTCAAAGGCATGGCAGGGTGGTACAGCCCCAGCAGGCAGAAGGCATTTATTGATTTAGCATGTAAACCCCCAGATAAGACTCCTGCTCAAATAGTATAAAAAACCTCTGGGGGCCAGTGTGTCCACTTCACGGGGAGAACGGTGTTAGAGAAATCATGAAGTGGCTGCTTGTGGCTTTGGCATGTCTGGCTCTCTCAGAGGGACTTGTCCGGTGAGTTTCGCTTTATTGTGGTTTAACTCTGCTTTACAACTAAACATGTTGATAGATAGATATGAAAGGCTCTATATGATGGATAGATAGATAGATAGATAGATAGATAGATAGATAGATAGATAGATAGATAGATAGATAGATACGAGAGGCACTATATGATAGATAGATGGATATGAAAGGCACTATATGATAGATAGATAGATAGATAGATAGATAGATACGAGAGGCACTATATGATAGATAGATGGATATGAAAGGCACTATATGATAGATAGATAGATAGATAGATAGATATGAGAGGCACTATATGATAGATAGATAGATAGATAGATAGATAGACAGATAGAATTTTATTTGTCCCCAGGGGGAAATTTGGTAAAGTGTCTATTATTGTGTGTTATGTTGCAAATATTTACTCACCCTCTGACCCTAAGCTAGATTATTTTTTTTCAAAATTGTTAATATTTTGTACCATCTAGTCCTACCAAAAGTAACAAATATACTGTAATGAGACCATCGGTTTTCAGAACCCACCATATCAAGCACAGGGAGATCAGGGAGGAGATCAGGGAGCAGCTCTGGACAGGACAGACAAATGGAATAAAGTATCAAGTTTAGAAATGTAAGTACTTTGAGCATTGGAAAGGCGTTACAGAAATAAAATGTTTTATTACACCAGTTTCACAGGTCATCCATACGGGAGGGATTTTAGCCTTAATTTGTCTGAAATTTCTCATTGTTGGTTCATCCACACCACGGGATAAAGCAAAGTAACTGAAAATATCCTGCTACATCATCACTTGTGGCCTTTTGTGGTAACCATCTTCCCAGTTTGTCATTAGATGAGGGTCCTGTCCTCTACTTCAAGTGCTCTGCTCGAGATCAGATAAATCAGATAATCTCTTTTTTTTCAATGACCACACAGACAAGAGTTTCCAGTTTGCTTGGTTTACCGAAGCCAGTTGGAATAGGGTAAAACTACAAGTAAATCATAAACACAGAATGATGTGAGAAATCCTTACATATAAACTCACACGATAAAATTAATGGCAAAATTACTTTACAAATATATAAAAAATAAATAACATTCAAATAAGTGGCAGACATTTCTCTGTACTTACTCTGGCAAAGCTAGTAAGAATGTGTGAAAAGCACGCAGGCAAGTACTCTTTTAAATGCAGTGCAAGCTCTCATGAAAATGTTTTACCTTAAAAATATGCCACTAAATAACTGAAATACTTTAAGAGTCTGAAATCTGCATTACTGTAAAGAGATAAACATCTATAAAACATTTCTACATACCGACAATGCCTTTAAAAGCCAAACTGAGGTGAACATTTAAAGTAAAAGAAGCAAGACAAACACGTGCTTTCTATTTATTTCTATTCTCTCTGTGAGGTTCAGCTTGATGACATCACTAACAAAAGACCGGCTATTCCTGAAGTACAAAAAATGTTGAACATCACCACTAGATGGTGCTAATCTTAATCATTAACTTAATTCAAATCTCAGTCAGAACTGCACAATTAGGTTAGATTTATTAATTCCACAGGGAAATTCAGATGCATACATCCATCCATCCATCCATTTTCCAACCTGCTGAATCTGAATACAGGGTCATGGGGGTCTGCTGGAGCCAATCCCAGCCAACACATAGGGCACAAGGCAGGAATCAATCCCGGACAGGGTGCCAACCTACCGCAGGACCCACACAAACACAACCACACACAGCAGCAGAAATACAAAAATAGAAGGAAACAGACTCCGATGACAGATAATAAAGCCACTCAATCAATCGATAAGAAAATAAATAAATAAATAAAAATATACGAGATGGAAGCATTGAATTTCCTAATAGCAGTGGGCAGGAAAGACCCCCAAGAACACTGTGGTGGAAAGAGGCTGTAGCTAAAAGTGCTCCAATAGAGCGCCTCCTGGAGAGGGTGGAGGTGATTTTTCATGATGGCATCTAAGTGTGCTGCCATCCTCATTTCTACAATAGCGTCCAGTGTGTCCAGGGTTCGCCCTGTAATGGAGCAGGTTTTCCTGATAACTAATTAATTAATAATTCATAATAAATAAGCCCTTCCTATTTTTCTGTCTCCTTTTGGTGTCCTCTGTGCCGTTTGGTTTATCTTGGTGAGATGTTTCTTCACTAGTGATGAGCCAGTTTTCACTGCAAAAGTCCACAGTAGCCGTGGTGGCTGGCCGATTTCGCAGGACTAGGCATTGGACGATGCACTTATCACATGATATGATTTATATCGCGATTCAGGCCGAATAATGCGACATTTCTGATATATTTCAAAGAAGTGTGCTGTACATTAGTGTGGCCTATTAAAAGGCACTCATAAAGCAAAACATGGCAAAGTAAATTTAAATCAGTGCACTTCATGTATAAGTTTCAATGCATGATTCTTGAAGATTTTAGTTTTTTGTAAAAATATGAAAAAACAACAAAATATTTGCACTGCAATAACACCAAATGTGTTGCTCATTGATTAGAATTTTGTGGAACTCTGTACACATGACAATGATGACCCAATAAGCCTATAATATAACCTTACTACAGTGCAAAATCACCCTATTTAAATGAATCTTCTTGTTTTCTGAGTTATCACCTAACATCGCTCCAACAATGGCTGTCCTTTAATTTCCTGCTTCAATGCTTTACTGATCTGTTAGCCATGAGTCCTAACTAGATCTATAGAGAACTTGAAATGTTATATTTTGTTCAAAGAAAAATGAGAATATCGACACACGAAGCTGAGACCACTTTGCTGTGACAATATCATAGTCCTTTCTTTTTTCTTCTTTCTTTCTCCCAGTCTCCACTCTTCCTCCTGACTCCGGCTTGTCGCTGTGAGGCTGCCAAGTCTTTTTATAGTGTCCAACCTGGAAGTGCTTCTGTTCTTCCACCCACGTAGTCTGTAAGCACTTCCAGGTTAGGTGGAAACCCCAGGCCATATGGCTTTTCCATTTTTACAGCACCCCCTAGTGGCACCCACGGTACCCAAAAGGGCTGAGATAAAGAACTCCAAGTCCATTGTGCCCAGTGTGAATCTGGGGCACTGCTGCAATCCAGGGGAGCTGCATGGAGTTTGCATGTTTGGGTTTCCTCCAGGTACTCCGGTTTCCTCCCACAGTCCAAAAACATGCAGGCTAGGTGGATTGGTGATTCTAAATTGTCCCTAGTGTGTGCTTGGTGTGTGTGTGTGTCTGTCCTGCGGTGGGTTGGCGCCCTGCCCGGGATTGGTTCCTGCCTTGTGCCCTGTGTTGGCTGGGATTGGCTCCAGCAGACCCCCGTGACCCTGTGTTCGGATTCAACAGGTTGGAAAATGGATGGCTGGATAAAAGGTGTCATTTTGCTTGACTTTTCGCTACATTAATATTTTAAGAAATGGTACTGAATATATACACACACACATACACACATATATATATATATTTTGATATAATATTGTGTTAAATTTGTGGTTTACATTTGAACATGTTTTGTGTTTTTATATAACTACACTGTATTTTCAGTTAATATTTATATAATTCTTGTGTAAGTAAATGTAGGTCATTACACATAGGAAATAGGAGTGTTAGATTTGGGGACACAATGGAAGGTCTATAAAACTTGAAAGTACCCCTTATGAGAAGGACCTGGGAGTCACAGTGGACTCATCACTATCTACATACAATCAGGGTAGAGAAGCAATCAAAGAAGTAAATAACATGCTAGGCTATGTGGCACCTGGTGTGTGGAGTTCATGTCCTAGGAGTTCTGCTCAAGCTTCATAACACACTAGTGAGGCCACACCTGGAGTACTGTGTGCTGTTTTGGGCTCCATATTACAAAAAAGACATAGCAGCACTAGAGAAGATCCACAGAAGAGTGATGAGGCTGATTCCAGGACTGTGAGGAGAGGAACTGAACAATTTCAGTTTAAGGGAAATGGAGATTAAGAGGAGAAGTGTATTAAAATTATGAAAGGAATAAGTAAAGTGGATCCAGGCTTTAACTTTCAAGGCCAGTCAATCAATTATGCAATATAACTGGCCGCTGAGGGAGCCATCATCTGAGGAGCGCCATTTATGAAAGTTAAGGGGAGAACGCTCCAGACACAGAAGAGGAGCACTGAAACTGTTGTCATACTTTAATAGTACTAAATAGGCACCATTTATCAAAGTAAAAGTGCGCACCTTCCTTAAAGTCTACCGGCTATACACAAAGGAGCACTGTTTGGGCTTCGGAAGGGGTGTGTTCTGCTGACACCGAGGGGCACCCAATTGGTCATCAAAGTTTAATAATACCAACTATCTGCTATGGACAATGAGGGGTGACGTTCGTCCACCCTGCCTAAGGCTCCAAATGGGCTTCAGGTAGCACTGGTTATTTTAAAATATTTTTTTTAACAAGAACAAGTAGATACTGTTGGAACATTAAGGGCAGATTTCACACACATGCTAGAAAGTTGTTCTTCGCACAGAGGACTGTAGACACATCTCTCTCTCTCTCTCTATATATATATATATATATATATATATATTTATTGTCACACACGTTCGATTAGGGGGTGGTGGGCTGCACTAAACCTATAGTCGAGTCTATGTTTTAGTTTGACATCTGATCTCTCCAGGAGGTCATCATCCTGCCGACTATGCCACTGTGAAAAATGAACACTCGACACACTTAAAAAGGTTTGGGGCAGCTGCCCTTATAATATTCCTGGCTGCAAAAGGGTTTTGAAAAGCACAGAGATGTTCACAATACTGAGTCCAAAAAAAACTGGTGAGGGTTTGCAAAGATGGCAGCTTTAAGGGATTAGACCGGAAGTGATGTGTAGAAACCGGACGTGATGTAGGGGAACCGGAAGTGGCATTCTTCTGGGTGCTCGAGCCAAAAGTGATGTCATGCTGAGTGCCGAAAGTGACGTCATGAGCTCTGAGTCAGACAGGGTTTTCCACAGGGGAAACAGGGGAAGGTTTAGTGCACCCTGGCACCTCCTGACCTGGCGTGGAATTACCTTTGCTTGGTCCATACAATGTCCTACTCGCACGTGTGTGATAATATATGTATATAGTCCAACGTCTGTCTGACTGTCTGTCGACTTTTCATGAGAGAACTACTTAATGCAGCGTTTCTCAACCTTTAAGTATTTGCGACCTTTCATAACAGTTTTAAATCGCCCCACTAACATTTTTTTGAAATGTAGATGCATATTTTATTATACCTATGTAACTTCTATCGACATTTATCTAACTCTATACATATTGTTCTAGTATCAGAATGTAGTTTAAGTTAATTTGTTTTGGTTTCAACACGTTTTTTTTTCATATTTTTGATTCTTGTTTTCTTTTTTTCACATCTTCGCGTCCCCCTTTTTGTTACTTTACGCCACCCTAGGAGGATCCACCCCACAGGTTGAGAACCACTGACTTAATGGATTTAGAACGTTTTTTTTCTATAATTTGCTTGAACATTCCAGTTGATTTTGCGACCTCTCATCACGCTTTGTATCATAGTTCGCTTGCAGGACTGATTTATTCGTTATTTATTTATTAGACACAGGCTGCAGGCCGATGGGAGGGGTAAGCATGACGTCAGGAGTGGGGAGCTGGGCTGGGCCCTCCTTACTCACGTGCCAGCCTCTGTTCAAATCGTTTTACCTCTGGCTATGTTTTGGAGCGGACCTTACCTCCGCTTAGCTAGTGATACCTGTTTGTTTATTGTTTGTTAAAGTTTCTCCTGTTTCACTACTATACGGGTGGAGCTGCGGGGGACGACTGCTGTGGAATAAATTATCAAGAAGTGTGAAGAGCAGGACTTTAGGGGCCTTCAAATCTCAGCTTAATGTTATTTTAGACAATATACTGTAGGTGAATAGGATGGATGAGCTTGTTGGGTTGAATGTTCTAACATAATGTTCTTGGCTTATAAATAGACACTTTCTGTAAGTAAACTAAATTAGAGTGAACTTAATGTAAAGTCAGCAAGTCAACTGGCAGTTAGAGGTAAATGTTCTTGCCTTCTCCTAGTGGGCAGAACTGGGTGGGATAGGGCTGAGCTGTCCAGAAAATTTCCCAGGTATCTACACAGGTTGGGTAAAACTGAGCTGATGTTTCCAACAGTGTTCCTCTGAAGAAGTTCAAGTCCATTCGTCAGGAGATGAAGGAGAAGGGTCTCCTCAAGCCCATCCACTACACTGACCCCGGTCTCAAGTACTCCCAGACTCTGTACCCGAATGGCCCCTATGCCTATGCTGTCAATGAGCCTCTTGTCAACTATGCAGATGTGAGTCCTCCATCTTTTCTTGCTGATCTCTGAGCCAATGGTGGGTGAGAGTGTCTGTCAGTCTGAAGATTGCTTTTCAGGATTCTTACTTTCTTGTCTTAAAATGACACTTCAGTAGGGAGGTGGAGAAGTGATTGTGGGTGGGCGGCCTTCTCCTGTTTATCTAAGCGTTTTGTGTCTACCATGACTTTTTCTTGAACAGCTCAGTTCACATCCCAGAATATTTGGAGTAATGTTCTCATGTTGTCCTTATTTTTCAGTTGTTCTACTATGGAGTAATCTCTATTGGAACTCCACCGCAGTCCTTCTATGTCTTGTTTGACACAGGATCGTCTGTCTTCTGGCTTGCTTCTACCTACTGTAGCAGTGAGGCCTGCAGTAAGTTTGGGGAGCACTAGGGGGTGGTGGAGAGCTCTCAGGTCTTTTTCTTTGCTGGGGGATAAAAGGCAAAATCAGAGATTGTGTTGCTTCAGAAGAGCATTATTTAGGGGCCACCAGGACTTAGTCCCTGGTGAGTGAGACGTCACACCTATGAATGGCTAGACATACACATACAGTAAATCTTTTCAAGTCCTCCTCCCCAGGGAATTAGCAGAAAATATTGGGGCTCTAAGTAAAGAAGGCTGTTTGTCTCCACCTCTAGGTGAATCTTCCTTCTAATTGCTTTCTCCTTCTCTTTACAGCCAACCATCCACTCTTCAACCCCAGCAAGTCATCCACTTACTACTCCAGGGGCCGCACCTTCTATCAGGGTTATGGCACTGGCAGCCTAACAGGAGTGTTTGGTTTCGACACCCTACATGTAAGGCCTTACCTTACCCTTACCCTAGTACTCACCTTAACACTCTTTGCAGGACCAATTTCTCACTTACTTCTTGGTTGATTCTCTTTTGCCAATCAGATCGAAGGTCTCTCTATCCCCAACCAGGGAGTAGGACTGAGCATCACCGAACCTGGCAATACATTTGTCCATGCTAATTTTGAAGGCATCTTGGGCCTGGCTTACCCTAGTATGGCTGATGGACAGATCCCCGTTATGGATACCATGATGCAGGACAACCTGCTCCCAGCAAACGTATTTGCCTTCTACATTAGCAAGTAGGTTATGTATTCTTTCACTGCACTCCTTACACTCCACCTGTTTTTACTTTTTAACAGGGAGCCTTTCCTTTGAGTGCTTAGCACTGTTACCTCATGGACTGAGTGTCTTGTTCACAAGTGGGGTAATAACTGGGCATTTTAGTTTTCCCCCTACATGGACGCTTGGTTCATTGGTGAGTAGTGATGAGAGAAATGATTTGTAAGAAATTGAATTTATAATGAAACTCAATGTTTCGCTTTAAAAAAGAATTTGCAAAACGAGTTGCATTTCCTTTCCAGGATATTAGTGCAGTCGACACAAGAAATAAAGAGTTTAGGTGGGGTTTAACAGGGGTTAGGAAACATGTATATGTTTTACTTCTTCATGTGCCTGTCTGTCATTTAGTATTTAAATAAAGATCTCTAGTGAGAAACTAAACCACCAGGCTCATTTCCTGTCATAGACATTATGTTGAGCTCCCAGATATGTTCTGGTAGTCTGATCCCTACTTTGCCAACTATCATGACAATCATAGCGATCACAATCCTAAAGATGCACTGGAGACAGACTCAATGACATGAATAGTAATTAAGAAACAGGAAAGGGTTGTTGCTAGGTAATGGCATCAGAGGGGGTGGAGTTTCTCATGGAATAACATTTTCTGTTGGAGAAACCATAGTTGTAAACACAACGGTGCATTATGGAGAGTCCTGGCATGGAAATTATACAGCATTTCATATTTTTTAAAAAACGCTCTATGTTTTTCACGGTAATGTGAATTGAGCTTACTTGTGGTCGACTGGTTACATGCATTATGTAGTTGCAAAAAAGAACATAGGTAAACACGAAATGTGACATGAGACCTTGTTACCACACCAAAAAATGTTTAAAACCTTCGAGTAAGTTTTGCATTTTGCAATTGTAAAATCACCTGCATAATGAACTTTAGAGTCAGTTTCACAAAACGGCATGCAGATCAAAACTTACCTATTTCTCTTATTACTATTGGAGAGTCTAAATTTCTCCATGCAGGTGTGCACTTGACTGGGTCCAGTGATGAAATGGTGTCCTGTTCATAGTTTGCTGCCTTGTGGCCAATACTGCTGGGATAGGCTCAGTGCCCCCAGGACCCAGACCTGGATTAGGTATATTTGAGGTTAATGTATATCGCGCTTTTACTGATCTGATTATCTTTTCAGGAATTTTGAGGATGGCAGTGAGGTAACTTTTGGTGGTGTTGACCAGAGCCGATACACTGGTCAAATCTACTGGGCACCAGTCACTGAACAGTTGTACTGGCAGATTGCTATCAATGGGTATGTCCTTTCTTCCCTTCATCACAGCACTGAAATGAGTCTGGTCCTATATTCACATTCAGAAACTGTTTCTGTTTTCATAAACTTTGTCGAGTCATGTGACCATGCAGACTCAAGTCATTAGTGGTCAACACTGATGAGGAGGGTCATATCGGTTCCCAGAGGTCATGCAATGCATTCATCCATTCTGTGGTTTTCAAGTTAAGTCACTTACTTATCTCTGACCTGCAGCTTCCAGATCAATAAACAGGAGACTGGTTGGTGCAGAGATGGATGCCAAGCAATTGTGGACACTGGCACTTCCCTGCTCACCTGCCCCCAGCAGTACTTGGGCTATCTGCAGCAGTACATTGGCGCTCAGGCTAACCAGTACGGAGAGGTGAGTGTCTTCTAGAACTATAGATCAGTAATAATAATGTGCATCATGGATAAAATAGTGGAAGGAATTATTAAGGAAAGAAGTGAGCATCACATGACAAGAACAGGAGTTTTAGGGAAACGTCAACATGGGTTCAGATGAGCTGGGGTTGTGCTGCACTAATATGCTGAAACCTATGAGGAGGCAACATAACCATACGATACGATAGGTACATATGAAATTATTTATCTGGATTTTCGGAAATCATTTGGTAAAGTCCACAGGAGAGGTTGGGCATCAAACTTAACGACGTGGGAACTAAGAGTGTACTGCATAGATGGGAGCAGAATAGCTAAAAACACAGGGAGTAGAAGGATATGGTGCAAGGAACCTTAGTTATGTGTGATGTCTCACAGGGTCAGTGTTAGGGCCACTGCTATTTTTAATATACATGAAGTGTCTGGATAGGAATATAAATAACAAGTTAAGTTTGCAGATAATATCAAACTGGGTGGAATGGCAGGTAAGCTAAAATAAGAGACTTAAACAGAATACAGGCTTGGGGAGAGCTGTGGCAGATGAAATTTAAAAATAGTAAGGAGTTACACATTGGAAGTAAAAATGTGAGGTATGAATACACAATGGGAAGTCTGAAACTTGAAAGGACACATTATGAGAAGAATTTAGAAGTCACAGTGGACCCGACACTAATTACATCCAGACAATGTGTAGAAGTGATCAAGAAGGCTAACAGGATGTTAGGCTATATAGCACAATGTATGGCGTTCAAGTCAAAGGAGGTTATGCTAAATGTAAGTTACTGTATGTAACACACTAGTGAGGCCTCATCTGGACGCTTAGCAGAATGTTAATATATACAGTACAGCACCCCTGATGTGTTGAGTTTAAGTCAAAGGAAGTTATGCTTAAGCTTTATAACAGACAGATCTACAGTTTTGGTATCCAGGCTCCAAGAAAGTCATAGCAGCATTAGAAAAGGTACGGAGAAGAGCGACTAGGCTGATTCCAGTGCTACAGGGAATGAATTATGAGGAAAGATTAAAAGAGCCGAGCCTTTTTCAGTTTAAGCAAACTATGATTAAGAGATTAAGCGATAGAAGGCATTCAAATTATGCAGAGAATTAATCCAATGGATCGAGGCTGTTATTTTAAAATGAGTTCAACGAGAACATGGAGACTTGTTAATACACAATTCTGCACAAATGTTAGAGTTAAAGTTTCCCTTCACACAGAAAGCTATGGGCACGTAATAAATTACTCAGCAGCGCTGTGGAATTTAGGGACCTTCAAAATTTGGCTTGATGTTATTTTGAAGAAATTAGGAGGATAAGACTAGCGAACTTTGTCGGGCTTGTTCTAGTCAAAACGTTTCTAATGTTCTAACCTACTGTAATTGAATAACCTTTCAATGCACTACTCGAGTGACCCCCAGTCAGCTGAACATCTTATCCCAAGACGGAGATGCTGTGAATATGACGACCTTACAGCTACTCTTATCGTCCACAGTACATGATCAACTGCAACAATCTGAACAACATGCCAACCCTCAGTTTCACTATCAATGGCGTGAACTTCCCTCTGCCACCCTCTGCCTACACTATGGTGGTAAGTGACTAGGCCAGTAAAATAATAATTTAAGAAACATCTGAGAGCACTCTTTAGTTTTTTTTTTTGTATTTTTTCTTTTTCAAGCACAATGAAAATGGACAATACTACTGCACAAGTGGAATCATGGGCACCTACTTGCCATCCCGGAATGGCCAGCCTCTGTGGATCCTGGGTGATGTCTTCCTGAGGGAGTACTACACAGTTTATGACAGGCAGAACAACCAAGTTGGGTTTGCCCTGGCAGCCTAAATCACATTCTGTTTCCTGCTCCCACACACTAAGGACCACCAATACAAAGAGAAGACACAATGACGAGAGCTACAGCTTCCTGAGTATTCATGACACAAAGGGCTTAATAATTTATCAACTGCAGCTAAAAAATGGGATCAACATGAAGTAATTTCAGCCTTCAGCCACCAGAGGGCAGAAGACTTTAAACATCCAACACTCCATTACTGACCTGCATGCCTTGTCTGCCAGCTGGCCTTGAGTCTTGACAGAAGTGGGGGGCAGAGAGGGTGGTGTGTTTCTAAACCTGAATATAAATGAAAGAAAAATGATAAACATATGATCCAAACTGAATAAAAATGTCATGAATTAAATCTTATACTTTGTTAGTGTTTGCTAAGGTGTCTTTCCACTCATGTGGTTACTTGAAGTTTTCCTCATCCCGGGTCTAAATGTCAATCATGTTCAGAAGATGCATGGTATAATCTTCAATGTTGTAAACCTCGGTGCCTCTACCACAAAAAGTGTGCAAGGTATTCATCTGGAGAAATAAATAATGAGAGTGCACAGGTCCAAAGGACAAGGGGTGTACTGAGCACCGATTGTGTGTATATGACTGGGCTGCAGTCCTCGGACTCCATATCTACACAGCCCTAACTCTTTGCCAAGGTATCCTTTAACAGCTGGTAAATTTATCATTGGTACATTGGTGTCCTAAGTTTATTAGATTATACAATACAATACAATACAGTTTATTTTTGTATAGCCCAAAATCACACAGGAAGTGCCGCAATGGGCTTTAACAGGCCCTGCCTTTTGACAGCCCCCCAGCCTTGACTCTCTGAGAAGACAAGGAAAAACTCCCAAAAACCTTTTAGGGAAAATGGAAGAAACCTCGGGAAAGGCAGTTCAAAGAGAGACCCCTTTCCAGGTAGGTTGGGTGTGCAGTGGGTGTCAAAAGTAGGGGGTCAATACAATACAATATACAGAACAGAACAATTCCTTAAGACAGCATAATAATAAAAATTTTAGAAGTACGGTTTAACAGTAGATGATATGACATAATTAGGGTTGGATATTTTTAGAGTCCTGGAGACCTCATCCATCTGGCTGCCTTCCCATTTGGCCATGCCACGGCTGAAACGCTGCTCAGATGAAAGGACCCCTCTTTCTCATGATTCCTGTGATCCTCCATCAGGGATGACTTTACCATAGGCAGGCAAACAACTTGGCAGGTGGGCCGTGGCACCAATTGCCACATTTGGGTACCGAGAAAAGAAACAAATTAGGTGAGGGTTAGTATTCAAATATAATTATCATGTTACTTATGTTATAGTGCTAATGACTAACAACAGAGATGCAGTCTGTACAGTTAATCAGCAGCTCTAGTCAGGATATGCTAAACTGAAGTAGTGAGTCTTCAGCCGGGATTTAAAGGCTGAGATTGAAGGGGCATCTCTTACGGGAGCAGGAAGACCAGTCCACAGTTTAGGGGCCCTGTAACTAAAAGCTCGACCTCCCACTGTTATTTTATTAATCCTTGGAATCCTAAGCAGACCGGCATCTTGAGATCTTAATGTGCGCTCTGGTTTGTAAGTCATGATAAATTCAGACAAGTAAGCCGGACCTTGGCCATTTAATGCTTTATATGTTAAAAGGAGGATTTTGAAATCTGCCCTAAACTTAACTGGGAGCCAGTGTATAGATTTAAGAACTGGAATTATGTGTTCATATTTTCTTGTTCTTGTAATAATTCTTGCAGCCGCATTTTGGATTAACTGGAGGCTGTATAAAGACCAGTTTGAACAGCCAGTGAACACCACATTGCAGTAGTCAATCCTACTAGAGATAAATGCATGAATTAATTTCTCACAATCCTGTTTATTTAGAAAGCGCCTTAATTTCCTAACATTTTTAAGATGGAAAAAACATGTTTTGGACGACTTTGTAATATGTGCTTTAAATGACATGCTAGAGTCAAAGATAACTCCTAGATTGCGGGCTGATTCAGTAAAATTAATTGGGATTCCAACTCATTTAAATGACGACAAAATATTGCTGTGATCAGCGTCATTCCCTCCAACAATTAACATCTCTGTTTTATCTGTATTTAAAGACAAGTAGTTCTCATTCATCCACTCCTTTATTTCATTAACACAACTAATTAAAGACAACATCGGAGAAACTTCATTTGATTTAAATTAAAGGTATAACTGGGTGTCATCTGCATACGAGTGAAAATTAACATTATGTTTCCTAATGAGAGATCCCAGTGGAAGCATGTAAAGTGAAAACAGTAAAGGTCTCAGTACTGAGCCCTGTGGGACACCATATCTCACTTCTGTGTATAATGATGGAGTACTGTCAGCACATTTCTGTACATATTGGAATCGATTTGATAAATAAGAACTGAACCAAGCGAGCATGGAGCCTGTAAGCCCAACATCGTTTTCTAGCCTGTGCAGTAAAATAGAATGGTCAATGGTGTCAAATGCTGAACTTAAGTCCAGATAAGATACCTATGGTCTCCACTCCTTGGGTAACTCTGCATACTGCCATAATGAAAATGTTCACCCCCAGCGGACGGATGGGCTCATTGATTTACAGAACACAGAAGCAACAGAATAGGTCAACTCTGCTTTGATAAATCATTTAGGAATCCAGAAATGGAGAATCTCTGACAATTAGGAACCTCTCTGTGGCTGGTAAGTGAAGGGGTGGAAGTCAGGTCTGGGGGGTCTGACTTCAATGATGCCACATCTCCCCACTACTAGCAGGTCACAACCCAAGGATTGAAGAAATTGGAGTGATGGCAATGACTTTGAGTTTGTAACAGTTGATGTGTTCAACAGGCAGAGGGACAATGTGGACAAGTGTGACAGCAGAGAGAGGCCAATTAAAATAAAGATTCTGCTATTAAATGTTGGGAGTCTTTTACAGCTGTTGGCAGATTGTTTTCCAAATTTAAAGCTTATATAAATAGGAGATTTGTTGCCTGTAGGAATTTTAAATAACCTAAGAATTATATAACAGCCTCCATCTTGTGAGTGCAGAGCATGCACTCCTTTATACACGTATTTTTGCTTTAAACAGACAGTCGCTGAACATACCTGAGGATTTGATTAATATGCCCATACTAATTTGGATCTTCATTTATGCATTTGGATCAACCACTTGAACCACAGAATGGTTTGATATGCCTGGAAGTAGATTTTTCTAATAATTTATTTTGACTAGCTGTAGTCATGGGCATCGTAGTGGGGGAAAAAAGAGTAATGATTGCCCAGGGCCCACTGAGTAAGGGGGGCCTTGAATCCTGGAATGAAGAGGAGATGTGACAGACATGGATCAAGAGGAAGGGTCTCACAGAGACTGCTTATGTATAGGGTCCAGAGTTCTGTGCTACCCCCTGGCTGCGGTACCTCTGTATACCTGCTGTATACCTCAGCATTAGCATTTGCAGTGCACATGTGATGCATATGTGTCTGTTACATGCCAGTTGGTATGGGATTTGTAAAAGCAGTGTTAATGTTTGTGATGCACCATTTGTTGGAATGGAAATTGCAATGCATTTCATTACTAAATATGTTTGTGATGTGCCATCTTTTGGAATGACAGAGACATAGCAACCAGATGGACACAGAGACAGAGACACAGGCATTTGCCTTTGTATTAAGGAGGATTGTAATGAAGAATTATGTTGGTTCAGATTAAATTACAACCACTGCACACATCCGGTCAGGGATGAATGAAGATGTCCAAATTCTATTTATTAATTTCTTCCAAACTTATACAATGTGAAGATATGGTTTTATAATCAATTACGCAAACTTTCACATTTAAACGAAGCTCCTACTCTACTGCTCAGACGCCACCAAACTAATCTAAATGTTCAAAGTGAAGCCCCGTGATTGGCCAAGTTCCAACTCACCACGGGCCAACCACAACAACCAATAAACCAAGGCAGAAGACAACTAATTAAGGGGGTACAACACATAAATAATATATTGCCTTTTCAACAGCCGCCCCCAAATTTGTTATTCAAATTTGTTACATAGGAAAAGGCTATAGTGAAACACCATTCATCCGTTTACGAATCACTCCTTTGGAACGGCTGGAAGTTGAATAAGACGAGTGACTGGTCTGATATATGATTTATCGTTTACTTGCACTTCAGCAGTCCTGACTGTCCCATCAGTTCCTGGTATTATACGGACCACTTTGCCAACAGGCCAAAAGGCCCTGGGAAATTGTTTATCCCAAATCATAACAACCGAACCTAATGGTAAATTGTCCCTTTTACTTTGCCATTTCTCGCGTGATTGTAAGTTGGGCAAGTAATTTTTAATGAAGTGAGACCAAAACTGATCCGCAAGGATTTGGCTGTGCCTCCATCGCTTACGAGTTAAAAGTTCAGACTCTGGGTAAACAACCTGAGGTAGTGCTGAGTCCGGCCGCCCCATTAGGAGATAATTTGGTGTTACGGGATCCAAATCAGTAATATCTGATGAAGTATAGCCAAGTGGTTTTGAGTTTATAATTCCCTCAATTTCAATTAATACAGTCCTGAACACTTCTTCAGTAACTGTTTGAGTCCCAAGTGTTACTCTTAGCGCTGCTTTAATAGATCTGATTTCTCGCTCCCACACACCTCCGAAGTGTGGAGCTCCAGGAGGGTTGAAATTGAATTTAATTCTTTGTTTTGCCAAAAGATCTTGAAGATCAGGGCACATTTCTTTAAATGTATCACTTAGCTCTGACTCTCCTCCACGGAAATTGGTTCCACAGTCTGAAATCAGCTCAGAAGGTTTTCCCTTCCGTGATATAAATCTTCTTAATGCCATTAAAAATGAATCTTTCTCCATAGTAGATAGAACGTCAATATGAACTGCTCTTGTTGTTAAACAATAATAAAATACCCCACCTTTTCTCATTTCTACGACCTATCTTAACTAAAAATGGTCCAAAACAGTCAACACCTGTAGAGAAAAATGGTAGTTTGAAAAGTTGTAATCTACAAGGAGGAAGATCTACCATCTGAGGGGGTTGTGGTTTTGCTCTCCATTTCTGACATTCTATACATTTACGCTGGTGTTGTTTTACAGCCTCTCTGCCCCTGATTATCCAGTAATGCCTACGTAATTCTGAGAATACTCTTTCTTGACCAGGGTGTTTTAATTTTTCATCAAATTCAGCTATTATTAATTTGGTAACTGGATGTTTAGAATCTAATATTATAGGGTGTATAGCTTCAATATTCAATTGCTCACTCTGGCGCAGACGCCCACCCACTCGAATAAGTTTAATATCAGAATCATACTCTGGAGCTAATTTTATGAGGTGGCTACTTGGTAGCACAGGTTTACCCGACTGTAGTAGGCCGAATTCCTCTGGGAAGCTGTCTCTTTGACTCTGATGTAGTATTGTCAGCTCGGCATCTCTGTAATTGTCAGCTGATGGGGCATTCGTAAGGCCCGCCGCCCCATGATGGGATATTGTTGTCTCTTCAACTAATTCTTGGAATGTATGACACTCCTCAGCCTTAGGAATGGAATTAACAGTTGTTGAAGTGAATCCACAGAAATCAGTTTTCTTCATTTCAGTGTCATCTGCAACACTTGCTGTATCAGGCAGAATGGGCCATCTGTCAGGTGGATGAGCTAGGAATGCGGGACCCTGATTCCAGCGATTCTTTCCTGCAAGTGCCTGAAGTGATCTCCCACGTGTAATGTCATCTGCTGGGTTGTTTTCAGACTCCACATATCGCCATTTTCGCACGTCTGTGAGTTCCTGGATTTCAGCTACCCTTGTTCCAACAAATACCTTGTATCTGTATGACTCAGACTGAATCCAATTCAGTACTGTTGTTGAGTCGGTCCACATTACAACATGATGTACTGTATATGATAGTTCCCTGGTCAGCAGTTTCGCAAGTTGAGCACCAGTGAGTGCAGCGCAGAGCTCAAGCCTGGGAATGGACTGCTGCTTTTTTGGAGCTACTCTTGATCTTGCTGTCAGAAAAGCAATCTCCACGTTACCTTCATTATTTTCTGTCCTCAGATATGCAACTGACCCATATGCTTGACTAGAGGCATCACAGAAAATGTGAATATCTCTAGTAGCAACAGGAGTGTCCATTCCTGGGCTCACATAACACCGTGGAAAGCTTATGTCTGGGAGAAACTGTAATTCTCTTTCCCACATACACCAAGCTTGAAGGAGGCCCTCTGGTAAATTAGGATCATCCCAATCTCGTTGTTTATCCCACAGGCTGTACAATTAATTTGGCCCGAGTTGTAAATGGTACAATATATCCAATTGGGTCGTACTGCTTTGCGAGGACTCTATAAATGTGCCTCATTGTAGGTACTGTACTCTCTATTGTTCTACACCTGTAACTAATGTTGTCTCCTTTACAATCCCATACTAATCCAAGTGTTGATTCTTGCTGATCAAACTGCTTGTGATTAAGCCAAAGGTCACTGTTACAAGCTCTAGCTTCAACGGGTAAATGGGCTATAACTTCAGGCACATTACTTGCCCACTGCCTTAGTTCAAAACCTCCCAGTGACAGCACACTTCTTAATTTGTCAACCAATTCCTTTGAGTTCTCCAATGATGCTGAACTATATAGGCAGTTGTCGACATAAAAATTATTTTCTACACATTTACTTTGGTCTTCTTCAGGAGAACTGTGATTTCTGATATGCGCTGTAAAGCATAAATTGCACAACAAGGGCTACATGTCGCTCCAAATGGCAAAACTTGCCACTCTAAAACAGTGGGTGGCTCGTCTACCTTTAAATCTCGCCATAAAAATCTAAGAAGTGGTCTGTCTTCAGGAGCAGACGAACTTGATGGAACATACCTTTAATATCACTGCTAATTGCCACGGTGTGTTCTCTGAATCGCAGTAACACTCCCAGTAAGGTAGGGCCCAGAGTGGGTCCTGGTAGCAGAAAATCATTCAAATTCTGACCTTGGCATTTAAAGGAACAGTTAAACACAATTCTGTTTTTCCATTGTGTTCTACCATATGGTGTGGAATATACCAGGTCTCCTTGGCTTCTTCAACGCTATCATTTCTTAATCTGGTAACATAGCCTGCCTTTTCCAATTTCTCAATTTCAATAGCGTATGTCTTTGCTTTCTGTACATTCTTAGCTAATCTCCTTTCTGTACCTCTTAGCAGAGAAATCACTGCTTCTTTAGGTGCCTGCAACTGAGGCATATTCTCAACCCAAGCAGAGGAGTAGCATACCGCATAACTCCATCCACATTAACTCTCACAGTTTTCTCCTCTAATAAATGTATTGCCCTTTCGTCTTGTTTTGATCTGCTCACCTGTTTTTACTTCGTAAGGTAAAACATCCAACTGCCAGAGCCTCTCAATCTGTTGAATCAGATAAGCATCAGAGCCAATACTGAAGTGAAATGACAAACCATTACCTGTTCAGACATCTGCTGCTTCAGTGCTCGGCATGGTCCCTGAAGTGTCCATCCAAGTCTGGTTCTTACGGCAGCAGGTCCTCCAGGGAGACCTAAGCGAATTGGTTCAATTGGGGTGATGAGGTGAGGGTAGTCAGATCCTATGAGGAGAAGTGGCTTTGCATTTTCAAATGACTGAAGAGGAAGACCTTGCAAGTGTGGATATTTACTTTGTAATATGGCAATAGAATATGAATGTTCTGCTAATCCCAGGTGATTTGCAGTAAAGGCTCCACAAATCTGAAATTTCTTATTTGGCTGGAAAGCGGGAGATACAGAAAAAGATACTGATTGTCCCTTTAGCACTTTAAGGTCTTGTCTTACTGTTCGAAGTGTAAGATCTTCGGGATCACCATTCAATTGAAGATAATCTGCTGCCGCTTGGAGCAGAATAGTTCTTTCGGAACCATCATCCAATATAGCGTATGTTTCTAGTGCTTTGTCACCACTTAAAAACAACTTTGCTTACTTTAAGAAGAACCCTTTTTGAGGAGGTAGGCTTGTCAACATAGAGTACTTCACTTGTGGAGCTGGCTGGCTCTTTATTCTCCATTCGTGGCTTAACATTCACTTCATGAAGAGCTTCCAAATGTTTACCATTACAAGTTTTGCACGTAATTCTCATCCTGCACTGGGCAGCTTGATGATTTCTTCCACATTTCCAACATTTCTTATTAGATCGAATCCAATTCTCCTTTTGCTCCTTTGTTAACTGACTGAAATTGGTGCATTGGTTAAGAGAATGCTTATTATTGTTGCAATAAGCACAATACATTTTAGGTCTCTCAGTAAATGTGGATGATTCAAATGGTTTCTGAGCCTCTACAGGGGGAATGGGAACGGCAGCAGGTGAATCTATACTAAGGAGAACAGTTGAGGCCTTAGGTGGGGGCTGCCTATGTGGACGGCCTTCCCTTTGCTCTCTTCGTTGACTGGTATGTGCCTTGGTTCCAGTACTGGTTATTTCTATTTCACCTTCTTGCACTTGAACCTCAAACTCAAGCCAATTTGAGAAATCATAGAGTGTTGGGACATTAATGTACCTTGACAAGATATAGCGACGGAAGTTAGCTTTCAAATCGTGAGGTAGCTTGGAGGAAAGTCGACTTACGTGTGAGCCACAATGCAGTTCAATTCTGCCCTTTTCACCTAGTTGGTCAAGCATCCCCACTAAAGCACGGATCTGCAAGGCAAATCTACGGAAGGACACAGTATCACCAGTTCTGATATTTGCACCATCCATTAGTTCAGCTATTCGTTTTAACGCCAGTTTATGAGGCTGACCATATTGTGCAGTTAAGGAAGCCATAGTATCACTATAAGGATATGGAGAGTTGCTATAAGAATCTGCAATTAATAGTGCATCCTCCAATTTAAGGTGATCCATAAGGATTTGATACTTAAAACGTTCAGTAGCATCACTTGGGAGGAGATTCTCGAGAGCTATCTTCATTCTAGAGAATTCTCTTGGATCCTCATGGACGAAGTAAGGTATCGTAGGTTTTGGTCCTCTGTAGCTTTTCTCTTGAGATTGATGTATTAGTGAAGAATAAGGATTACGATACTGGCCTTCAGCTGGTGGCACTGAATATGTCTCATTCTGAGCGTTTTGATACTGTTGTGCAGGTGGATAGATAGTGGGGCATAATGGATTGAATTTATTCTGCATCGTGTCCTGTCTGACAAATCGTACTGAAACATTCTCTGGACTACTTTGTCTTATAAGATCAGTGCCTAAAGGGGTTTGTACTCTTTGGATTAATGGAGGATCTCCAAAGAATGTTAAATCTTCTGACCGGTATCCACGGTCACCTGCAATGTTGGCAACTGGGCTGCTATAAACTGAAACAGGCCTACTCTGGGAGACAATTGAAGTATTGGCCTCTTTTTCCATTTCAGTAACTGAAGGAGTTTGAGGTCGTTTATCAGGCTCCTGTGCAGGGACTACATCTCCATGAGGCTGCAACTTGCTTATGGCATTGGTAAGATGCATCATATTCTCACGCAAATACTTATTTTCAGCTTGCATCTCTCTAATTGCTGCAAGGACCTCATCACTAGCTCCTGGGTTTGGAGGGTTAGGAGTTTTCTCTCAGCAGCAATCCGGACCTCACTTTGTTGCTCAATGTCAGAATCGGGAATGTGAGAGGGAGAGGGGAGGGGTGTCATCTTGGCAGCACCCTCATAACCGGTCCTCTTCCAATAACTTGTAGGTGAATGATAAATCTCAGATTCTGGATTCACCCTTCTAATTACACCTTCTTGACTGAGCGTACAATTCTGCAAATCGGAGTGATGTGCTGTCTGAGGTGGAATCACAACTAACTGATTCGGTAATATGGGTGCACTGTTACACCAACTCACATAGTTCACATCAAAATCTTCCAAATACACAGGGCGACGTACTTGGCGCCTGGGTCTAACAATGGCTTCATTATCATCTGTAGTATTTGTTGGAAAAGACGAATACATCTTCTTTACAGTGTAGCAGTTGTCTATCCGGCTCGAAGGACCATAAATTGTAATGAAGAATTATGTTGGTTCGGATTAAATTACAACCACTGCACACATCCGGTCAGGGATGAATGAAGATGTCCAAATTCTATTTATTAATTTCTTCCAAACTTATACAATGTGAAGATATGGTTTTATAATCAATTACGCAAACTTTCACATTTAAACGAAGCTCCTACTCTACTGCTCAGACGCCACCAAACTAATCTAAATGATCAAAGTGAAGCCCCGTGATTGGCCAAGTTCCAACTCACCACGGGCCAACCACAACAACCAATAAACCAAGGCGGAAGACAACTAATTAAGGGGGTACAACACATAAATAATATATTGCCTTTTCAACAAGGATAATAAGGCAAGAATTAATTCTTCACTATACACATTAATAAATTGACATAAGTTTATAATACATCTTAGCTGAGGAAAGAAATCTTTTTCTTAAAGTGTTGCCAAAGTGACAGTTAATAGTTTTATCTGTGAATAAAAAATCTATATATTTTCTGCAGAGATTTATCAAATCTGAAGAGTTAGCATTCCAGTTTTACTCTTAATAAAGAGGTCCACATAATGCTCCACATCAATGCAAAATGTGATATAAACATAAACAATGAAGAACTACATATATATACTGTATATATATATATACTGTATATATATATATATATATATATATATATATATATATATATATATATATATATATTATTCCTCCATCCTGTGTCATGCTCTATTCATAGAGTGACACCTCCTTCTATTGATCCCATGACTTATATGTAGTAGACTGTAATTGGCAGAGTCAGGCCCTTTGCTGGGCATTTTCTTAGTGCTATGGGAGGAATAGGAGAGGACATAATTAGTAACTGCACCCCCTTTCAACCTGGGGTAGTACCTTAGAGAACCACAGATGTGCATGTTTGACAATGTGCACATTATAATAAAGAGAGACAGAAACAGAGAAGGTCTGGGGTTCCACCCCATATATTGTAAATTGCTCTGAGTAGTCTTAAAAGATGGTGTGCAAAATAGGACTGACTAGGTAAGACAAATGGCTGGTTTTTATAGGTGGTTAGGAGGAAGAGGAGGGTCCAACAGGGAGCTGGTGGAAATGAGGTCAGTAGGAGGGTGTGGTCTGGAGAGAGACATGGAACCTGGTTGGGATTTAGTTGGTCTACCGTTCTGGTGATCTGCAGAGGAAGGAGAAGAGACATTAGTGCACTTTGTCAACCGCTGACTCAGCACTTCACCCTCAGTTAAGCCCATTAACTGCCTCCCATGCACTTGTGTGTCACAACATGCATATATATATATATATATATATATATATATATATATATATATATATATATATATATATATATATATATATATATATACAGTGGAGGAAATAATTATTTGACCCTCACTGATTTTGTAAGTTTGTCCAATGACAAAGAAATGAAAAGTCTCAGAACAGTATCATTTCAATGGTAGGTTTATTTCAACAGTGGCAGATTGCACATCAAAAGGAAAATCGAAAAATAACTTTAAATAAAAGATAGAAATTGATTTGCATTTCATTGAGGGAAATAAGTTTTTGAACCCTCTAACAAAAAAAGACTTAATACTTAGTGGAAAAACCCTTGCTTGCAAGCACAGAGGTCAAACGTTTCTTGTAATTGATGACCAAGTTTGCACATTTTAGGAGGAATGTTGGTCCACTCCTCTTGCAGATCATCTCTAAATCCCTAAGGTTTCGAGGCTGTCTCTGTGCTACTCTGAGCTTGAGCTCCCTCCATAGGTTTTCTATTGGATTAAGGTCCGGAGACTGACTAGGCCACTCCATGACCTTAATGTGCTTCTTCTTGAGCCACTCCTTTGTTGCCTTTGCTGTATGTTTTGGGTCATTGTCGTGCTGGAACACCCATCCACGACCCATTTTCAGTTTCCTGGCAGAGGGAAGGAGATTGTCGCTCAGGATTTCATGATACATGGCTCCGTCCATTTTCCCGTTAATGCGATTAAGTTGTCCTGTGCCCTTAGCAGAAAAACACCCCCAAAGCAAAATGTTTCCACCCCCACGCTTGACGGTGGGGACGGTGTTTTGGGGGTCATAGGCAGCATTTTTCTTCCTCCAAACACAGCGAGTTGAGTTAATGCCAAAGAGCTCTATTTTGGTCTCATCAGACCACAGCACCTTCTCCCAGTCACTCTCTGAATCATTCAGATGTTCATTGGCAAACTTCAGACGGGCCTGCACATGTGCCTTCTTGAGCAGGGGACCTTGAGCCCTGCAGGATTTTAATCCATTGCGGTGTAATGTGTTTCCAATGGTTTTCTTGGTGACTGTGGTCCCTGCTAATTTGAGGTCATTAACTAACTCCTCCCGTGTAGTTCTAGGATTCTTTTCACCTTTCTCAGAACCATTGACACCCCACGAGGTGAGATCTTGCGTGGAGCCCCAGAGCGAGGTCGATTGATGGTCATTTTGTGCTCCTTCCATTTTTGAACAATCGCACCAACAGTTGTCACCTTCTCTCCCAGCTTCTTACTAATGGTTTTGTAGCCCATTCCAGCCTTGTGCAGGTCTACAATTTTGTCTCTGACATCCTTGGACAGCTCTTTGGTCTTTCCCATGTTGTAGAGTGTGGAGTCTGCTTGATTGATTGATTCTGTGGACAGGTGTCTTTTATACAGGTGACTAGTTAAGACAGGTGTCCTTAATGAGGGTGACTAATTGAGTAGAAGTGTCTAACCACTCTGTGGGAGCCAGAACTCTTAATGGTTGGTAGGGGTTCAAAAACTTATTTCCCTCAATGAAATGCAAATCAATTTCTATCTTTTAATTAAAGTTATTTTTTCGATTTTCCTTTTGATGTGCAATCTGCCACTGTTGAAATAAACCTACCATTGAAATGATACTGTTCTGAGACTTTTCATTTCTTTGTCATTGGACAAACTTACAAAATCAGTGAGGGGTCAAATAATTATTTCCTCCACTATATATATATATATATATATATATATATATATATATATATATATATATATATACAGTGCAACCTCGGTTTGCGAGCACAATTCGTTCCGGAAACGTGCTCGCAGTCCAAAGGACTCGTATATCAAAGTAAATTTCCCCATAAGAAATAATGGAAACTCAGATGATTCGTTCCACATCCCAAAACTATTCATGAAAAATGATTAATGCAAAATATAAAGTAAAAATACATAAAACAAATTAACCTGCACTTTACCTTTAAAAAGAATCATGGCTGGTGTGAGTGAGTTTCTAAACTCTTGTGGGATTCCATCATACAGGACGACACGCGGAAGAGCGTCCCAAAGCAATCGCAGTCTCCCAGCGTTGTAGCAGTTCACCGTATAAGCGCATCCAAAAAGATCACAGACATGCTATAAGCGCCTGCCATCGATGGGTGATACAAGGAACATTATAAAGATCCCGGTACAATAAATAACTGCGCTGTTGCTGTTTCAAGCTGAATAAAGCTGGTGTTGTTAAAGTACTGAGACTCAGCTTCGTGTTTTGGGGAGCAAGATGGGGACTTGCACTTCACAGCACACACACACACACACACACACACAGTCACACAGTCACAATGCTGTAGTAAACAGTATATGCACGTACGGATGTTGACTATATGAGTGAGGTACGCAGACTCAGACGGAGAATAGGAGACGATTGCCAGAGAGAGAGAGAGAGAGAGATGCGCTGGGCGAGAGATAAGGAACGCGCACGTGAGCGAGAGAGATAAGGAGAGAGAGACGCGCACACGAGAGAGAGAAGAACCATCAGCTCAGTTGTGATCACATGATGCTCAGCAGACAAAGTGTATCCATACTACTCGTATTGTAAGACATCGCTCGTTTATCAAGTCAAAATTTCTTAAAAAATTTAGCTTGTCTTGCATAAAAACACTCATAAACCAAGTTACTCGCAAACCGAGGTTTCACTGTATATGGCTGAAATAGTTTACTGTCAAATAATGCAAGGAGTACGCTTCTCCTCTAACGCCCGCGTCCGAGGTTCGATTCCTGAGAGGGGGTGCAGTGAGTGTGTATGCCTGATGAGCCCAGAATTAGGGCGAAACACATGTCGCGTACTCTTTGCATTATTTGACAGTAAACTATTTCAACCATTCTATGATCTGCTTCTCACAACTGAAAGAGGACACCGTGGCGGATGTTTACTGATTTGCTGACTAATCACAAGTGTTACCTGGTAGGTAACCACCCATACAATCAGATGCCATGAATATATATATACAGTGGTGTGAAAAACTATTTGCCCCCTTCCTGATTTCTTATTCTTTTGCATGTTTGTCACACAAAATGTTTCTGATCATCAAACACATTTAACCATTAGTCAAATATAACACAAGTAAACACAAAATGCAGTTTTTAAATGATGGCTTTATTATTTAGGGAGAAAAAAAATCCAAACCTACACGGCCCTGTGTGAAAAAGTAATTGCCCCCTGAACCTAATAACTGGTTGGGCCACCCTTAGCAGCAATAACTGCAATCAAGCGTTTGCGATAACTTGCAATGAGTCTTTTACAGCGCTCTGGAGGAATTCTGGCCCACTCATCTTTGCAGAGTTGTTGTAATTCAGCTTTATTTGAGGGTTTTCTAGCATGAACCGCCTTTTTAAGGTCATGCCATAGCATCTCAATTGGATTCAGGTCAGGACTTTGACTAGGCCACTCCAAAGTCTTCATTTTGTTTTTCTTCAGCCATTCAGAGGTGGATTTGCTGGTGTGTTTTGGGTCATTGTCCTGTTGCAGCACCCAAGATCGCTTCAGCTTGAGTTGACGAACAGATGGCCGGACATTCTCCTTCAGGATTTTTTGGTAGACAGTAGAATTCATGGTTCCATCTATCACAGCAAGCCTTCCAGGTCCTGAAGCAGCAAAACAACCCCAGACCATCACACTACCACCACCATATTTTACTGTTGGTATGATGTTCTTTTTCTGAAATGCTGTGTTCCTTTTACGCCAGATGTAACGGGACATTTGCCTTTCAAAAAGTTCAACTTTTGTCTCATCAGTCCACAAGGTATTTTCCCAAAAGTCTTGGCAATCATTGAGATGTTTCTTAGCAAAATTGAGACGAGCCCTAATGTTCTTTTTGCTTAACAGTGGTTTGCATCTTGGAAATCTGCCATGCAGGCCGTTTTGCCCAGTCTCTTTCTTATGGTGGAGTCGTGAACACTGACCTTAATTGAGGCAAGTGAGGCCTGCAGTTCTTTAGACGTTGTCCTGGGGTCTTTTGTGACCTCTCGGATGAGTCGTCTCTGCGCTCTTGGGGTAATTTTGGTCTGCCGGCCACTCCTGGGAAGGTTCACCACTGTTCCATGTTTTTGCCATTTGTGGATAATGGCTCTCACTGTGGTTCGCTGGAGTCCCAAAGCTTTAGAAATGGCTTTATAACCTTTACCAGACTGATAGATCTCAATTACTTCTGTTCTCATTTGTTCCTGAATTTCTTTGGATCTTGGCATGATGTCTAGCTTTTGAGGTGTTTTTGGTCTACTTCTCTGTGTCAGGCAGCTCCTATTGAAGTGATTTCTTGATTGAAACAGGTGTGGCAGTAATCAGGCCTGGGGGTGGCTACGGAAATTGAACTCAGGTGTGATACACCACAGTTAGGTTATTTTTTAACAAGGGGGCAATTACTTTTTCACACAGGGCCATGTAGGTTTGGATTTTTTTTCTCCCTAAATAATAAAAATCATCATTTAAAAACTATATTTGACTAAAGGTTAAATGTGTTTGATGATCAGAAACATTTTGTGTGACAAACATGCAAAAGAATAAGAAATCAGGAAGGGGGCAAATAGTTTTTCACAGCACTGTATATATATATAGGATATATTGTCACGCTTGGGTCACAGATTTGCACAGAAACACGAGAAGTTGTAGAGACAGGAATTTTATTCAAACACTGCAAACAAACATATGCCTCCTTTTCTTTAAAGGTTTAAACGGACTCCTTGACAAGACGGAGATGACAGTTCCGTCTCATAATTTAAAAGAATGCAAACATATCTTCCTCTTCAAAGGAGTGCACGTCAGGAGCAGGGAAGGTCTGAGAGAGAGAAAAGCAAACAAGCAATCAAAAACTGATAGGTGTTGCTCGGGCTTTAAAGTCTGCGAAGTACTGCGTGGATCGCGCAATAGATCAGCCGCAAGTCCAGCAAGCAAGGGAGCAATGTGAAGGTAGTCTTTCAGCGTCTTTTTTAACCTGTAGGGGTGCGAACAGCTCCCCAACTCACAATATATATCTATCTATTATGTTAAAAATTTGGGGTCAAGATGTGATCATCTCGGGGAGACACTTTGAAGTCCCACGAGACTACTTGCACATCACGTCCTACTTACAAACAATTTCTCGGAGACACTTTAACATCCCATTAGACAAGGAGGTGAGACAAAAGGACAGCTGTTGTACAGGCTTTTAAATGTTAGCCGCGCAGCACGACATGCAGATCACACAGCTCGGCAGCAGCTGATTCACTGTGCAAGCGGCAGAGACGCGAAGTTGCGAGCGTGAAGTGCGCCACCTGAGAGAGGGGTTGGGGGGTGGGCGAGTGAAGCGAGTAGGGGGCAAAGTATATATATATATATATATACAGTATATATATACTGTATATACAGAAAACCACATTTACATTTTGTAGTCCACTGTATGATTTTAAAAACACATAAATGAAAATTTCCTATGTGGATAAAGTAAGTACACTCCTACATTTATTACTACCTCAAATATTTAAAATGAGAATATAGTGCACCCATATCAGGTGAATGATCAGAATATCATTAGAGAGGACTTTATTTGAAACTGGCTCATTTAAACAAACTCGGACATTTAATATGGTTTGCTTTTTGTTGTTGAAGTGTTTGCTATCACAATGCCAAGATCAAAAGAACTCTCTGAGGCCTTCAGAAGGAAGGTTATACCTATGAGTCTGGGAAGATGATTTATGAGTGGAGAACACTTCAAACAATTGCCAACTTGTCTAGGCCATATACATTTTAGATAGATAGATAGATAGATAGATAGATAGATAGATAGATAGATAGATAGATAGATAGATAGATAGATAGACCAGGAGAAATTTAGCTTTTACAGAAGTTTAGCAAATATTAATAACACCAGTCCTCCTCAAATACACACAATAATAAGAAAAAAGACAAAAACTTCTAACTTGGCTCAGGATTAGAGTGCAGTCCCAGTGATGCGTTATGGAGGCCCCAAAATCGTGTTTTCACACACTTATGCGGAATGCTTCTTTGTGCGGTATTGCTCACAATGGCACTCAGATTTGCCTTCATTCTCTTCTCCTAATTACAACCGCCACTGGTCCCCTAACTGAGCCTGTCTTTTTAATCATCTCAGTACAAGTGCATCACAGCCTTTTATCTTTACCACCCTTTCCAGAGACACTTTACTGATGCTTTGTAAGTGTTATTTGAACTAAGGGTCGATGTGGTTATGAAACAGTATGTAGCAATAGACTCATTTTTGCAATTGCTGGTCTAAAGGGTCAACAGTTTTCAAAGTTCTCTGTCAGACTCCTCCACTCTGCAGAATCGCCTGAAAATGTTTCCAAGTGACATGACCGGATGTTACAATTATATTTCAAAGTGTGCAGAGTGAAGAGAAAAGATGATCAGAATGTTCCTTGTGGTGCTCCAGTCATAAGAATCTCAGAACAGATAGCCCATTATCAAGGACACCAAGGGCTCATCCATCTACATATGTCTGAGTTTACCCCTTAACAGGCTTGTCTAGATGGTACTGAAGACACTGGAGAAACAAAAAAAAAAACACCTAATCCTCAGAGTGCTGCCAGCTTTGTCCAGGTGAGAATAAGCAGACAGATAATTGCATCCTCCTTTCCAGTTTTTGTCCGATATGCAAACTGCAGTGGCTCCATGTGGTCTTTCAAGGGGACTCGTGTAGTCCAGGACCAGCGCCTTGAAGGTCTTCATGATGTGAGATGTAAGGGCCACAGGTCTGTAGTCATTAGGTGAAGAGATGCCTGCCTTTTTTTTGGAACAGAACAATGCAGGATGTTTTACTCAGCAGTAGCAAGTTCTAGAACTTTATTGATAGAACAACTAATATATGATGCAGCTTTGCTCATTTGGTTCACCAAGGCAAAAAAAGGCAGTGGTTTAGAGAGATACTCGAGTCAATTAAACTGTGAAGATGCCAATTTTGGTATTTTCACATCTTTCAAGTATTTTGCCAGGGTTATTCAATCAGTATCCCAGTCTTTTATATTGGCTGTTTATCCATCCATCCATTATCCAACCCGTTATATCCTAACTACAGGGTCACAGGGACCTTAGTCCTTTTCTATGTTAACTAATGTTGTCTTATTTTAATTTCTTATTTTGTCTTTTATTTTTCTTTTCTTCATCATGTAAAGCACTTTGAGCTACTTTTTGTATGAAAATGTGCTATATAAATAAATGTTGTTGTTGTCTGCTGGAGCCCCGGGCAGGGTGCCAGCCCACCGCAAGGCACATACACACACACACACCCACACACCAAGCACACACTAGGGACAATTTATGGTTTTTTAATATTACCAGTTTATTTCAAGAGCCTTGACTATTGCAGTGCATAAATAAACAATAAATATAAATAAATTTAGTTTTTAGGGTCATGTGTACAAATTCAATGAAATTCTTCCCGTGCAAATCAACAAAACTTCAAATGATACATTCCCTTTCTCCGAAACGTGTCCTTCTCAAGCGTTTTCAAGGTTAGAGCTTTGCAAGGCTTCATTCACAAAGTGCTAAGTTACAGGACAAGCCGCACTCCAAGAATGATAATCAAATCTACAGCCCTACTGCTGATAGTTCCATAAACACTTTCTGTGTATGACCATCGCTATTGGCCATTAAATCACTGAGAGTAAACCTTCTAAATGTACTTGTAGGTTGGGTGGCCCGATGGTAGGTGACTGATAACAATTGAGAGCGCTAATTGCCTGCCCGTCCTTGGCAGATGCTCAGGTCCTCTGTAATGCTTCCATCATCTCTCATCTGGGATAACAAAAACAGATGACTTGAATTAAACGATGGAGGACATGATACAAACAGAATAAAAAACAAGTGCATTGATAGGCACTTGAAGAAGGCTACAAACAACCTGATGTCAAGAATAAGGAAAGATGTACTGGGAAACAAAACAAGTAATTGAAGCAAAGGAGATGGAAACACTGGAGAGTCCACTTTGAAAAGATCAGTTGTAAAAAGATAAAACTATGGAGCCATGTAGGTGACAGACAAAAATAAAAAAAAATCAGTTTGAACGAGTTGTATAATTAATTCAAACATCCATCCAACCCGCTATATCCTAACACAGGGTCACGGGGGTCTGCTGGAGCCAATCCCAGCCAACAGAGGGCACAAGGCAGGAAACAAACCCCGGGCAGGATGGCAGCAAACACACACACACACACACACACACACTAGGGACAACTTAGAATCGCCAGTGCACCTAACCTGCATGTCTTTGGGAGGAAACTCCACACAGACACGGGGAGAACATGCAAACTCCACACAAACCCTGGTTTCCTAACTGCGAGGCGGCAGCGCTACCCACTGCTCTACTGTGCTGCCCCTTGACTGTTTATAGACCTCCAAAATATAATGCATCTTTCATTGTGGAATTCTCAGACTTAGTATCTATAATAATAATTAACTATGACAGGTTCCTAATTGTCGGGAACTTTAATTTTCATGTGGATAACCAATGTGAACTGAAAGCAAGAGAATTCATGAACTTACTGCACTGTCTTCATCTCAGCACATCAGCCAGTCCACACTTAAGGGGGGACACACGCTGGATTTAATGATTTCAAAAGGATTCAAAGTTGACTTGAGGCAGGATGTGGATGTCGGTTTTTGCCACTTTTGCATATTATTTGATGTAGACATATTGATAACTACAGTTAATGAGAATTTTATTGTTAAAAAAAAACATTACTTTGCTACAGCTGCAGCTTCGATGTTTGCTAGGATTCTAAACAATCAGTCCGAGTTGTAGTGCTTACCTCAGTAGTGCTAATAGTGTTAACAGTAAGGTGGAGAACCTCTTTATTTTAAAAATGGTTAAAGAAAATGGAGACTAAGAGATGACATGCATGACATTTTTAAATTATAAAGAGAATTAGTGCAGTGGATCTCAGCCATTACTTTAAAAAGGACACACGTGGAAACTGGTTAAGGATCATAAAGGAAAGCTTTTTGTCACACAGAGCACCAGAGATGTGTGGGATAGCTTGGGTCGTAGATAGTAGCACTTTGGGGGCCTACAAATCTCAGCGTATTTTACAGAAGTTGGGTGAATATGTAGCATCAGATTATGGAGGGTTTAATAGCCTGTTCCTCTCACAACTGTTTTCATGTTCTTTTGTTCTTATCTCTGTCAAGTTTGTTCTTTTAATATATTTGTGTATGTTATCTTGAGTTTCCACTAACCTCTCTAGCTAAGTGCTATCAAACAAACCATTCAGTAGCTCAAGTGGTCTCCATTGTTATCAAGCAATTGCTGTAAAAAGTACAATTTTTTTCTATTAGCTTTAAATCCACATAACTCTTAGCTGATTCCCGTACATGATACGTATGTCACGCAGAACGAAGTTTCATGATTGTTCACTATGATCATCCTGGCCTTCTTTCTGCCCAGAGGACCTGTTTGATGACAAACAGTAAGGTGTATAATGCCATGACCATCAGAGAAGGCCATTTAATGAATTTAGTGAACAATCACTTCATTTCAGTTTATTCCAACAAATGTGTAAAGGCCCCCCATGGTAAATATGTTTAGCATTCACTTTTATAGATTTATACTTACACGACTAAGGATGACTGTAGTATTTTAATAAAAATGATTATTCCTCTCATTCAGCCTGCTACAACAGTTCAGGGCCAGCAAATGAGCTCCGCTTGAGATCTCCGCTCTGACGGTATGGCTTCTATCTTTCATGGTGTTTTGTAGACAAACTCTCTGCTGTTGTGTTCCTGAGGTGTAACTACCAAGAACCCCCCCATTTAAAGATAAAGCAAAGAGATGAGAGCTACTGCTTACTGACTACTGTTAGCATGTAGAGCTTCATTCAGGAGGTCAGTAGTCTCCAAAGACCCGCACTCCTCTACTGACTCACTCCTCTCACATTCCCATGCATGTTCTGATCTTTACAGCACAGAGGGAGAAGGGTTTGTTGTAAAGAGTTCCAAAGATTTGGAGTTGTACCAGAAACTGGATGAAAAATCCTGAGCATGCCTCCCGTAGACTTTAAAACTGGTTTTAAACTATGATGTAACCTTATGTTTGGAGTTTTGCGTTTACTCTTTTCTAAGAATATCTTTTAGCATTTCTGAAACTGTCATATTCAGGAGGGGTCCACTAAACTTCTGTTTAACAAATTAAGTGAGTTAAGAAGATGGATGGATGGATGGATGGATGGATTTTATTTATCTTTTAAACATCTATGCCATCACAATAGGAATTAGCATAGATTAGCACTAGAACTGCCACACATTTATTTAGTACGTTGTGGACATCCACCCCCAAACACCAGACACAGCTCCACAAGACACAGTTCCAATGGTTAAAATAAAGTTATTTTATTATGGATCAATACCTTGTCAAGATTCCTTGTCACTCTGGATAATGTAATACCAAATGAAGGTCATTTCTGTCTCCTTCCATAGCTCAGTGAGTATTGTCCTCATCCTCCCGACTCCCTGAGGTAAGGTGGAGGGATCCTTTTAAGCCGGGAGTACATCTGGTGCCACTGTAGTACGTGGCAGAAGCACTTCTGGGTCAAGCAGACGTTCCCCAAAGTAGGAACAGCTCTCTCCTGCAGCTCCTCGCAAGTACCCCAACTGGGCTGTCCAACAGGACTACATCTCCCCGACATATGGGAGTTCTACTCATGGGATGCTGCCACTTTGTGCAAGAACACAAGACCCTGGGAAGCAGGCACCCTCTGTCTTTCCAAGCAGGCCTCCCCTGGGTACTAGCTGGATGAGATGCCAATTCAACTATGGCCTCCCTTTCTGATAAGGGACCACCATCATTCTTGTTAGGATAGCAGTCCATCCAGTATGGCAGTCAATTATCACCATCAAGACTCACTTAGAAAAAGACGTTCATTTATTTTTAAAGAAGTGAATCCAAAAATTGCATACCGTATGTTACACACCACCATTAAAACAAATTAATGATTAATTATTATTATTATTATTATTTATTTTTAAAGAGGTGAATCCAAAACTTGGATACCATAAGTTACACACCACTATTAAAACAAATTATTATTTTTAAATATTATTAATTATTAATGATTTTTATTAATATAATAATGAATATATCAACATGAATTATTATTTTAATCATTATTTTTTACATTTATTTTTAAAGAAGTGAATCCACCATTAAAACAAATTAACAGTGTGCTCATAAAAATGTCAGTGGGCCACTTTGGGAGTTTTTCAGAATTCCTGCATGACTGTCCTACACTGAGACTATATCCACACGGCTGCGGTTTCATTTAAAAACACTGTTTTGAAACTAAAACAATCTCTGTCCACACTAGTATTTTCACATCCTTTGGAAAGTATCTCTGCTCAGACTAAAACGACTTAAAACTTAGTGTATATGACATAGACATTCACCGACACTGAGCATGTGCGCATCAGCAGAAAGTGCCCAATCAGGGAAGGGCCATGTTATAAGCATGAGCCAATTACAGCACGATTAGAGTCTGCACTTTCAAAAATCTCCATATTCACGCATCTGCGTGGCAATACCATGCCTGGCATATTTTCAGGAGTATATGGCTCTGAAGGGCATTTTCAAAAGTCCATGTTTTTGAGCATTACAAGTAATAGGGTAATGTGGATGGAAAATGAAAGCAGATATTCATTTTTGTGTTTTTAATATAAATGCAGTGTGTGGATGTAGTTATATCCCCAAAGTAGGATCTTTTGACAGGATAATTATAGGGTGAAGTCTTCTGGAATGTTCTTGAGGATAAAATGTCCATCCCTTGACTTTAAGAAATTCTTCCAGTAAGTCATAGAGACCTGAAATATTAGTCACAGCAGGAAGTCCCTCAGACTGAACAACACACTGCCGTTCCATAATGTGTTCATTATCATCCAAGTGACAAGGGTCTTGGTTCTTTGCTTTTGCTTTCTATGATTCTTTTTGTTTCATTTGAGTGAATATATTTAAATTGTTATATTGTTCCTTTGGAAAGGCTATTTTTTGTGTATGGTATAGTTTTGTGACTAGTGTTGATTGCCAAAATTTGCCAAGGTATTTTTCACAGTATGGTGACATTGTTTGCCAAATCTTTTAATGAAAATGGCCATGTGGGCCCCAGATCTCCATCTTCAGGTCTCTCCAGAGATGTTCTATGGGGTTTATGTCGGGGATTGGGCTGAGCCACTCAAGGACAGTCACAGACCTGACCTAAAGTCACTTCTGCATTGTTTTGTCCTCCATACACTTTGGGTTATTGGTGTGGTGAATGGTAAACAGTTGTCCCGGTTTGAAGTCGCACACACTCTGGAGAAGGTTTACTTTACGGGCCTCTCTTTATTTGTCTGCATTCAACCATCCCTCAGTTCTGACCAGTGTCCATATCACTGTTGTTTGAGACGAACTCTGTAGCCTAATGCTGACAACACCATACTACTCCATAGAGATGGCATTAGGCAGGTGATGAGCAGTTCCTGGTCTTCGCAGACATAGTGCTTGGAATTCTGCAAAATGAGTTCTTTTTTTATAGATCCCCGTAGATGTCAAAAAAAAAAAAAATTATGAATGAATTATTAATCGATTCGAAATTATTATTAACTCATTGAAATGGATAGTTTTTATTTTTTACCTTGACTCTTATTTCAGAAGTACAGAACTATTTTCCGCATTCGTTCATTTGAACAGATTACTATAATTTCTCCCCCTTGCAGTCCAGTTCTTATTATGGAGCCCATTACAGTTTTCCTGACATACAGTTCAGTGAATCGTAAGTGAACATTAAGGAGTGTGTTAAAATCAGTGAACCAGAAGAGGAACTAGTTGGAAGACCACTGTGGTTGAAGCAGTTTTTTTGAGGAGTCCTGAAATGAAACAAAAGTTAAAGAATGGAATTGTGGAATTTTCTTCGAGAAAATGATTTTCTAGAGTCAGTGGTGGAAATATTAATAGACGAAAAGGTAAGTTTAAATTGTAATAGCACAGTATAATGTCGAATAGACTGAAACTATTGGCTGGCTATACTCTTCATCTTCCTGTTCACTAAACTGCGTACCAGGAAAAATAAATAGCTACTAAAATAAGAGTCAGGGATTAAATAAAAATAATCTGTTTAAATGAAGGGCAGCACGGTGGCGCGGTTTGCTTCCCGAGTCCTCCCTGCGGGGAGTTTGCATGTTCTCCCTGTGTTTGCGTGGGTTTCCTCCGGGTGCTTCGGTTTCCTCCCACAGTCCAAACACATGCAGGTTAGGTGCATTGGCGACCCTAAATTGTCCCTAGTGTGTGCTTGGTCTGTGTGTGTGTGCGTGCGTGTGCGTTATCGTGTGTGTGTGTGCGTGTGCGTTATCGTGTGCGCGTGTGTGTGTGTGTGTGCGTGTGCGTTATCGTGTGCGCGTGTGTGTGTGCGTTATCGTGTGCTTGGTCTGTGTGTGCGTGTGCGTTATCGTGTGTGTGTGTGTGTGCGTGTGTGTGTGCGTGTGCGTTATCGTGTGCGTGTGTGTGTGTGCGTGCCCAGTGGTGGGCTGGCCCCCTGCCTGGAGTTTGTTTCCTGCCTTGCGCCCTGTGTTGGGTGGGATTGGCTCCAGCAGATCCCCGTGACCCTGTGTTAGGATATAGCGGGTTGGATGGATGGATGTTTGAATGAATTATACAACTCGTTCAAACTGATTTTTTTTTTATTTTTGTCTGTCACCTACATGGCTCCATAGTTTTATCTTTTTACAACTGATCTTTTCAAAGTGGACTCTCCAGTGTTTCCATCTCCTTTGCTTCAATTACTTGTTTTGTTTCCCAGTACATCTTTCCTTATTCTTGACATCAGGTTGTTTGTAGCCTTCTTCAAGTGCCTATCAATGCACTTGTTTTTTATTCTGTTTGTATCATGTCCTCCATCGTTTAATTCAAGTCATCTGTTTTTATTATCCCAGATGAGAGATGAGGGAAGCATTACAGAGGACCTGAGCATCTGCCAAGGACGGGCAGGCAATTAGCGCTCTCAATTGTTATCAGTCACCTACCATCGGGCCACCCAACCTACAAGTACATTTAGAAGGTTTACTCTCTTTGATTTAATGGCCGATAGCGATGGTCATACACAGAAAGTGTTTATGGAACTATCAGCAGTAGGGCTGTAGATTTGATTATCATTCTTGGAGTGCGGCTTGTCCTGTAACTTAGCACTTTGTGAATGAAGCCTTGCAAAGCTCTAACCTTGAAAACGCTTGAGAAGGACACGTTTCTGAGAAAGGGAATCTATCATTTGAAGTTTTGTTGATTTGCACGGGAAGAATTTCATTAAATTTGTACACATGACCCTAAAAACTGTTTGACAGATTGTCATTTATTTATATTCAATGTTTATTTATGCACTGCAGTAGTCAAGGCGCTTGAAATAAATCACTAATATTAAAAACCCATAAATGTCTTAGTTAATCCATTTGGTACTGAATAGCTCAGACTGATAAGGTCTGGTCAATGGAATGATAGCAAATTGACGGGCTGTGATAATCTCATTTGCTATATTGGGAGGCTTGTGATGACATATACTTTAAAATGATTCTGTCTAATAAAATAAATCCATCAAGTCAGTCTCAGATATTGCGAATAATGCACCCTTTTCTTCTTTACTGACATTAAAATTATTGATACTAAAATAATACTTTCTTTTGTTATCGCTGGATGTGCTTCAGTGGGCTAAATCTGTATTGTGAGTCCATGAAAAGCAAGCTATGGGGTCAATATTTAGTTTATTTGACCCTTGTTTGAATAAAGGATCATATTAAAGAGAATTGAGGACCACTGACAATTACCCCCTAGTGTTGCTAGCTAGGTCTGAAAATCTGAAGTGGCGTAAAGGTCTCATTAAATGCACAGTAGATTCAGGAAGTATTTGGACCCCTTCATGTGTTTCACAATTTTGCTATGTCTTATGCTAAAACCATTTACGTTCATTTTTTCCCTCATCAAGCAACGCTCAAATCCCCAGAATGACAACACAAAAACAGGATTTTAGAAATGTTTTTAAATGCATTACAAATAAAAAACGGACAGCAATTCCAGGCTGGAGTCTTCTTGGGTCTGATGCACCAAACTTTACATACCTGGATTTGAGGATTTTCTGCCATTTTTCTCTGCAGATCTTCTCAGGTTTTGTCAGGTTGGATAGAGACCATAGGTGGACATCTATTGTCAGGTCTCTCCAGAGATGCTCAATTAGGTTCGAGTCCATTCTCAGGTTGGGCAACTCAAAGACCTCCTTCCTTAGAGTTGTCTCTAAGCCACTCTTGTGTTGTTTTTGCCTTGTTCTTAGGGCCACTGTCCTGCTGGAAGTGGATCTGCTGCCCAGTCCGAGGTCTTGAGCACTCTGAAGCAGGTTCTTACTAAGGATTTTCTGTACTTTGCTCAAGTTTCCCTCAAACCTGACTAGTCTCCTAGCCCCCAACCCCACAGCATGATGCCACCACCACAATGCTTCATTGTTAGAATGGTATTGTGGAGGTGATGAGTGATGCCTGGTTTTCTCAAGACTTAGAACTGAGGTTAGTGTCACACACGTGCACTTGGGAGACAGTTTATGGGCTCGAATACGTTCATGTTCCCAATAGACCAGGGGCTGTCGCAGCCCTGTAACTCTTTCTCCTCTTTCCCTGCAGACCATCCAACGAACTCTCATCTTAAGATGTCTTCCGGTCCTCAGGAGCCAGTCAGCCAATAATCACTTCCTCTTCCGGTCCTCAAGATCCCAACTCCTTCTGATGTTATTTCTGGTTCCCAGAATTCCATCACCCCATTACATCAATTCTGGTTTATCAGCTAAATTTATGGCAGCCATCTTCCATTTACTTCAGTTCTGTTTTGAGCTCACTCGCGTCTGTAAAGACATATCAACCAAACCTTTTTCCAAGTATAGGGCGTGGATCCCCAAATCTTTCCCTTTGTTTCGTGTGCTCTTTTACACTAGACAGATAAATCTTGGTCTCATCAGTTCAGAGAATTTTGTTTCTCAGTCTGAGAGTCCTTCAGGTGACTTTTTACAAACTCAAATGAGGCATTCCATGTGTCTTTAACTGAAGAGAGGCAGTCCACCCTGCTGTAAAGCCCAGATTACTAGAGTGGTGCAGTGGTGGCAGTCCTTTTAAAAGCTTCTCCTATTTCCAACACAGTTTCTCTGGAGCTCAGCCGGAGTAACCATCTGGTTCTTGGTCACCTCCCTTATCAAGGTTCTTCTCTCCTGATTGCTCAGCTTAACTGGGCGGTCAGCCCTGGTTCTTCCACACTTATTCTATGAAAGCTTTTCGGAGGCCACGATGCACTTAGGAACCCTCATTTCTGAAGGATCTTTTCTTGTAGCCTTCACATATATTTGCCTCAACACAATCCTGTCTCTGAGCTCTGCAGACCATTCTTTTAGTCTCATGGCCTGGCTTTTTGCTCTGATATACACTGTCAACTGTGGGGCCTTCTATAGACAGAACTGTGTTTTTCCCAATCATGTGAAATCAATTGAATTGACAGCAGGTCTAAATATTTGCCTATTCTTGCATATTAGCCAGGTCTGCCAGGTTGGACTGTTGAGATCTTGTTACAACAACAACAACAACATTTATTTATATAGCATATTTTCATAAAAATAGACAAAGTAAGAATTAAAATCATTACTCTATTATTCCAGTTTATAATTTCATTTATTTTTGTTTTTGTTGCTGGGAGTAAGTTTTCCAAACCAGGCCATTAGTACATAAGTAAAGATGTAATACGAGATTTATAAAAGATTGACATAATGGTAGGACTCTCAGGGATTAACTTCTTTAAACAGTAGACGAGGTTCATCTCCCTCCTTGCTGATTTGAACCCATAACTTTGGATTTGTGAAATAGAAATGCTAAACGCAATAGCACTGTGATGCCTTCTATTATTATTATTATTAGTATTATATTAAAAGGTTACAAAACTATGAAAATGCCAAACAAAAGGTGATTGTTTAACAAGTTATAATGTCCATCCAACCGTCAAAAGAGGTGGCGCGTTGACTTAAGTTCTCCTGTATACTTCTTATCTCTTGGGTACACTGTGATAAAACTCCTTAATAGCTGAGGTCTGCTTAATGTTCCAGTGACCCCTAACTTTCCATGCACCTGGTTCAAATGCATGGGTGGGCGGTGTATTGGCAAAAGGCTGCAGGAATTTGTTGATTTAGTATGTGAGCTCCAGATAAGATGCCTTCTCTCCGGCTATAAAAGAATCCTCCACTCAGATGCCGTGTGTCCACTACACGAGGAAGACTGCTTTGGAGAAATCATGAAGTGGTTAATTGTAGCTTTGGCCTGTCTGGCTCTCTCGGAGGGATTCGTCCGGTGAGTAGTGCACTCTTGAGGGTTATCTCTATGATCATTTGGGTGAGATTCCGTAACCTTGTTTAAAAATTCTCCACATAATAGAAAATCCAACTATATCCTCACATCCAAGACCTTTTTAAAAAGCATATCTTGTGCAGAAGGAAGGTGCAATGAAACCTGATAGCTGATAGAAGACAGGAGTTGCTATCTCACACTAGTTGGGATCTTACCAGGTGTCTTGCTGCAGATCAATCTCTTTGTGTGTAATTTTACTTAATTAACTCCTTTTACATTCCAAAAGCCTGCACTGCTGCCAGTTGGTATTTTTAAAATTTCCATGTGTGCTCTGCTGTGCTCTTGATGGCCTTTTGATTTCTTTCTGCTGATATTTGTGCTTTCTCTTGTCGTCCAGTCACACACTTTCAAACTTGCTTATTCAACCTATGGGCTACAGAAAGTCAGAGGCTATCTTGCTAGCTGTAGATAGGTTGTCCGTTCATCACTCATTCATACCAAGTCAGTTAAGAGTTACCAGTTCAACTTATCTGCCAGGCTTTGGAATGCGGGGGAAAAGCTGCAGTGGAGGACACATGAAATGTACACAGGGCTAAAATTGGAACCCAGGAGTTTGGAGATGAGGGGCAGGTGAATCACTCAATGATTTGAGACTTCAGCATAGGACCTGTATGAGTGTGTCACAGCAAAAAGACTTGAATTTAAAAGTGTGGCAGGGTTCAAGTGGCCAAAATGGCTACTTTCTGCATTCCACTTGGCATGTTGGAGGCCGGTGATGAAGACATGGTGGTGGTGGCACTGTCAAACTGAAAAGTCCTGCTTACAGAAGGATCTGATTTGTTTGCACATTGACATTATAAAGCTCCTTGCACGCTTTATTTGTAGAACACAATCTTCATTTAAACATAAAACTTTAAATTGTAAGAGAATTAAAGGTGAAGGAAGGCCTGGATGTTGAATACGGTTGATAGTGACTGTAAATATCACACTATGACTGTATTTTTGGGGGGTGTGAGAGTTCATCTCAGGGAAAAGTGGGATACGCAAACCTCAGTTTAACAAGGAAATATCATGTCAGATTACTTGATTTGAACCTGCTAATTTTATTTGAACACTAGCAGACCACGTGCGCTTCGCTGCAGTCGCTGTAGTTGGAATAATTATGTATCTACATGCGACTTATAGAGCTTCTTTATAAACAACATTTTTGGTTTGTCCTCCTGGAGCCAAAATATATAAATTTTCTCTATGACTAATTCGTGAACATGCTACATAAAAAATAGAAACGGGAAAAACGGCAACACCACCGGGAACAACAGTAAATGAGATAAAGTAAAAGTCTACTAAACATTAAAACACAAAATTGAAGTAGAAAGTAACATTAAACCACAACTCCGCCAGGAACACCGGCACACTGCATCCACTAAACACTAAGAAACACTAAGTAGAAACACTAAAGGAAAAAAATACTATTCAGTAAGTACTGTGTCTAGTAAACAGTAAATCAGTAAAGGAGAGACGACTAAACACTAAGGAAAAAGAACGGCAAGACCGCGTCAGCTGCGGAGCTCAGCTCGGAGCGAAATGAAGTGAATGAAATGAGGTGAATGGGAGGGGAGATGATCACGTGACTCCCCCACCCGCCTTAACTCTCCATCCCTCCACAAACACATAAACGCAGTCTCTCGGATCCCAACTCTCCTTTATATGTATAGGTAAATTAACCTTGAAAATAAAATAAATGGGATAAGTATTCTAATGTCAGAGCTTATGTGGTACAAAGCAGTGCTTTCAGGTAATCCCAGCAACAATGCAGTATAGCGTGTTAAAATTTAAATATCTGTAATCGCATTACACTTGCAGAGTCAACTAGAATTTCATTACTTGTGGTATATAAACTTAAAAGTAAGTTTACACTTGTGAGTACGCAAGGTTTATGTGTTTTTCCATATGAACAACTGTAAACCTACTTTTGCCCACCCATGTATGTATACGTTTTTTAAGCAAATATGTTAATGTCATGAAAGTCTTGAAGGGCAGGCATTCCGCTTCACATAACATTTGTGGAGGTGAGTGTGACTAGAGGAGCACTGCACAGGCCCACCATTTTCACACAGGCGTAGGCTATGTTGAATTTCAATACATTGCCTGATTTGCTTCGGGGATGTTTGTCATTTTATGACGTCATATAACAATTTGTTGCTTTTAAGGATTGTGTTGATGTTGAGATTTTTGCGTTGCATAACACCAGAAAATAGGAAGTGGGGAGGAAGTTGGAAGAATGGAGAAGGGCTGTGAAAGATAGAGAGTTGAAGACAAATAGGAAGAAGGCAAAGTATATGAGGTTTAATGATGACCAGGATTCAGAAGTTAACCTGCAGGGGGAACTATGGATAAAAGTTCAGAAATTTAAATATCTAGGATCAGTGGCAGCCAAAGATGGAAAATTAGAGATCAGAGATAACCCATAGAGTGCAGTGTGGATGTAACAATTGGAAGAAGATATCAAGAGTATTGTATGATGAAAGACTTAAGGTTTTTAAGACAGTGGTAAGACCAGCAATGATGTATGGAGCTGAGGAATGGGCAGTAAACGGAGTGTAGGAGAAGAAGTTAGATGTGGCAGAAATGAGAATGTGGAGAGGTGTGGAGTTACAAAAAAAGGACAGAATAAGAAATGTGACAATCAGAGATACAACAAAAGTGTGAGAAATATCTAAGAAAGTACAGGAAAGTAGGTTGAAGTGGTATGGCCATGTGGTAAGGAAGAGATAATGAATGTGTGGGCAAAAGAGAGATGGGAATGGAAGTACAGGTGAAGAGAAAGTGAGGGAATCTAAAATGGATAGATAAAATTAAAAGAAGATCGGAAGGAAAAGGGCTCGACTGGCAAGAAGGTGTAAGACCGAGCTGAGGTTGATCAAGCACATCAACTCCACATAGAAGTGGGAAAAGATAAAGAAGAAGAAAATTGAGGTTGACATTTTCTTTATTAAGAAACTACCTGGTGATACCTTGTTTTGCCCTGGGTCTGAGCACTAACTATATTTCTGAATAAATCAGCCGGTCATGCTCCCTTGTTCAAATGGGGCAATTCATTGAAAATTTAGTCGAGGTAAGTTCACATGTGTGGGTTTGCATAACAAACAATCACAAGCAGGAGTACCCAGAGGTGTTTGGAGTGCAGGCACCAACTAAATTCTGGAGCAAATAATAGCTAATCATCTTCCCCTTTACAGATGGGCAAAATGTGGAAGAAACAGGTTGAAATTTGCACACCTCCTGAACTCCTGGGTTATTACAAAATAATCAGCTCTCAAAGGGGTATACTCTTCTTTATCATTATATCTCTAGTCACAAGGGTGCACATTCATCTACCAGCCCATTCACTCTAACCGTGGAGATTGCATGTCCTCTTGACTCTGCCACGGTCATGGCGAGGTATTTCAGGTTCCTTCCACTTGCCAAAGATGTGCACGTTAGGTGAATTAGAGTGTTAGACCACTTTGTCATTACGCCTGCAGATCCCAGGGTGGCAAGATCTTCTAAGAAGTAAATTTGTAAGCTGGTGTCACCTTACCTCCATTTGTTAAGGCAGCATGGGGTGTCTAGGATGGTGCAAAGTTGTCAGTGCATACCTGCTATAACAGTGCTGATCTTTTTTAACAGAGTCCCTCTGAAGAGGTTCAAGTCCATGCGTCAGCAGATGAAGGAGAAGGGCCTGCTGAAGGCCACCCACTACACTGACCCTGCCCTCAAGTACCACCTCCTAAACCCTTATGGTGCCTATGCCTCTTACACCAACGAACCTCTCCTCAACTATGCTGATGTAAGTCCTCCTTTATGCCAAGCTCTGGTGGGTGGGAGTTGGGTGTCCCTCTGTCTGTCCTGCTTTGGACGAGAGTACATCAAGCTACTCCAACACTGAAAGAGTGGGGTTAGTAAATGGCCTCTGTGGTCAGTCGAAATGCACAATTCAGTCAAAACAGCCTGGCATTACAAGCACACGCATCTGACACAATCCATTCCAGTTTCGAAGTGTCAAGAGAGAACTCTGAGATAATGCCAAAGTCAGTCACATTTTTCACTTGCCATCAAGGGTTCGTTTAGATGGGCTGTAGCAGTCCGGTGCCGCAAAGATTCACACCGTCAAGATGATGGTGATTTATTTATTTTTATAGAGGATCCCAGGGACGCTCCCAGCCTTGGCCCGACCTGCACACACTCACAAACAGAGACAAAATAAAGCACACTGGGAACTAACAACAATTAAAGAATATAATGAAATTAAATAATAGAAATAATACCACCCCAGCACCACTACGGCAATATTACGTTAAACACAAAAACACAACTCCACACAGCAAAGTCCATATACAGTGGTGTGAAAAACTATTTGCCCCCTTCCTGATTTCTTATTCTTTTGTATGTTTGTCACACAAAATGTTTCTGATCATCAAACACATTTAACCATCAGTCAAATATAACACAAGTAAACACAAAATGCAGTTTTTAAATGATGGTTTTTATTATTTAGGAGAAAAAATCCAAACCTACATGGCCCTGTGTGAAAAGGTAATTGCCCCCTTGTTAAAAAATAACCTAACTGTGGTGTATCACACCCGAGTTCAATTTCCGTAGCCACCCCCAGGCCTGATTACTGCCACACCTGTTTCAATCAAGAAATCACTTAAATAGGAGCTGCCTGACACAGAGAAGTAGACCAAAAGCACCTCAAAAGCTAGACATCATGCCAAGATCCAAAGAAATTCAGGAACAAGTGAGAACAGAAGTAATTGAGATCTATCAGTCTGGTAAAGGTTATAAAGCCATTTCTAAAGCTTTGGGACTCCAGCGAACCACAGTGAGAGCCATTATCCACAAATGGCAAAAACATGGAACAGTGGTGAACCTTCCCAGGAGTGGCCGGCCGACCAAAATTACCCCAAGAGCGCAGAGACGACTCATCCGAGAGGTCACAAAAGACCCCAGGACAACGTCCAAAGAACTGCAGGCCTCACTTGCCTCAATTAAGGTCAGTGTTCATGACTCCACCATAAGAAAGAGACTGGGCAAAAACAGCCTGCATGGCAGATTTCCAAGACGCAAACCACTGTTAAGCAAAAGAACATTAGGGTTCGTCTCAATTTTGCTAAGAAACATCTCAATGATTGCCAAGACTTTTGGGAAAATACCTTGTGGACTGATGAGACAAAAGTTGAACTTTTGGAAGGCAAATGTCCCGTTACATCTGGCGTAAAAGGAACACAGCATTTCAGAAAAAGAACATCATACCAACAGTAAAATATGGTGGTGGTAGTGTGATGGTCTGGGGTTGTTTTGCTGCTTCAGGACCTGGAAGGCTTGCTGTGATAGATGGAACCATGAATTCTACTGTCTACCAAAAAATCCTGAAGGAGAATGTCCGGCCATCTGTTCGTCAACTCAAGCTGAAGCGATCTTGGGTGCTGCAACAGGACAATGACCCAAAACACACCAGCAAATCCACCTCTGAATGGCTGAAGAAAAACAAAATGAAGACTTTGGAGTGGCCTAGTCAAAGTCCTGACCTGAATCCAATTGAGATGCTATGGCATGACCTTAAAAAGGCGGTTCATGCTAGAAAACCCTCAAATAAAGCTGAATTACAAGAATTCTGCAAAGATGAGTGGGCCAAAATTCCTCCAGAGCGCTGTAAAAGACTCATTGCAAGTTAACGCAAATGCTTGATTGCAGTTATTGCTGCTAAGGGTGGCCCAACCAGTTATTAGGTTCAGGGGGCAATTACTTTTTCACACAAGGCCATGTAGGTTTGGATTTTTTTTTCTCCCTAAATAATAAAAACCATCATTTAAAAACTGCATTTTGTGTTTACTTGTGTTATATTTGACTAATGGTTAAATGTGTTTGATGATCAGAAACATTTTGTGTGACAAACATGCAAAAGAATAAGAAATCAGGAAGGGGGCAAATAGTTTTTCACACCACTGTAATACCACACCGGATGTAATGAGAGATGACGAGAGTAAGTCCAGAGATCTGTATGTTGAAAGGGAATGAAAAAACAGTCCTACTGGTAGACACTGTAAGGGCGAAGACGGATGGATGGTTCAGGAGCGCTTCTACACTTGCGGGAAAGCCATGAATCCACAATCAGTCCTCAGCACCCAGGTAGACAGACGAATACAATCCAAGACATAGAGACTAAATATGGCTTAATTGACAGAAGGCAGTCCGACAGGTAAATGAAACACAAAACACAACAACAAAAAACACTTTTTTTTTCCCTTGGACACCTGCCCTCCTTTTAAACCCCTCTGACCACCTTTGACCCCCAACAGCCCCTGCAGGGACTGCTGGGAGATGCAGTTTTAATTCATAGTGGCACTGCTACAGGGCAATCTGACACCAAAAATGGGAGACTTCAATAGTGCCAGCCTAGGCCTGTCCTCAGAGTATAGTCTAACACCTACTTCTTCTTGCTTCTTTGCAGATGTCCTACTATGGCCCAATCTCCATTGGAACTCCAGCCCAGTCTTTTTACGTCTTGTTTGACACCGGATCCTCCAACCTGTGGGTTGCCTCTACCTACTGCAGTAGCCAGGCCTGTAGTAAGTTCTAGTCTGACGCTTATTTTAGTGGCATTTTAAAATTAAGATTGGTCTGAAGACTTGTCACATATATAGTTTACAGTTGTTCTCTGTCATTAATTCAAAAATCAATATTAATCTAAGGATTGCTTTGCATGCATTGATCATTTAAATCAGATAATGTACATTCATGTTCACCTGCGTAGCACAGTGCGTCAAAACTACTAACCTGTGTTTAGAAATGAAAACTTAACCGACCTAACAAGGGAAAAAGGGAAAAGACAGTGACATGCACACTGCCGCAAATACTCTCTGTGTTTTAGGATGACATCAAAGTTGTGACAATCTCATTTAGGAGATGGCAGTTCGATTTCAAATACGCTACTGCTGCACTTGTGTCACAGATGACCACCTTACTGGCCTTTTTTGACTTTTGTCACCACCAAACACAATGCTTTTGTCTTTTATGCTAACTTGATTGTTGTATGTGGATAGAAAATGCATTTGCATTTTCAGTAGCATTAAATGTGCCTGCTATGAAAAACTTTGTATATGGTTTATGTGGTCCAACACCAGCGTATTTACACCCGATTGTTGAATGTCATCAAGTGCCATCTGATCGTGACTCATGTTAATTCAGGTGTAAACAGATGTACCCTGCTTTACCTACAAATTCTTATCTGTGCCCTGACTGCCACTCTCGCTCGACTTTATGTGCTGATGTATGTTTTTCACTCAGTGCTGATTTCGGACCCTTTTGTAGCTCCCCTAACCTACTGCAATGTCTATAAAAAGTAAAGCTGGTAAAGGAAGAATATGGTTTCAAGCATTTGTAAAGCAGACTAGATTATGGCGATGAATAGACAGGCACATGTATCTCTTGTTTGTAAAGGAAATGTGGCAGCAGTTATTTGTTGACATATTCCTGCCCATGCTGGGTATATAAAGTGTTATTTTTGCCCTCAATATTGAATATGAGACCCCTGAGGTTAGATCAAGCTTCTGATTATGTTAGAGTCAGTTCTTCAACAAGTACACAGTGTCACAGGTATCATCTCATTTGGGACAAAATTTCCCACAAGTGTCAGGATGTGTTTCTTCACACAAAGAACTGTAGATACATGGACTAAGATGCCAGATAGTGTAGTCGATAGGAGGAAGAGAAGGACTTGATGTTGTGTAATCATTAAGCAAGAAGAGACTGATGAGCTGTACTGGGATGAATAGCCTGCTCTCTTCAAAACACTTTCTCATACTATTTTGTTACTTTACCTTTTGACTTTTTTATATAACCAGTAAGGGCGTACTGGAGCCCCAGACTCCGGATACAAGTGCACATACATAGTCAAGGGCTCAAATAAATTGTATTTTTACTATACAAAAGTACCTTTTACAGGTTCTTCCTCCAAATACCAGTTATTGAAAAGCGCCATTCTAATGCATGAATCCAATTATCTCCCTCCACACTCCAACAGGTAAGCCTTGACCCCTACCTCCTAACTCCATCTCCTCGAGTGAGATGATATGGGGCCTGGGAGTACTACTGGTGCCATGGCATTGCATGATGGAAGCACTTCCAGGCCAAATTGGAGCCACCCATAACAGGGGAGTTCTCTCCCAGCAGCACCCCCTGGTGGTACCCAAGGACCCCGACAGGGTTACCCTTCTGTATTACAAATCCCAGGAAACACTGCAGGTGTCCAAACTAGGATCCGGTCAGAGGAGCACTGCCATCTCACTTTCATAGAATCCAGTTGTCTCTTAGTGTACATTAATTGTTCCTCCCAATTAGGAAGAAATTTAAGATATTCCTGGCCAGGTTGCACCTCCATTGCTGCACTGTAGGGAATTATAAATGACTGCAGTCAGGATGCCAATCCACCCACTCCTACACCTTCATTGAATTGTTAGCTCAGGCAAGATAATATCAAAGAACAACACCCTGACTTTAAGAGCAACAGCAGAACACATTGTGGACACAGTGATCACCACTGGAAACATTGCAGACCCCTAGCATTTTCACTACTTTCTTTTTTCTTCTCCAGCCAACCACCCACTCTTCAACCCCAGCCAGTCATCCACCTACACTAGCAATGGGCAGACCTTCTCTCTGCAGTATGGCACTGGTAGCCTTACAGGAGTCTTTGGCTATGACACCGTCACTGTAAGTTCTCAGACATTCACCCTCACTTGACCTCTTCTTTTTGAATCAGGTATTCATGTTTTTCCTTACTAATTTCTTTCTGCCAATCAGATTGAAGGCATCACCATCTCCAACCAGGAAATAGGCCTGAGCACTAACGAACCTGGCACAAACTTTGTCTATGCTCAGTTTGATGGCATTTTGGGTTTGGCTTACCCCAGCATCTCTTCTGGAGGAGAGACTCCTGTTATGGACACCATGATGCAGGACAGCCTCCTCCAGGCCAACCTATTTGCCTTCTACCTCAGCAAGTAGGCTGATTACCACTTAACATTCCACAATTCTTTCTTAACCTTTGCCAGGTCTATTTTTATTTGGACATCTTTGCTTTTCCTCTTAGGGATACTCAGCAGGGCAGTGAGGTGACATTTGGAGGTGTTGACCAGAGCCGATACACTGGACAAATCTACTGGACCCCCGTCACTCAGCAGACTTACTGGCAGATTGCTGTGAATGGGTACGTCATGTCTTCTTGTCACCGTGGCACTTACATTAGTCTGGTTAGGGTGACATTAATATTTTCAAGTTCAGTACCTGGGGTCTGACATTTTCTGACCTTCTAATCCTGTAGAATCATGTGACTCTTCAGCCTTAAGTCATTGGAAATCCACTCCTGTTTAGGTATAAGGAAGCTCCATCATGAAAGTACACTGGAGTCACATATGTCTGTCACCCATGCTGTGGTTTCCCATCGTGAGGGTCAGCACTGCCTTTGGTAGCAGACAGTCTTAGATTGCCACTGGGAGTCTATTACATATTATTGGTGGACATCTGGTGGTTGGTAGGGACAGTATGATCCAGTTAAAGGAACTCATCAGGAGACAAGGCCTGGAAGTGTTTCTAAAGGAACATGAGGTGATCCCAGAAGTACTTCTAGACTAGGGCTTAAAAGGCCATTGAACCTGCAACTGGGTCAGGAGCTCGACAAAGCTTCAAATGGTTGGAGGCAGAGAAGCTAGATACATGTTGGAAAAGGTCCGGGGGTGATAAAAGCATTAGGAGTAGGAAAAGGGACCTTTAAATCTATTTTAAATAATCTACAGTCATGTGAAAAAGTAAGTACACCCCATTAAATGATGTTTCTTTTCTAAAATATTTAGACATATGAAGATTTGTTCTTCATTTAAACAATACCAATGGGTAAAGGCAATGTAATTGAAAAAAGGGAAAATTTGACTTTGCAATGATGTATTCAATAAATGTAACAGATACTCCATTTCCATCGATGGAACAAGTAAGTCCCCCCTTGGCTCTAATAGCTGGTATTGCCCCCATAAGTCCACATTTTCTATAACTATTTAGCTATCTCTGAAATCAACCAGGTGAAGGTTTTTTTGCTCTCCTCCATGCAGAATTCTGCTGTGAGATGTTTAATGGGTATCTTGCAAGATCAACCGATTTCAAACTCCCCACAACATCTCAATAGGATTCAGATATGGGCCTTGACTTGACCATGCTAGAACCCTCCATTTCTTTTTTTTCAGCCAGTCCTTGGTGGATTTACTGGTATGTTTAGTGCCATTGTCAGGTTGTAAAGTCCATTTTCAGTTGAGCTTCAATCCTCTGACAAATGGTCTCACATTATTCTCAAGCACCGTCTTGTATAAAGAAGAATTCAGAGTGGATTTTGTGATGGTGAACTGGCCAGGCCCAGATTCTGCACAGCAGCCCCACACTATAACATTTCCACCATCATGCTTTCAAGTTGGTATTAGGATTTTTTGATCAAATGTCTTTGTTTTTCTCCCATCATGTCTTCTGGTACTGTGGCCAAATAGTTTTGTTGGCCGCATCTGTTCAGAGCACATTGTTCCAGAAGTTCTGATCTTTGCCTAAGTGCACATGGGTAAACTTTAGTCTTGCCCTGATGTTCTTTCTGGACAGCGAATGTTTCGTCCTGGTACACCTTCCATGTAGAATTAAGTTATGCAGCTTCTTTCTAATGGTAGACTTATGCACTTTGATGCCAACAGTGACAAGGGCTACCTGTAGATCTAGTGATGAGATTCTGGGGTTCTTTCAGCATCTTGTGTTCTGCTCTTGGGCTTGCTGGGGCAGCCTGGCCAAAAGAAGTTGTAAACTGCTTGAAATTTTCTCCACTTGCAGATGATCTTCTGGACAGAGGAATTGCATGAGAGTTCCTTCCCAGACTGAAAGGCATCTGTGATAACACACACTTCAATAACAAAAAGCAAACCAAACTAAATGAGTCAGGTTTAATTAAGACATGATCCTCTTTAATGACGTTCTAATCATTTGCACCTGATCTGGTGCACCTCATTCTAATTTCCAGAAGTTTCGCATATGGTAGTAATTTTCACATGCAAAATTTGCATTTATGTTTGTTTAAATTATTCAACGAGCTACAAAATGTAAATGGGGTTTGATTTTTGTATTATCACTTTTATCTATAGACACTGTTTAAATGAAGATCAAATCTCGTTAAGTTCACATACTGTATATACAAAAAAAAAAAAAGAAAATAGAAAAGTAATAGGGTATACTTACTTTTTCATATGACTGTAGGTGAATAGGATGGAAGAGCCTGTTGAGCTGAATGGCCTGTTTTTGTTACAATTGACCTAATGTTCTAATGTTGATTATGGGTTGAAGTGGAGAGATGCTGCAGCCACCCCATCAGTTAGAGGAGACTCTTTGGATGTTAAGTGGAGTTTCTTGTTTTGTCTTGTTATTTTCATACTTTGAATTCTCCCATGTGTAATCCTTAATTATGTTTTTTTTATTATTTGTGTAATAAGCCACATTTTAATATTTTAGTAATCCCATTCTAAAGTATCATTTCTGAGTTCCCACCAGTTCAATAATTTTCTTCTTTTTCCAATCTGTAGCTTCCAGATCAACAACCAGGAGACTGGCTGGTGTAGCCAAGGGTGCCAAGCAATCGTGGACACCGGCACCTCCCTGCTCACCTGCCCCCAGCAGTACCTGGGCTATCTGCAACAGTACATTGGCGCTCAGGCTAACCAGTATGGAGAGGTGAGTCAGGTAGAATTAGGACATGAATAACTCTGTAGCCCAAATCCAGTGTTGCCCGCTGCCAGCTGGACACCTGCTCCCAAGATCTGTAACATGTGCTCTTGTTGTTCACAGTACATCATCAACTGCAACAACCTGAGCAACATGCCAACCATCAGCTTCACCATCAATGGAGTGAACTTCCCTCTGCCACCCTCTGCCTACACTCTGGTGGTAAGCGACCAGTTCTGCATCACTGCTTTGAGTTTAAAAATGAAAACTGTCTGAATTTAAATAAATGGCCCTAATTTGGAGTATTCATAAGGAATATAATGAGGTATCTCATGAGGTAGATGTACATAATGAACAAGAATATTAAAATATTAAAATATGTACTTCAAATTAAATATTTAAAGTTTAAATATTCTCAATTGTAAATCAAGTCTGTCACTCTTTGGTAGAGGTCCATAGAGGCTTAGAGTCATAGTAAAGGATTAAAAATCAAAAATATCATATTCATCATCAAAATCCTTGAAAGAGTCTAAAATGATACCTTGTTCTTTATCGAAAGGGTGTAATTTCCTGCCCAAAATATGATCCAAAAATGTGCAAAAAATTGGTGTTTTTTTGGGTCTAGGGTGCCAAAAATAAGGGGTACCTCAAAAAACTTGACGTCTTTCATAACTAAATATGAAGACAAGTCAAATGGTATGTCGTAATATCGCATGAGGGGGGTTTCTTGTACTGATGAGTCATGAGGTGACAGACAAAAAAAAAATTGAAGCAAATCCAAAGAGTTCATAAGTAACTCTTATGAGCACAAAACAACAGCCTTGGCCATTGTTCTAACAGATTTCTTTCTTTATTTTCTTTTCTTCAGCACAATGAGAATGGACAGACCTACTGCACAAGTGGAATCATGGGCACCTACCTGCCTTCCCAGAATGGCCAGCCCCTGTGGATCCTGGGTGATGTCTTCCTTAGGGAGTACTATTCCGTTTATGACAGACAGAACAACCAAGTTGGATTCGCTACTGCTGCATAAGACCTCTACATTCCCTTCACAGCCCACTTGTCTCTCCCACTGTATTTCAACAAGCATCCTGCCACTCAACACACAGAAAACACACAGAGTTGACAGATATGGTAGCCACCTCCTCAGTATTGCATATAGGGCTTCAATGATAGTCACCATCTGAAATAAGAAAGATATCATCATGCAGAGATAGTTGGGATTAAGGCAGAGCTCCTATATAATCTGCAGTGAGCAACACACCAAATGCTTCTTTATTAACCCGATAACTAAGGCAGCCAGCCCTCAATATTTACAAATCTCGTACTCTACTGTCCTGGGGACTTTTACAGCAATAAGGTGACAGACAGGTGTGTTGTAAAAGATTTATAATTGGAAATGACACAATAATAATTAAAAATGGTTTCTGTAATTCACCCTAATTAAAGTGTATCAGAAATCCCAATGTTTGTTTTGCCTATCATTGTTTCTCTTTGCCAAGAATGTTTGTTTGCACATCTGCCATTTCACTCTTTCCCTCATGTTGTTGTGAATGCACTAACACAAAATGATGAAATGAGCTGAAGACAATAAATTAAAACCTGATGAGGACTTCACTGGTCTGCCTCAGAAACAGGCTTCAGTCCAAGCAGCCAGACCCCAAACTCAAGAGGACGGCTTGCAAGCCCAAGTAGGCCCAAAATTTTAAAAGTTCAAAAATTCTTGCAAATATTCCACAAAAATCAAAAATGCCTTTCAAGGGAGAGGACACTTTAAAAACCTGTTGCTTAAAGTACAAGACCAACAAAGAATCTTTATAAATGAAGAGTTTATTTGAATAAATATAAAAAAGCAAAATAAGGGCAGAAAAGTCAGATTTTGTATAAGTTGCACTAATTAGGGACATTCATAGATATGAAAAGATTTTCTTAATGAGGTAGAAATACATAATAAAGAAGAATAGTTTTGTCAGAAATTTGAAATATTAAAATCCAACCCACTATATCCTAACTACAGGGTCACGGGGGTCTGCTGGAGCCAATCCCAGCCAACACAGGGCGCAAGGCAGGGAACAAACCCCGGGCAGGGCACAAGCCCACTGCAGAAATATTAAAATGTGTGATTCAATTTAAATGCCATCCATCCATCCTCTTCCGCTTATCCGGGGTTGGGTTGCGGGGGCAGCAGCTTAAGCAGAGAGGCCCAGACTTCCCTCTCCCCGGCCACTTCTTCCAGCTCTTCCGGGAGAATCCCAAGGCGTTCCCAGGCTAACTGGGAGACATAGTCCCTCCAGCGTGTCCTTGGTCTTCCCCGGGGCCTCCTCCCGGTTGGACATGCCCGGAACACCTCACCAGGGAGGCGTCCAGGAGGCATCCTGATAAGATGCCCGAGCCACCTCATCTGACTCCTTAATTTATTGTAAGGGCCAGTACTAATCCTACTGTTGTACTTTGGAAGGTCTCCTAAGAAAGACAGCAAGAATCCAGCACAAACAGATCCAAACTCAATCAAACTCATATTGCTTTTTGGTCTCTTTCTGTGTTGGAAGCTAATTCTTGCACTGCTACTCTTATTAGTTACTTAGTTGACTCTTTTTTGTTGGTTTTACTTGCAGATCTTTGCTTCTCACCTGGGGCATCATGAATAACACTGCATAGAATTCACTCTAAATCCAGACGTACAAACAAAAACAGAAATGTGTGTATGCAAAAAAAAAATTCAGATGCATAAAACTGTGCGTAGGGAAAGTTCTACATGCTTCCCCTTTCTAAACTCCAGTCATCATGAATTTTAATGCACATGCACGCACCTAAAGCCCCAACCTGACTCCTCCCAGAATTTTGCATATTTAATTATGCAAATCCTGCGGTGGGTCGGCACCCTGCCCAGGATTGGTTCCTGCCTTGTGCCCTGTGTTGGCTGGGATTGGCTCCAGCAGACCCCCGTGACCCTGTTCGGATTCAGCGGGTTAGAAAATGGATGGATGGAATTATGCAAATCAATATAAATAGCCCATTTCATACAGTGATTTGTTTAAAGACAATGATAAAAGCATGCATAAAAAGAAGAATTTCAAAAAAGAAGCGGTCAGATGTCAAAGTTGATGTGAAAAAGTTGAGTGTCTGCATGGAATACAGAAACGTGTTAGGGCCACGTAGAAGAGGAAAAAAAATAGGGAAATAGTGAAGAAATAATATGTCGAGATTAAGGTCGAAATGTGGAATTTATTCTCAAAATGACGACTGTAATCTCGTAGTTTGTCATTAAAGTAGAACGTTGTAAACGTAATCTTTAAATCAATGTTTATTCTCAAATCTCATTGTCATTAAAGTAGCATGTTGAATACTTCATATTCTATATGTTCCCTAACCCAGTGGTTAATCATTACGTGTTTCTTAAACAGACATTCTCTTACACTGACAGGAGTGTGCAGCCAGTGATCGCCCCACAGAATACATAACATTCATGATTTTATAGCTCTCTGAACATTTTAGAATACTAAGATATATACTTGATATAATTTCATGATTAAATACATTAAAGCGTGTATTAAACATGTGAGGGCAGGCTGGCACAGCAGTAACAATGAGCTGGCGCCCCGTCCTTGCTCCTGCCTCCCGTAAGATGCTTGATGTGACGCGTTTGACCCTGGATGGAATAATTTATTGCGGCAGTACTGTGTCTGTCAAACATACCAACCTCCAGTTCCTGTCCTTCTTTTTTTTTTTCTCCATGTAAGAAATCTCCACACAATAAGCGTCTTTAATAAATGTTATACCAGCTGTAAGCATAAAACACTGATTCTTCAATACTTTTAAGGAACATTGAAAAATCTTCATTATACATATTTATTTATTCCATTCATCCATCCATCCATCCACCCAGGGTTCCGCCAGTACCAGCAAGCACACAGTGGAAGGCAGGTACAATACCAAGAGGGGGGGTGCCAGCTTATTGCTGCAGCTACGCCACTGTGTCCTCACATGTTTAATTAGTAACAGTATACATTATTTAAATTAGGTTAACAATTTATCTGTAAAATGTAATATGTATATGTTATGTGGGAGACAGCCGGCAATTCAACCTGGCAGGGACGCCCCTAAAATGGAAGGATGGGGGAGGGCAGCTACTTGTCAACACTGCCTCCCCCAAAATGCTAGATGGCAGATTCCCTGGTGTGTAACAGTGCCCTGTATTACCACAGGACATCCTGGGACTTGGAGTTCAGTTTCTCAGCCCTGTTGGGTGCCGTTGGTGCCACCTGGGGAGCTGTCGATGGACCTGGGGAATCATGCTTTCCCTACAGCCTGGAAGTACTAGTGGATCATGAAGACAGAAATTCTGAAGTACTTCTGGGCTGATTAAAAGAACTTAGATTCTCCAGCTGACCCAGAAGTGCTGGCAAGTCACATTGGCGGAAGAACGAAAGCACTTCCGCATCAAGGACTATTTAAAGGACTGTCGGGAGCCCAGCAGGCGAGCCAGAGTTGGGAGGTGAAGGACAGGGCCTTGTGAGAGGTGTAGTGGAGAAAGAGAGAATTTATTATTGTACTTGGTGTTTCCCTTGCCTGTTTATTTGTGGCTGTGGTGCTTGTGGGCACTTTATAGAAAGAAAAGAAGAAATTTAAATAACTTCTTGGTGTTTTTAACCTGTGCCCTGTGTCTGTCTGTTGGGGTTAAAGGGGCAATGGTGATCCATAGCATCCACACATTTACATTTAACAAACACACATTTACTTTAAAGTTAATACTTTAACAAACTTTAATTTCTTCATAAAATTGAAATCAAGTATACACCCTAGTATTCTAATAACACTCAGATCCAAGAGGATAGCTATTGGAAATCTAAATCAACTTAGAAGCCAGTCATCATCATCTATGCGTTGTCTTCTATTGAACTGAATTGAACTCTTTTATTATCATTGTATGGTACAATGAGTTTCAATATGCAACTACTCCATAAACTTATTTTCCTTAAAAAAGATAAAAAAAAATAATAATATGGTAAAAAAAAGCAATGAAACATATACAATATGAAAGCATACAGTATGTATATGTACATATAAAGCAGATAGAGCAAATGGTTCATAAAGTGGCTCGCTCAGGTTGTAGTTTACAGTGAGGTAATTATACTTATAAGTACAAACAGTTCTACCGGGAGCACTTAATGGACTGGTTGAGTGTTTTTATAGCTCTTGGGATTAAACTGTTTCTGAGCCTCGAGGTTTGTACAGGAAAGGCTCTGAAGTGTATGCTGAATGGGAGAAGTTCAAATAGACTGTGTCATGGGTGAGTGGAATCCATGCAGATGCTAATGACTTTCCTGAAGCAGTGTGTGCTATAAATGTCCACCAGGGCTGAAAGCTGTATTCCTCTTCTGTAAACCTGTGCAGCTATGATACCACACACAAATAAAATAAACAGGTTAAAATACTCTCTTTGGTGCATTAAGAGTAACAATGCTAAAGCAGCTATGTATTTGGAAAGTTTGGCCATTCTGTGCAGCATTATATTGTTACAGAATGATGAGTGCCTTAGATTTGTAAATGATATGCAATAATTTCGGTGTATTTGATAAAGCCCACATCATGGATGTGAATCTAAAAAAGAAAGGAAACGACACAGAAACAGTAGCACTGCCTTGATGACGGGTGTCGCCAGTTTGCAAAACCAAGCAGAAAAGTATGTACACTTGGTGTGAGGCTGCCGTGAAAATGTGCGTGGCTTTACACCAAGTTTAGTTTTTACACATCTCAAAGTGAGCATGAGAATGGGCGTACCCAACATTCTTGTGCATATGCGCCGTTTATACAGTACATGTCTTCTCTCACATCTGGGGGGCATACTCTCTCCCTGTTTACCGTATATGCTCACAGATAAGTCAGGACTTGATTTTACCGTATAATTTCTGGTATTTTATAATGTTGGTCATATAAGTTGAATGCAGAAAACTCACGCTATTGGTCCAAGAGATTATGATATGATAATGCCCACCTGAGAGAGTAACCAGAGAGCACACTGCTTTTTTTTTCTATGTATTGTGCCTACGTGACCACACAGTAATACCCAAACTATTCCGAAGCAATGTTTGCGCTGATTTGTGTTTTTTGTATCTCATACTCTCATACAACTTTATCGTAAGAGCATCCCTTATCTATGATGGAGCACTCGATCAGAAGAAAATATGAAGCTGGTTTTAAATTAAACGTCATTGAAGTAGCGAAAGAAATTGGTAACTGTGCTGCTGCAACAAAATTCAATGCATCTGAGAAACTGATGTGAGATTGGAGGAGGCAAGAAGATGTAATAAAAAAAAATTTAAGTATCGCATTTTTGAATGGTTGTATAAGTCAGGGTCTGATTTTATGATCGAGACCTGACTTCTTTGTGGGTATATACGGTAAAGTTTTTTGTATACCAGGTGCTCAATGGAAGGAAAGTCTGTGGTAAAAGTCTAACATTCAAACCTTGCTGGGTTTATGTTTCAAAGTCCCAAATTTTAGACAATGATTCACAATAAATGCCTAAAGATTAAATTAAGGGATTGTTGTTGCCTCTTAAGGTGGACATCAAGTTGGATTTAAAAATAGAGTCCCACATTATACAGGAGTTAGGGTGTACAGGAGAGAAGGGAAGGTGGACAGGAGCGAGTTCAAAGAAATGTTAAGAGTGAGAAAGAGGAGGAGCAATCACTACAATCATACAGGTTCAGAACAGAAAGGGGTAATGCAGAAGTAAAAGATGTTATGGTCTGCAAATACGTCTGAGAATATGGTTCATTGTTGATGTCTTGAAGCTTTTTCACATGGCTTAATCAGCAAGAGATTTAATCTAGGAATGACTAGGTGAGCCCATGGGCCACCTGGCATGTGCTCATGGACTAACAGTGGTTGATGGACCACACTTCTAGAACCACTGGTTTAGAGGACCACAGCAACCACCAAACTGACACACCTTCTGATATTTTGTTGAGGCCATTATTGGCATTCTCTGATCAGAAGTTGGTATAATTTTGTGGATAAATGCATTTATTCAGACAGGGAGTGGCTGTTTATAGGACTTCTAAAGTTTGAGATGATCTGCCAAAATATGCAATAAAAGGCCAATAGATCTCATGATTAATAATGAGGCTGAAGAGTTGCTTTTTTATGTGGTCTACTCCTGTTAAAGGTCCAGCTACTTGCTTCATTAGCATTTCATTATTGTTACTTCTTGATTCGATGGCATGGTGGTGCAGTGATAGCACTGCTAACTCACAACAAGGAGACCGGGGTTTGGCTCCTGGATGCTCATTGCATGGACTTTGCATGTTTTCCCCGTGTCCACATTGTTATGGTCAAATCAGAGGAACCTCCTCTGGCTCCTGTTTAAAGTTTTTCTCATATCGCTCATTATTTCCATTATTTTTTATAATATTGTTCTATTCATTTATTGCCTAATAATATAATATATGTTAATTTTATTCTATTTAGTTAGTATGCAGTTTCTTTGTGTGAGAATATGTCCTGTCATGTTTCTTGTATTTTGTGGGTGGATTCCTAAGGGATGGGGCCACCCATCCATCATAGTTTAGTGGACACCTCCAGCTCTGTAAAGGCTGCTAGGAATTGAAGTCCATTCAAATGTGCTCTGGTGGAATTTGATGGCTCTGCTAGTATTATATTTCCTTTGGTTTTGATCTCTGTATTATGATTTATATTTTGCTCTGCTTCTTTGGGTTATTCTTAGAGTTTTCATGATAGGACTTGCCTGCTTGGAATTGTCTTGTAGGTAACTCCCTTTGTCCCCTTTTTTAGTCTTTTGAAATATTTTGTTATTTTTCTACATTCTTGTGAATAAATCATTAATTTATAAAGATTCTCAGCAGGACTTATTTTTGCATGTCAGACTTTCATGGCTGTTACTCTTGTGAAGCATATTTATTGTTATTTTGAGACTGTCAAGAATATTTTTGAAGCCAAAGCCCCTCTTGGCTTGGTGTAGGTCGGAGTTAGCCTATAGAGTGGGAGCTCCGACTGCCTTGGAGTGTTGTCTTTTCAGAGCAGGCTGGTGAGGATGCTGGTCTGCTTTTGGTCAATTTTGGATGTCTCACTCCTTTGTGATTTGTGTGCTGTTGCAATCATTACACACATGAGCTTCCTCTCACAGTCCAGACACAAAGCTTTGCTGGACTGGAGTTATTGGCAGGCCCCTGATGTGCACATGTGTTTGTGTGTTCACTCTGTGATTAACTGGCACCCTTGTCCAGGTTTTGTTCCTGCGTTGTGCCTGGTGATTATGGGGATAGGCACCAGTTGCCCCATGACCCTGCCCTGGATAAGCTGGTTAAAACAGAGGTGAGCAACACAAGTCCTGGAGGGCCACAGTGGCTGCAGATTTTTGTTCCAATCTAGCTGCTTTAGATTAGATTTTTTCCTTTCTAAGGATATCATCCAAATGATTTGAAGCCTAAAACGGATGAATAATTTTCAGTCTTTCAGTATTTTATTAAACCAAATAATCCATGATAAATGCTCATAGGTGTGAATGGAAACAAGTAAGATGGAGAACTGCTGGTTCCTTTGTCATTTCTGTCTTATTCCCAATAAGGAACAATTAAAAACAGTGACTGCATCTATTTGACGTTAAAATATGGAATTAAGGGTTTAAAATTTGAACAAGTGAGACAACTACAATGAAGCAGAAAAATGTCAACTCACTATGCTGACAATTGGCGTGAATCTTGCTCTGTAGGCTATGTAACACAGCAGCAAAGAATGTAATAGGAGAAAAGTCAGTGCCATTTAGGAAAAAAATAATCATATGTTTTATGTGTTGTTACAAGCCATAGTAGAACATAAGCACCAAAAAAACAGAATTGCAGAAGATAAGATCAGATTACAAGCAGAATATTGCTTGGCGTTAGGGGTAATTCCACACAAGAGAGCGGCTGCAGACAAGCAAAAAGGCAATGCATTCTTACCACAAGAAAAATAGGACCAACAATCAGTAATAAAATAATAATAATGTTTCCTCTCATAGTCCAAAGACATGCAGGTTAGGTGCATTGGTGATTCTAAATTGTCCTTAGTGTGTGATTGATGTGTGTGTGTGTGCCTGCCCAGGGTTTGTTTCCTGCCTTGCATCCTGTGTTGGCTGGGATTGGCTCCAGCAGACCCCCGTGACTCTGTAGTTAGGATATAGCAGGTTGGATAATGGATGGATGGATAATATATATAATATAAACACTATGCGACTCTTCAGTTCCACCCGGGCGGGTAAACGTTAACATTATACAGAGTTACTGTCTGTTATACCTTCATTGTTATCACTCTTTAATTTAATATTGTTTTGTATCAGTATGCTGCTGCTGGAATATGTGAATTTCCCCTTGGGATTAATAAAGTATCTATCTATCTATCTATCTATCTATCTATCTATCTATCTATCTATCTATCTATCATATAGTACTTTACATTCTATCTATCTATCTATCTATCTATCTATCTATCTATCTATCTATCTATCTATCTATCTATCATATAGTACTTTACATTCTATCTATCTATCTATCTATCTATCTATCTATCTATCTATCTATCTATCTATCATATAGTACTTTACATTCTATCTATCTATCTATCTATCTATCTATCTATCTATCTATCTATCTATCTATCTATCTATCTATCTATCATATAGTACTTTACATTCTATCTATCTATCTATCTATCTATCTATCTATCTATCTATCTATCTATCTATCTATCTATCTATCTATCTATCTATCTATCTATCTATCTATCTATCTAATAATAATAATAATAATAATAATAACAATTACCATCAATTGCGGTGGGCTTTCACCCTGTCCAGGATTTGTTTCCTGCCTTGCGCCCTGTGTTGGCTGGGATTGGCTCCAGCAGACCCCTGTGACCCTGTGGTTAGGATTTCGCGGGTTGGATAATGGATGGATGGATGGATGGATTACCATCAATTACAGTCTCAGTTTTTCAGATCATCTGTCTCACATCGTTTTTATGGAAGAATCCAGCTGACATCTGTCTCACGCTACCATTTTAATGATCTCTTTCACTAACAATGTCACACCATCAGTAGATTCTAGATTCTAGCAAAGGGTACTTTTCATATTCTATTAGTTTTGTCACCTTTGTAACCTTATCGATTTATTCTACTTTAGATAAGGTGGTAATTTTCCTCCATCAGTGCCCCATAAATAAAGCTGCCACCTTCAAATATACAGGGGTGCTTGAAAGTGAGTGAACTCTTCAGAACGTTTCATATTCCTGACAAAACATGACTTAAAACATTATCAGATTTTCACAGTAGATATGAAGAACTCAGCTAAACAAATGAGATGAAAAATATCATACTTGATAATTTATTTATTGAGAAAAATCACCCAGTGTTGCATCTCTATGAGTGGCAAAAGTATGTGAAGTTGAGATTAGAGTCAGATGTTGTCAATCAATGTCATAGTTGTCAATCAATGTGATGACAATCAGGTGTGAATTGTCACCCTGTTCATATTAAAAGAGCAGGGTTATATCAAGGGCTTCATCTTTAGACACTTTTGTGCAGTATCAGTGTGCTTTACCACGGACAAAGGACATTTCAGAGGACCTCAGACAAAGAACTGTTGATGCTCATCATGCTGTAAAGAACAACAAAGCCATCTCTAAAGAGTATGGACTGCACCAAAGCACAGTCAGACAGATTGGACTAAGTTTAACACTATTGTTCCTCTCTTCAGGAGTGGTTGACCAACGATCACTCCAAGGGCAAGGCGTGTGATTCTCCGCAAGGTCACAAAAGAACCAAAGGTAACTTCTAAGCAACTAAAAGCCTCTCTCACATTGGTTATTGTTAATGTTCATGAGTCCACCATCAGGAGAACACTGAACAACAATGCTGAGCATAGCAGGGTTGCAAGGAGAGCACCACTGCTTTCAAAAAAAAAACTATTGCATCCCATCTACGGTTTATTGAAGAGCTTGCGGACAAGCCTGAAAGCTATTGGACTGATGTTTTATTTACAGATGAGACCCATATAGAACTTTTTGGTTCTAATGAGAAGCGTTATGTTCAGAGAAAGAAAAACACTGCATTCCAGCATGAGAACTTCATCCCATCTGTGAAACATGGTGGTGGTAGTAGTATGCTTTGGGCCTGCTTTGCTGTGTCTGGGCCAGGACTGCTTGCCATTGTGGACAGGAAAATGAATTCTGAATTATTGCAGTGAATTCTAAATGAAAATGTAAGGACATCTGTCCATGGACTACATCTCAAGAGAAACTGGGTCATGCAGCAAGACAACAAACCCAAGCACACAAGTCATTCTACCAAAGAGTGCTTGAAGAAGAATAAAATAAAGGTTTTGGAATGGCCAAGCCAAAGTCCTGACCTTAACTCAATAGAAATGTTGAGTCATTTGAGAAAACCCAGCAACATTCCTGAGTTGAGGCCATTCTATATGGGCTAAAATTCTCCAAGTTGATATACAGGGCTGATCAAGACTTACCTTAAATGTTTAATTACAGTTATTGCTGCAAAAGCTGGTCACACCAAATACTAAAAGTAAATGTTGTCATGCATGCGCGAGTAGGAGATCGCGGACGGATCTTAAAACACATTGAAGGATGTTCGCCGGCGGGGAATGGCGGGGTACTAACCTTATTTCTTTGTTTTCCAGACCCAAAGACACTCCGCCATAAAGACCTGCCCGCAGTACGACTACTTCCGCCCTCCCTCCGCCATCTTTGTTGACGTCATTTCTCCCATCATCCATCACACTCCTTCCCAGCATTCCTGCACTTCCGGCTCCTCCCATATAAAAACGGCATGAATTGTGAATTGTTTATGTCTGACAAAACTGCTTTATTTGTTGAATACTGGAGTGTCGACAATATAAGGGGCCGGAAAACCCCAAACCTTTTTGTTGTCTCCTGTTAAATCTTTTACATTGGCGTAGTCGGCAGGATCGTTGTCCGAGAAATATGTATGAAGGACAGGACCTGAATTCAGTGCTACAGGGGATGAGCGCCCAAATCGCGGCACTGCAGCAATCCCAGGCCGCGACGAACCGGGAGTTGGAATTAATGAAGGCTCAGCTGGCCGAAGCCTGGAGAGCAATAGCAGGCCATCCGCGCCATACACCTCCACCCCTGGTACCTATGACGGAGGCCGATGATGTCGAGTCCTACCTCGGAATCTTTGAAAGGACGGCCACCCGGAACGAGTGGCAGCGGTCTGAGTGGGCGTCCATCCTGGCGCCCTACCTGAAGGGACCCGCGCAGCGCGCTTATTACGACCTCCCCGAGGAGGAGGCCGCCAAATACGACGTCCTAAAGAAGGAGATACTGGCACGCTACAGCATAACGCCGGGCCAGCAGGCGGCGGAATGGAGAACCTGGCAGTTCGACCCGGAGAAGCCGGCCCGAGCACAGGCATTCGAGTTCTGGGGTAAGATCGGGAGGTGGCTATGGCCAGAAGGCCCCCAAGCCAGAAAAGTGGTCGAACAGGTGGCCTGTGAAGGCCTGGTTAACGCCCTGCCTAGTTCTCTCGCCCAGCAGGTCCGGTCCTATCCCTATAAGGAAATGTCAGGTCTCATGGAGGTCCTGGAACGTCAACTGGCGGTCTACCGAACCGGGGGATCGGAACGGCAAGCGCATGGGAACCGACAGGGATGGGTGGCCCACCCCGAGCCCTTTCGACGCGCTGTGGAAGCACCGCAGAGACTCAAAGAGAAGCCGGCCTCCCCATGTTGTTACAAGTGTGGAGAGGCCGGTCATCTACTGCCAACCTGCCCCCTCAACACATCATCGGAGCCGATGGACTGCACCTGGGCCACTAAAGAGAGGTACTGTACTCCGTCTCACCCGCTGGCAAGTCCGAATACGGGAGTGGTGTTGTTAAATGGGCACTCGGTGGTGGCTTTGTTCGACTCCAGCAGTAACATTACCATTGTTGCTCGCCGTTTTGTCTTACCGCGACAGTGGCTCACAAAACATTTACAAGTCACCTGTGTGCACGGGGAGACCAGATCATATCGATCCGCCCAGTGTTACGTTACCTGGAAGGGGCAGGTGTCCAATTTGATGGTCGCGGTGTTGCCTGAACCCCCCTATCCGGTAATCTTGGGGCAAGACTGGTCCAAAATTAGCAGTGGTAGGATGAACACCGCTCCCAGAGGTCTAGCCATGAGGGGACGAGGTGCCCTTCCCGCGATCTCCACGCCATGCCCAGGGGCAAGCCAAGATGGCGCAGGTGTGTCGGGAGTTGATTCCCGAGCGACACCCTCTGACCCGGAAGTATCCGCCGGGGAAGGGACAAGCCGGGGAACACTTCCGCCAAACCCTTCTCAAGATCCACTAAGCAACCTGGATCATCAACTTCGGTCTACGCCTGCGTCTTTTAAAAGAGAACAGTGGAATGATGATTCCCTACGGTTTGCCCGGAATGCAGTTGTTCTTCCTGGTAGCACACATGCTGATGGTTCCATGCCACGCGAGCCCTTCTTTGTGTTAGACAATGATCTGTTGTATCGGGTGGCAACTCACGAGGGTGAGGTGCGGAAACTGTTGTTAGTGCCACGTACCTTCTGGCGGGAGGTGTGTGAACTAGCACACACTCACCTCTTAGGCGCCCATCTTGGGGCCGAAAAAACATTAGAGAGAGTTAAACTCCGCTTTTATTGGCCTGGGATCAATGAGGAGGTCCGGCGTTTCTGTCAGTCCTGTCCGGAATATCAGATTCACCAGATTCCAAGGAGGGACCGCGCTCCTCTCGTCCCTATTCCTTTAATAGATGTCCCGTTTGACAGAATAGGGGTCGATTTAGTTGGACCCCTGGAACCCTCAAACCGTGGCTACAAATATATATTAGTCATGGTTGATTATGCGACCCGATACCCAGAGGCGGTTCCCCTGCGCTCCGCTACTACAAAAAATATTGCACGGGAATTGGTTAATTTATTTTCAAGAGTGGGTATCCCCAAAGGTGTACCAGGGTACACCATTCACTTCGGATACGTTCAAGGAAGTTGCCAGATTACTCCGGATAAAGCACCTAAAGACGTCTGTCTATCACCCCCAAACAGACGGGTTGGTAGAACGCTTTAATCAGACGCTCAAACAGATGCTCCGTAAGGTAGTCAGCGCCGATGGCAGGAATTGGGACCAGCTCCTTCCGCTCGTCCTTTTTGCCTACAGGGAGGAACCCCAAGCTTCTACGGGTTTCTCCCCTGTTGAATTATTGTATGGGCGACAGCCCCGGGGACTTTTGGACATCCTAAAAGAGGGCTGGGAGGCCGAGCCCCTGCCCTCCTCTAATGTGCTCGAGTATGTTGCGCAACTACGTGACAAGCTCGAAAAAATCAAACCAATACTAAAAGACCACGTGACTCGTGCGCAGGCAGCTCAGGTCCGGTGCTACAACCGTAACTCGGTCCTCCGAGAGTTCCGTCCGGGGATCGAGTGATGGTACTCGTTCCCACCTCCCATTCCAAATTGTTAGCTCACTGGCAAGGGCCATACGAAGTTAAGGAGAGAAAAGGGCTGGTCGACTATTTAGTTCTCCAACCTAATCGCCGACCGACCGAGAGGATCTACCACGTCAACTTATTAAAGCCTTGGAAAGACCGGGAAGAGTCTCCCAATGCTAGTAGGTCCCTCTTCTTATTCGCTGGCGGGAACGCCCTTAACCTCGGTAAAGAGCTCACCCCCTTACAACGGCAGGAGATTATTAAAACTGTCCATGCCATCCCTGAAGTGGTGAGCGAGACACCGGGCCGAACCACACTGATTGTGCACGACATAATCACGGAACCTGGGATGATCGTTCGGGAGAGAACCTACCGACTACCGGAGGCAAAACGCGCCGAAGTGGAACTGGAGGTGCAACGGATGTTGGATATGGACATAATTGAGGAAAGTAACAGCCCCTGGTCTAGTCCAATTGTCCTTGTTTCCAAGCCTGACGGCTCCTGGAGGTTCTGTAATGACTTTAGACGTCTGAATCAGATCTCCAAGTTCGATGCTTACCCGATGCCCCGCATTGATGACCTTCTTGAGCGGCTAGGTGCCGCCCAAAACTTGACTACCCTTGACATGACAAAAGGGTATTGGCAGATTCCTTTAACGGCATCCGCAAAAGAAAAAACAGCCTTTAGCACCCCTAGCGGGCATTGGCAGTACAAGGTCCTCCCATTTGGGCTGCACGGGGCACCCGCTACCTTTCAACGTCTGGTGGATAGAGTGTTGAAGCCCCACCAGTCCTATAGTGCCGCCTACCTGGATGACGTAGTCATCTATTCCGACACCTGGGAGGAACATTTATTGCAGCTCTCAGCTGTCCTCGCGACATTGGCTAACGCCGGCCTCCGTATTAATCCCGCAAATGTTTCTTTGGCTTAAAGGAGGCCAAGTATTTAGGGTATCTAGTGGGACGAGGACAGATGAGACCACAATGCTCCAAAGTTAAAGACATCCTGGAATGGCCCCGTCCGAGTACCAAGAAACAGGTGCAGGCTTTCTTGGGGCTAGCTGGGTATTACCGCCGGTTCGTACCCCGTTTCTCCAAAAGAGCAGCACCCTTGACTAATTTAACAAAGAAAGGTGCTCCCCTCCACGTGGTATGGAACGATGTGGCGGAACATGCATTCAGTGACTTAAAGAAGGCCCTAACGTCGGCACCTGTGTTACGGACTCCGGATTTTGGAGCTCCCTTTATCCTCCAGACCGATGCTTCGGACACAGGCTTGGGTGCCGTGTTGAGCCAAAGTATCGATGGTGTTGAACACCCCGTAATGTACCTGAGCCGGAAACTGCTGGACCGGAGACCCGGTATGCGGCGGTGGAGAGGGAAGCCCTGGCCATAAAGTGGGCGTGACTTATCTCCGGTACTACCTGTTGGGTCGCGAGTTCACTCTGGTGACTGACCATGCCGCGTTGCAGTGGATGTCCTTACATAAAGAGTCGAACCCGCGGGTCACCAGGTGGTTTTTGGACTTACAACCTTATAAGTTCACGGTCACTTATCGCCGTGGCGGCCTTCAGGCCAACGCCGATGCCCTCTCCCGTATCCACAACCTCTCGGTTCGGTCCGCCCGTCCTGACGGTTTCGGGGTGAGGGGGGGGTCTTGTCACGCATGCACGAGTAGGAGATCGCGGACGGATCTTAAAACACATCGAAGGATGTTCGCCGGCGGGGAATGGCGGGGTACTAACCTTATTTCTTTGTTTTCCAGACCCAAAGACACTCCGCCATAAAGACCTGCCCGCAGTACGACTACTTCCGCCCTCCCTCCGCCATCTTTGTTGACGTCATTTCTCCCATCATCCATCACACTCCTTCCCAGCATTCCTGCACTTACGGCTCCTCCCATATAAAAACGGCATGAATTGTGAATTGTTTATGTCTGACCAAACTGCTTTATTTGTTGAATACTGGAGTGTCGACAATATAAGGGGCCGGAAAACCCCAAACCTTTTTGTTGTCTCCTGTTAAATCTTTTACAATGTTCATTTACTGTATATAATACTGGGTGATTTTCCTCAATAAATAAATGACCAAGTATGATATTTTTGTCTCATTTGTTCAATTGTGTTCTCTTCATCTACTTTTAGGACAAGTGCGTAAATCTGATGATGTTTTAAGTCTCATTTATGAAGGAAAATGGAAATTTCTGAAGGGTTTAGTAACTTTCAAACACCACTGTAGCTGTGAGCACAGTAACCGTTAAAATGCAGATGGAAGGAAAGATGCCAATGTGCCAAAATATGCCATTGGAAAAGAAAAAGCAAAAGGTTGATGAATTTTTGATAAACTTTAATTAATCTTGATCACAACAGACATATTTATTATTCTTTCATTCCAAATATGAATCTGGATCCCAGTAACACTTTACAACAACACCCATCCCCACTCCTCAACTATTGCTGCCGATAACAGAATGCCAAGTTTGGAAACTAGAGAGCTGGAGGCCCGATGTTTGGGTCAATAGAAGATTATTTAGGCTGTTGCTCACTGCCCAGTTATGGCCAGAGTCTGAAGTAACTCCAACTTCCATCAGACTCTTCTTCTCTGTTTGTTGACATCTTTCTCATTTCAGATGATGATTTAAAGTGAAGCCCTACATGCTGAGCTCTTATCATCTCACGTCTTCTCTTTAGGTGAGGTGTGTGCTGTAAGGGGGATTCCAGAGGTGTTCGACCAGGAGGAGGAGGACTTATGCAGCGGTGGCGAATCCAACTTGGTTGTTCTGTCTGTCGTAAACAGAGTAGTACTGCCTCAGGAAAACATCACCCAGGATCCAAAGGGGCTGGCCATTCTGGGAAGGCAGGTAGGTTCCCATGATCCCACTTGTGCAGTAGGTTCCTCCATTATCATTGTTCTGAAATAATAAATTGAATAGAAAAAAGTGTAGTAGATTGTTGTTTTTGTCATTTTAAACTCAAAGCAGTGATGCATATCTGGGTCACTTACCACCAGAGTGTAGGCAGAGGGTGGCAGAGGGAAGCTGACTCCATTGATAGTGAAGGTGATGGTTGGCATGTTGCTCATGTTGTTGCAGTCAATGATGTACTGTGGACAACAACAACAGATGTCAGAGGCACTGGTAGGTTACAATCACACCTTTGTACTCTTTTATCCATGTGTCCAGCAAGCACTAGGCACCTTTGAATTTGGGCTATGGAATCATGTGTTCATCTTTTATTCCTAGGAGACACTCACCTCTCCATACTGGTTAGCCTGAGCGCCAATATACTGCTGCAGATAGCCCAGGTATTGCTGAGGGCAGGTGAGCAGGGAGGTGCCAGTGTCCACGATTGCCTGGCATCCATCACTGCACCATCCAGTTTCCTGGTTGTTGATCTGGAAGCTGCAAGTCAGAGCGAAGCAAATGGTTTAACTGGGCAATTTCAGAATGCGCAACTGCATTACATGCCTCTTAGTTCTGCAAGGCCAGAAATGATTTCTGAGCAAGAATACACTTCTAAGGGCAACTTTCTAAAAGGTTTGCAGTGAGTAGTGGCAAAAGCTGCTGCTGAAAAGGCTCTCTTCCTAAACGCCCACCTTCAATTTCCTTTAGTCGATGCACTTTAAACAATTTAGGGTTGCAGTACCATATTTCTACTCATGTATTAATGGAATGTGGAGAGTGGAAAAGAAACTGAAAAAACGACATGACACAATAAAATCGCTGCTATCAATTTAGGAGCTTGGTAGCACAAAGTAACTACATCTTAAAAATGAATTGTACGTTGTGATGAGAGTGTCGACAGAAGAGATGGACACACGCATACAAACATGTAGGCCACTGCAGGTACCTGGCCCCACGCATTTGAGAAGAATGCTTCTTGTCTGCTATGGTATCTGTCTGTCATTTTGACAACTGCATCATTAAATGGCATAACATATAATTTTACTGAAGAGTCAGCATGGGCTCAGAAGAAGGTGGTTGTGTTTTACCAACATGCTTGAATTCTATGAGAAAGCAACAAAAGAATATGATCAGAGTGGAGCTTATGGTATTATTTATCAGGACTTTCAGAGAGCATTTGATAAGGTGTAACATGAGAAGATGGCCATCAGACTAAAGAAAGTGTGAGTTCAGGGTGTTGTGTGTAGATGGGTGCAGAATGGACTCAGGCACAGCAAGTAGAGGGTGATGGGGTGAGGAACATTACAAGAATTGGCTAATGTTAAGAGTGGTGTTCAGTAGCGGTCAGTGCTAGAGTCTCTGATATTTTTAATATATTTAAATGATTTAGACAGGAATAAAAGTAGAAAGCTGGTTAACTTTGCAGATGATACCAAGATAGGTGGATTGGCAGATAATCTTGAATCCATTGAATCATTATATAGGGAGTCGGGCAGCATACAGGCTTGGGCAGATTTGCTGCAGATGAAATTTAATGTCACTAATTTTAAAGTATTACACATATGAAGTAAAAATGTTAGGTTTGGATACACAATGGGAGATCTCAAAATAAAAATTACACCATATGAGAAGGATTTAAGAGTCATAGTGGACTTGTAACTGTCAACTTCCAAACAGTGTTCAGAAGCCATTAAGAAGGCTAACAGAATGTCAGGTTATATAGCACCCTGTATGTAGAGTACAAGTCCAAGGAGCTTTATAATGCACAGGTTATGCCTCATCTGGAGTACTGTGTTCAGTTTTTTTCGGGTTACAAAAGGACATAGCAGCGCTAGAAAAGGTCCAGAGAAGAGCGACTAGGCTGGTCACAGGGCTACAGGGGATGAGTTATGAAGAAAGATTAAAAGAGCCTTTGCAGTTTAAGCAAAAGAAGATTAAGAGGAGACATTATTATGTAATTATATTATATAATTATGAAGGGAATTAGTCCAGTGAATCGAGACGGTGACTTTAAAATGAGTTCATCAAGAACACAATGCCACAGTTTGAAACTCATTAAGGGTCAATTTTGCACAAAAGTTAGAGAGTTTTCTTTACACAAAGAACCACAGACACTTGAAATAAGCTACCAAGTAGTGTGGTAGACAGTAGGACTTTGGGGGCCTTTAAAACTTGATGTTATTTTAGAAGAATTAAGTGGCAAGCTTAGTTGGGCTGAACGGCCTGTTCTCGTCTACATTGTTTTACTGTTCTAATGTTCTAACATCAGCAAATAGAGTTTAGATAAGCCTTGGGGTCTATGGATATAGTACGTGTTAAAATGCTGTATTCTGAGATGGTACATTTGCATTTCTATTTTGACAGTAATATTAACTTCCTTTAGTTATTCATTTTGATTTGTCATCCACAGTTTGTTGCTGTTCAATCTTGTCCACGGTTCATTAGGCACGTTTACTGATTCATTTGTTTTAGGTCCCAAAATTTGCATCCCCTGTGGTTCTTTGTTATCAATGGCAGTACAATATGTGGTGCATTTAATTTTGGCATGGTTTTACTATATCATAATTAAATATCATCATATCATCCAAATGATCAATTGCTTTGCACTATGCAATATCAAAGCATATATATATTGTAATTCCTGTCCATACTGTAGATTGTGTGTCCTAACTAAAAGCAAAGCAAAAATATTGCATATCGCTTGGCAGTTGCTCTTAGTTGATTGCTTTTCTAGTCATTTTCACCTCATTTTCATGAAGTTTGACATACCATTTATTTCAAACACATATTTTGCAGTTGATATTTTCATGAACGTAGCTGGCAATTCTTTCAACCTTACATCCCTCTCTATCATCGGAACTCTGAACAACAGAGACAACGTACTGTTCACGTTTATTACTAGTCTGCTGACGTCTTTGAATGCCAAAGTATAATCTGATGTTACTGACAGGTTTTTACTTCACAATAGGTTGTGTATTGTTAAGTAGCCATTCCCCTTGGCTTCGCCCACGTAGTAGTGAAACAGGATAAACTTTAAACATCAATAAACAAAAAAGTATCGCTAGCTAAGCGGAGGCAAAGTACACTCCATAATACAGAGGTAGACCGACTCCCCGCTCCTGACGTCACACTTCCCCCTCCCCTCGGCCTGCAGCCTCTGTCTCGGATTAGTGCGAACATATCACTCCTGCAAGCGAACTGTGATACTTGGCACGATGAGAGAAGTTGTAAAATCAACCGGAATGATCAAGCAAATTATAGAAAAAAACCCAATCTAAATCCGTTAAGTGGTTCTCTCGTTCGCTAGCTAAGCAGAGGTAAGGTACACACTCCAAGGTTGGTGCGTGAGTGAGGAAGGCCCCGACCACCCTCCCTTCGGCCTGCTATGCGTCTCTCGGATTTGTGCAAATAAATCGGTACTGCAAGCAAACTATACTACTTAGTGCAATGAGAGAGGTCGCAAAATAAACTGGAATGTTCAAGCAAATTATAGAAAAAAACCCAATCTAAATCTGTTAAGTAGTTCTCTCATGAAAAGTGGACAAACAGACAGACAGATGGATGTTGGATTTTATATATAGAGAGATATATGCAGTTTGCTCTCCGCATATGCAACACACATTTATATGTTTAATAGGGGCTTTTCAGGAGACACTTTGGCTGTACAGTTTATCATCATCAGAAGCTTCCTCTCTGTTGGACCAGATTAACGAGAGCACCACTGTTCTTTGTACTTCAAAATTGACGTCGTCTACTTTACACTCATTAAGTATTGGATTGGTTCAGAAATGTGACACTCAGGGAGCCGTCTAAATGTTCTCACCCACTTTTAAGCAAAATTCACTCATGGTTGTCTCCAGATGTCTATCTATTATACGTCTGGCTCTGTGACACTATATGACTCCAGGCAGTCATCATGAATCAATTTTCTGAATTAAGGCAACCTTGTCATGTACCTATGTTAGATGTGTCATAAGGACATCTTACCATAAATGCTTTATATCATATATGAATGGCACTCTGATTGCTTTCAATTAATGGATTTACTGATACACATACCCATCAATGGCAATCTGCCAGTACAACTCCTGAGTGACTGGTGCCCAGTAGATCTGTCCAGAGTACATGTTTGGGTCTACGCCACCAAATGTCACCTCACTGCCTTGCTGAGTATTACTACAAAGAAAAGAAAAGGAGAAAAGACTCTGGTTAAAAACAGAAGGCAGTTAGAGTTTATGATTAAAGGTATGACAATAACTAGTTAGTAGCCTACTCGCTAAGGTAAAAGGCAAACAGGTTTGACTGGAGCAGGCCATCCTGAATCATACTGTCCATAACAGGAGTCTCTCCTCCAGAAGAGAGGCTGGGGTAAGCCAAACCCAAGATGCCATCAAACTGAGCATAGACAAAGTTGGTGCCAGGTTCATTGGTGCTCAGGCCAATTTCCTGGTTGGTGATGGAGATGCCTTGGATCTGATTGGAAAAAGAAAAAAAAAAATGAGAACCTGCCTTAGCAAGGGAAGGCCATCTTTAGATTAATGATTAAAAACTTACGTTGACTGTGTCGTAGCCAAAGACTCCTGTCAAGCTGCCAGTTCCGTACTGCAGAGAGAAGGTCTGCCCATTGCTGGTGTAGGTGGATGACTGGCTGGGGTCAAACAGAGGGTGGTTGGCTTGAAAAGAAAACAGGAAATACTTCTGATAAGATAAGACTGTTGTGCTATTTCATTTAGGATGCAATGAGCCTCTGTGACTCCTGCCATTTCTCTGTGGAGGCACTTTTACTTGAGGTTCGACTGTGGACGTTGAGTTTCTTTGTAATGAAGATAAGACATGGGAGTTTAAAAAAATAAATAGGTGTTCATATGATTAATTCTAATGAGCAAAACAGGAAAGTTTTGATTCACAAAACTGACAATAAAGTTAGGTTTGCTGATGATTTCACAATTGAGAAATATAAACTCACTAAAAAAAAGTTTTTTGGGGGGACAGAAAACAAGGAATACTGCTCCCTTACACTTCCATGTTTATTTGTAATTTTTCCACAGTATTGTAATGCCTGTAATCCTTCGGCCACCAGTCCAATCAGTTCTATTTATGCCTCTCATTCACATTGCTTTTGAGGAGCAGCGTGTTTTTCCAAAATGTGACACACGCCATATTTTCCACATGCTTATTCTCCTGTACACTACTGTGTTTTCTCCATAAGAAAACTCACTACATGAAAAGCCCATTCCACCCAGCTATCATTACTTAGAAACACTGTCGGTCGAAGCTCATTTACAGCCCTAGACACAATGGATGGACGGCGCCCCTCGTTGTCCACAGCGGTAGTCAGTATTATTAGACATTTTTGACGTGTCTGCCTCTTCAGTAACATAAAAGGAACCTCTTTGTGTCTATACTACAGACTTTAAGGAGTGTGTGCCCCATGGTGTATGGAGCGAGTGCACTTCTAGCACCCAGCGTGTAAGAGAGTTCAACGAGAGATTCCTCTTCGGTGTACAGAGCACACGACTCTTAACTTTCATAAATGGACCCCCTCAGATGATGCCACCCTAGGCAGCTGCCTATGTCGCCTAATGGATTGACTGCCTGTGCCTAGCAACCTCCATTTCCTGCTTCTTGATTCCTGGAAATGCGGGTTCACTCACTCCCTACATCATGGAGATTCACTTTGATTCTCATTTCAGTCTCCAGTGCATCTTTAGGATTGTGATCACCAAGATTGTCATCATAACGGGTACAAACTTAAGACATGCTCAATAAAATGTCTACACGTGACAGGGAATGTGTGCAGTGTTTTTTCTTCCACCAGGGATGTTTATTTTAATACTAAATAACTGGCAGACGCTTGTGTAATTAAAGCGTGGAAAACCTTCAATATGGGAAATGAACAGCTTCCATCTTGTGCCAAAAGCTGCAAGTGAAAGACCATTTATTTTGTGATTTTCTTTCAACGCAAAACACAAAGTTTTGCAGTGAATTCAATTTCATGTGAATCATTTCACTCATCGCTACTTCTTAGAGAGCTACCACTGGTGCCATCTGTTACTCTGCTCAGTGTGCTTTAAAAGATGTCCAACATGATAGTCTTCTGAATTAAAGGTATTTCTCTCTACTCCCATCATTCCCCTACAAGACCACAGAGCTACCATTTACTTGACAATCCAATTCACCCCCCACACTGACTTACTGCAGGCCTGGCTGCTACAGTAGGTAGAGGCAACCCACAGGTTGGAGGATCCAGTGTCAAACAAGACGTAAAAAGACTGTGCTGGAGTTCCAATGGAGATTGCGCCATAGTAGGACATCTGCAAGAAAGGAACAGACAATGAAGCTAAGTTAATACAATGTGGGTGGGCTGAGATGTACACCTGCATCTTCAGGTAGAAAATACCCGAGACATGTGCACCTGTGCATCTAAATTGTTCTCTTTGAATTTAGACAAACAGAACAAGATGCCTACTAGCAGCACCTCCCAACCAACTGGGTGACATGGTTTTAATGTCAAAGAACTTCATGCTGCCTAATTAAAAGTTACATACAGCCTTTGAACTGAGAGACACCCACCATCTAGAAAAAGAAGGACTTACATCATTATAGTTGAGGAGAGGCTCATTGGCAGAGTAAGCATAGGCACCATAGGGGTTTAGGTGCTGGTACTTGAGGCCGGGGTCAGTGTAGTGGATGGGTTTAAGCAGACCCTTCTCCTTCATCTGCTGACGAATGGACTTGAACCTCTTCAGAGGGACTCTGTTTAAAAGATCAACTCGGTTATAGCCAAAAAATGTGGACAACTTGAAATGTTCCATCATGTTCTGACCAGCCCTACCAGGCCATGAGGTGACCAGTTTTCTCCACCTGCTAACCTTCTGCTGAGTTCAGCTGGCTCAGGGCCTGCAGTCTATATATTTCAACCTACTTACTTGGTTTTTAATATTAAATTAAAGTTTCATTAAATTAGCATTGAGTTTGAATCAATAGTGGAATTTTAAATCACTTATTGTGGCTTAATGTCAGTCCTACCCCAGCTTGTTAAGTTTTCAGGGGTAATTAGAAAAAATGCTCAGCCATCCATCTGTTTCTAACCTACTTCATCCCAATCAGAAAATCTAACCCAGAAAGCAAAGGGCATAAGGCAGGAACAATTCCAGGGTGCCAATCCAACACAGGGTGAACAAAAACACACACACACACGTGCACACACACACACACACACACACATTAGGAGCACATGAATGAAAATTCTACATTAAATTAATGAAGATTAAACTGAAATGATTGATTTTCTAATTTGTAGAACTGGTGTGGAATTTGATTCTGGAATGCTGGATTCATGAGGCTGCAGCACTAACCACCAGCCTACCATGAAGTGTATGTATATTGTCTACCATTTACTTATATAATATATGCCAAACAGGCAAATATATTACATTTCTGAATATGCATGTAAAATATGCAGTTTTTGTAGATTTTTCTCCTTTTATGTGTGTGGGCTCATTATTAGACACTAGCTGTGTAAGCCCATGCTGTAAAAAGCCCGGGTCCTAGAAACTATTGAACGTCAGGTAATTGAAAGGAACCACTCTGGGCATCTCTCTCCTTGCCAATGTGCTTGCATTGCTTGTGTATTAGCTGTGGGAGGAAAAGCAAAAGGGATACTGTTTTATGGTGTTAGAGGCTAAGCGACTTTCTCTTTCTTTTGAGATTTGTTTTGCTGACGTGCTGAGCCTGCTTGTGCATTCGTGGCTAAGCGAGTTTCTGTTTCCTCGGAAGTGGAGCCCTTACCCCGACTCCATCTCTCACTTCTGAGACAGACACACACACTTCCACATGTAGACATTTATATACAGTATAAGAGACCGAACCATATGGCTTTATACAAAAGCACTGAGTTGCAACTATGTATAGGTCCATGTATAAGTGTACTGGTTGAGCAATAATTTCATATTTTTTTAATATTTAAATCAGTGGTTCTCAACCTGTGGGGCGGGCCCCCCTAGGGGGGCGTGAAATAACAAAAAGGGGTCCGCAAAGATGTGAAAAAAGAAAACAAGAATCAAAAATATGAAAAAACATCTGTTGAAACCAAAACAAATTAACTTAAACTACATTCTGATACTAGAACAGTAAATATAGAGTTAGATAAATGTCGATAAAAGTTAAGTAGGTATAATAAAATATCTACATTTCAAAAAAAATGTTAGGGGGGGGGCGCGATTAAAACTGTTATGAAAACTCGGGTCGCAAATACTTAAAGGTTGCGAAACGCTGATTTACATTTATTGTTTTAGTAAACATAATTCACTAAATTGATTCAGAAACCCTCTGTGTTTACTGGAAATGTGCTCAGGTCTGTCCACTCTTATGTATTTCAAACATTACTCCATATATGCATAATGTGACTTCTATTTACAAAACATAATAGATAGATAGATAGATAGATAGATAGATAGATAGATAGATAGATAGATAGATAGATATGAATGGACCTATATAATAGATAGATAGATAGATATGAAAGGCACTATATGGTAGACATAAATATAGATAGATAGATAGATAGATAGATAGATAGATAGATAGATAGATAGATAGATAGATAGATAGAGCTTTATTTGTCCCCAGGGGGATATATGGCTTTTTATAGAAGCTCTTAAAATAAATACATACAAAATAAATAAATAAATATGTAGACACTTGGGTCTGAACACACACTAGAATGACTATAAAGCAAGACAATTCAAAAAAAGAAATCTTCTGATTTTGCAGTCCCAGTCAGGCAATATGCAGAAATATTGTTGTTGGCATAAAGGAGCCCCTTGTAGTGTTTCTTGACACACTTCTGCTGAATGATTCATGGACTGAAAATTCTCAGTGTTAGTGTGTCAGAGAAAGGATCTACAGCATTGTTCATAATGGTTCAAAGTTTTGTTTTAATTCTCTCCTTTGCTACAACCCGCTGAGTTTCCCCTATTAATGTAATGTAAGGCAGACATGGACAAATGTGATGAGTGGAACTCCGTTTTCTCAGGTGGAACAGTGAAGCAGAAGGACAGGGGGATCAGCACCTATTTTGGTATTCTTTCCCAATACACTAGGTGGGAGTGTCCTTTTACTGGATCACCCAACACACACACACACCCGTGGGGTATTCTGGGAATTGTAGTCCCATGGTTCTGGAGTTTCTGAGAGTAGAGGTGCCTATTGCCTGACATGGAAGCAGTTGAGTGCTGTGGCACCAAAATTACTCCCAGGTTCAGCATAAAAGGAGGCGCTTCACCTCACTCAGAGAGTCAGGGTTGGGAAAGGAGATAAACATGGCTTCTGTGGGAGGTGTGGAAAAAAAAGGAAAATAAACAAAAGAAGGAATTGCATGGGTGCAAATTTTCAGGAACAAATCTATGTAAAGGTTAAATAAAAATAAGCATATAAAAATAAATATAGAGTCACCGCTCGTCCGGATTGAAAGGAGCCAGTTACTGTAGTTTGGACATGTTGTAAGGATGCTCCCCCTGGAGCTGGACCTGGCACGTTTGACTGCGGCAGACCCAGGACACACTAGAGGGATTATATCTCTCAGTTGGCTTGGGGTGCCTGAGAATTCACCAGGGAGAGCTGATCTCTGTAGCTGCTGACAGGGAGGTCTGGGGTGACCTGCTCCTGATCAGGAAAATCAGTTTCATAGAATGTGATGAGATGTTAATAATTTGATTGTTTAACACACCTTAAAATATATAAGTATATAATACCCATCTAGATTACAAAGCTTTTGTGTTAAAACCACCAGAACTATTCTCACCTTCCTTGCATGTTTTCCCATAACAAAAGCATTGAGGCAGATTTTAAACTTCACTGAACGAATAAACTAATTCTCATTCACACAACTTTCTGCGGTGTCTTTATTTGCATACTTATGAAGTAAGACAGCGTTATTAGCCGATCTTGATCTCTTGGGATTACATTTTCACCCTGTTTAACAGGTCTTGTAGGTCTTTTTTCTGTTTACTTTTCATTACAAATTATTTTTAAACATAGTTATCCATTTGTGGTTAGGTTTCCAGCTTATTCAATATTGTCCTGGCCCAGAGACACACATCACCCCTGCCTTAGTAGCCTGCTTGGCACTGTTTCTGTTGCATGCCACCCTTCCCTTCCTGCATGTCCACTGGAAAACCCATCAGAGGTTTTATCCATTTGGATTGACCGCTGCTGCCTCCTGCCCAAGATCTGCTACTCTGAATTTGGTTCAGAAAAGGCTCTGAAAATAATGACACACTTGCATTATCAGTCAGTGGTCAATTTAAAGAAAAGCTGGAGGACCTTAGCTAAAGTATAAGAGATTTAACCCACAAGAGTGCCAAACTCACCGGACTAATCCCTCTGAGAGAGCCAGACAGGCCAAAGCAACGATAAGCCACTTCATGGTTTCTCCAAAGCAGTCCTCCTCGTGTAGTGGACACACTCAACATGGGTCAGTGGTGGTTGTTTTATACCCTCCAAGTGGGCTTCTTATCTGTAGCTTAGCGAGGCACCACCCACCCATGCTTTTGGCCAGGTGAATGGAAAAATTAGGGGTCATCTACAGCATTGTGTGGTCTTCAGCTAACATGGAGTGTTATCAAAATGTGCTTAAGTGATAAGAGGTGTGCCATACATCAAGAGATTTATGCAAATAAGTCAGCCATTTCCTAAATGGTCATTTACAGGACTTTAATTAAGTTTGGTTCATTAAAAAGATAAAAACAAATTACCACCTTGAAATAAATAAGATGGCTTTGGTTTCTCTTCATAGAACTCCCAGTTTGATACAACTCTAGGCATGTGGCAACAACGTGCTACTACTGCCACCACTGCTACCAAACGTTTATGACCAGGGGGCACTGGGGGCCTGTTTGGTGTAGCTCACCAAATTTGATATTATACAAATAATATGTGAAGACTGGGGACACCCAGTCACGTATTTTCTCCAGGGTTCACCTTCCTGGAGTTTTTTTTATCTGTCTGCCATTACCATCAAGCCATAGCTGTTGTAAAAATAATAAACTAAGGACTCTATTGCATCATCACTGGAAAGATACAGTTAATGAGTAATAGTTTGAATGGCTTTTAAGTTACACTGTAAACCTTACTTTTTTATTTCTCTATTTATTAAGGATTTCAAAAACAAATTACATCACTTTTCTACATAGTCAATTGCGATACAATTTTCCCAGCCCTGTACCAGCGTTTTAATGGCATCAGAAAAATTTCTTATGTTCAAGGGTTCTTTCTTCATTCCTTGTGGTCATGGCTGTAGCTGGACGTCTGGAGCGCTATATGCATCCATCACACTAGTACAATCATTTTCGAACATTTCAATCCACACATAGACGACTCTATGAGAGAGAACTTTAACCCCACACTGAGCACACATGCGGAGATGAATTGGTGCTCCTGGCACACCTTCTGCCCACAAAAAGCGTATGACAGAACTCTGTTCCTGTTTGGTGCAATTTAGACATTTCGCCTCCATCTTCACCACAGGGTGATAACTCTTATACTAAACTGCATGGGCAGCTGACTTGCCAGACAGAACTAGTCACATGACACTCTCAGGCACGACCAATTACTGCTCCTCCTGCCTTCACCGTTTCCAATGGAAATATAAAAGTGTGGAAACTTGTTGAACGTGCCTATTTATTTTTTTATTTTGCAGTGGCTTACATTACCAGTTTAATACATCTGAATTATGGAATTCATTTATGATATTTTTTATTTATTTGCATTTATTTTTTCTATTGTTTATTAACTTTATTATTGTGATGGTGATGTCTTTGGGGTGCCATCTTGAAAGGTTTTTAGCTTCAATCTCCTCCATTTTTTAGATGGTAATGGCCATGCTGTTTCTGACAGTGATGTGACTGGGCTAATATCATTCAAATACTTGAAATTATCGCTCAGACACTATTCAAGATAGTGGCATGGTTTTATACATTATCCAAATGATGTCCTTTAAAAAATGTCAAATTAATTATATTATGTTCCTGGTTTTGTTCTTCTTGACTATGATTTTGTCTTTCATTCCTGTTTTAGTTACATAATTTTTTTTAACTTCTGGTAAATGAACTCTACATGTTCTACTCCCAGTTTTTCCTTAGCCCCACAAAAAGTAGCTTCAAACATTTACAACATGTTTGTGTTCATAACATCATAACAACAGGTGGCTTATTTTATCTTTACATTTATAAAATATATACAGTATATGGAAACAAAGGTCTGTGATACAGTTTGCATATTTGTAGCTAGAGATCCACAAAGGGAAAAAATGAGTCACGCCTTAGCCATCAGAGGAGAATGAGTAGACATACAGGGATCAAAGGCAGTATATAGCAGGTGAAGAGTGGGGGGTTGTAAGACGAGGATTTATATTATGGAATTCAGAAGGTGTTGTAAAAGTTTTTTTTTTATTATTTGCATGTTCTTCTTTGTAAGCCTGCATATGCTGGGTTCTGGTCAAAGTGTCTTTTAGTGTCGTTTTCATTTCAGAGCCATGATACAGCCAGCTCTTAGCATTGGCCGCTCTCTTCTGCAACTCTTAGTATTGGCCCTGAGGTTTACCATCATAGTATCTATCTATCTATCTATCTATCTATCTATCTATCTATCTATCTATCTATCTATCTATCTATCTATCTATCTATCTATCTGTTGTCAGGGATGCCAGGGGCCATGACCCGGCCGGGACGCCAGGAGGGACCGGAAGAGGGTCAGAGCCCTGCCTGGATCACGTGGGGTTTGCCTTCCGGGTTGCTTTGGGGGCCACGGGTTAACGGCATGGAAGGCCTTCCCTGTAGGGGCCCGTGGTCACCGACCAGGAGGCGCCCCGATATCTTGGAGACTTGTTGCCCCAGCACTTCCGCCACTGTCAGGAGGACAGCCGGCACTTCCGCCACGCTGGGGCATGGCCAACGGAGGAATGCCGGGAACACCTGCTGCTCATCCGGGCACTCTTTAAAAGGGGCCGTCCTTCATACATTCGAGGCTGGAGTCGGGTGGAAGTAGGACAAGGCAGGAGCAGAGAGGATGAAGGCGGCCCGAAGCAAGGCATCGTGAAGCCAGGACTTTGGGGAGGGGTTTGTGCACTTGTGGGGGTCTGTGTGACCAAAGGACTGGGGTCTTTGTGACCAGAACAATTGTATATAGTGTAAATAAACGTGTGGTGGTTTGTGCAAAACAAGATGTCTGCCTGTCTGTGCCCGGGTGCCGTTGACACTATCTATTTCAGTTGAATGTGTATCCAGTGGAATTTGCATATGTGTAAATCTATGGGTCTTCCCTTCTGAAGGCATTGTGATATTCCTGTATACTGTATGTGTTGTGAGTCTTTTAGATGTTTGTCCCGCGTATACCACTGGGCATATATTGCATGGAATGCTGTAAACTGTGTTTCTTCTCTCTGTGGTAGATTTTTTTTCTTTAGGAATTGAAAAGGACAGTCCATAAAAAGTTTGCCAATTTGTGTGCTATCTTGATCCCAGATCTGGAGGGGACGCTTGCTGTACTTTCTAATAAATTAGGGTGTAATAATTAGCATATATATATATATATATACTAATTACAATAGGGTAGTCCAGATCTGATTATGCAATTTTCATTACGCTTTAACTTATTAAGTTTATTACATAGAAAATCCCGGACCATCGAGAAGTGTGCGAACTGATGACATGAAGAATCATCTTCGCACCGAACTTGAATCGTCCCCGCATAAATCAGTCATCCAGACGATCTGGATCTGCATAATTAATTCTTGACCACCCTGTATATATATCTATACTAATAAAAGGCAAAGCCCTCACTGACTGACTGACTCACTGACTCATCACTAATTCTCTAACTTCCCGTGTAGGTAGAAGGCTGAAATTTGGAAGGCTCATTCCTTACAGCTTACTTACAAAAGTTAAACAGGTTTCATTTAGAAATTCTACGCATAACGGTCATAACTGGAACCTACTTATGTACATATATACCGCCATAGCCTGCAGCTCGGTCGCCGTGTGAGGCGGAGTTGCGTCCCTCATCGTCACACCTCCCACGTAATTGAGTGCCTGCCCAATAAGGCCGTCCGTCAGCGGCAATCCAATCGAAACACTCTGCCGCTAAATATTCGTGGGTGAAGGACTGTGCTTATGCAAACGAAGATGAGATGGTCAGGGTGGTGTTTGGTACAAACTCAGCGAAAGTGCTAGAAAAACTTTTAAGTGCCGGGTCTTAGCTAACATTAAATAAAGCCGTGGACATTGCACGTGATAGCACAAGCACAGCTGAGAACCTTCAAAGCATGCACTCCGAGTGGCTCATGTGAACTGACTGTGAACGCAGTATGCAGTGAACAAGGAAGAGCTCCAAAGAGCGCTGAACAAAAAACGCATTGCACAATTGAGAAGACAGCAAAAGAATATGAAGCGAGTGACGCATACAAGCATATTCACAAGTGCAGCTACTGCGGAAACAAAGCACGTAAGTTTAAATTAAGTTTATAGACACGCTGCCGCTGGCGTTTGTCATGCCTACGACGAATACGATATTCGTGAGATACAAGTTTAATGAGAAGACGCGGGGTATAAATGAGACTTTGGATCACTTTGTAACAGAGTTAAAATTGCTGTAACGGAGTTAAACTTGCTGGTGAAGGACTTTGCTTATGCAAATGAATAGGAAAGAAAGATGTAAAGCTTAACTTTAAATTATGTTCATAGATACGCTGCCGCTGGCGTTTGTCATGCCTAAGACGAATACAATATTCGTGAGATACAAGTTTACTGAGAGGACGCAGGGTATAAACGAGACTTTTGATCACTTTGTAACTGAGTTAAAATTGCTGGTGAAGGACTGTGCTTATGCAAACGAAGATGAGATGGTCAGGGATAGAATAGTGTTTGGCACAAACTCAGCAAAAGTGCGACAGAAACTTTTAAGTGCCGGGTCTGAGCTAACATTAAATAATTGCTGATGAAGGACTGTGCTTATGCAAATGAATAGAAAGCAAATGTTACGTTATTTTTAAAATGTTTCCCTTTCTTTTTCATAACTTCTTTAACACACTACTTCTCCGCTGCGAAGCGCGGGTATTTTGCTAGTATATATACTGCTCAAAAGAATTAAAGGAACACTTTTTAATCAGAGTATAGCATAAAGTCAATGAAACTTATGGGATATTAATCTGGTCAGTTAAGTAGCAGAGGGGGTTGTTAATCAGTTTCAGCTGCTGTGGTGTTAATGAAATTAACAACAGATGCCCTAGAGGGGCAACAATGAGATGACCCCCAAAACAGGAATGGTTTAACAGGTGGAGGCCACTGACATTTTTCCCTCCTCATCTTTTCTGACTGTTTCTTCACTAGTTTTGCATTTGGCTACAGTCAGTGTCACTACTGGTAGCACGAGGTGATACCTGGACCCTACAGAGGTTGCACAGGTAGTCCAACTTCTCCAGGATGGCACATCAATACGTGTCATTGCCAGAAGGTTTGCTGTGTCTCCCTGCACAGTCTCAAGGGCATGGAGGAGATTCTAGGAGACAAGCAGTTACTCTAGGAGAGCTAGAGAGGGCCATAGAAGGTCCATAACCCATCAGCAGGACCAGTATCTGCTCCTTTGGGCAAGGAGGAACAGGATGAGCACTGCCAGAGCCCTACAAAATGACCTCCAGCAGGCCACTGGTGTGAATGTCTCTGACCAAACAACCAGAAAGACTTCATGAGGGTGACCCAAGGGCCCCATGTCCTCTAATGGGCCCTGAGCTCACTGCCCAGCAGCATGCAGCTCGATTGGCATTCGCCATAGAATACCAGAATTGGCAGATGCACCACTGGTGCCCTGTGCTTTTTACAGATGAGAGCAGGTTCACCCTGAGCACGTGACAGAAGTGAAAGGGTCTGGAGAAGCCATGAAGAACATTATGCTGCCTGTAACATCATTCAGCATGAGCAGTTTGGTGGTGGGTTAATGATTGTCTGGGGAGGCATATCCATGGAGGGTCACACAGACCGCTACAGGCTTGACAAAGGCACCTTGGCTGCCATTAGGTATCAGGATGAAATCCTTGGACCCATTGTCAGACCCTATGCTGGTACAGTGGCTCCTGGTGCACGACAATTCCAGGCCTCATGTGGTGAGAGTATGCAGGCAGTTCCTGGAGGATGAAGGAATTGATACCATTGACTGGCCACCACACTTTCCTGACCTAAATCCAATAGAACACCTCTGGGACATTATGTTTTGGTCCATCCAATGCCACCAGGTTGCACCTCAGACTGTCCAGGAGCTCAGTGATGCCCTGGTCCAGATCTGGGAGGAGATCCCCCACAACACCATCTGTCATCTCATTAGAAGCATGCACCGATGTTGTTAGGCATGTATACAGGGGCCATACAAAGTGCTGCGTACAATTTTGAGTTGCTGCAATTAAATTTTGGCCTGCCACATAATTTTTTCACTCTGATTTTTGGGACGTCTTTGAATTCAGGGCTCTGTAGGTTGATCATTTTCATTTCCATCAAACGATGTGGCATCCTTTCGTTCCTGACACATTACCCAGTCTATATCAGTATAGATATCCAGGAGGATTTCTTGTTCCCATTGAGATCTGATGTGTTTTCAAAGTGTTCCTTTAATTTTTTTGAGCAGTTTATATAAATAGTATAGTAAATCAATAAGACAAGTCGTAACGTGATGGGGTACTGGGTGAGCCTTATATACTTAAAAGATTTTTGAGGATTGAAAATACATTTAGTGAGATGTCTTCTTCAGATGAGGTTGACTTCAGCAAGGCAAAAGTTGGAAGTGATGTCAGAGGTGCAATAGCCAATCATCCATTCTGCAGAAGGAGGAGCAGAAAAGGCATTAAATGGCATAACCACCCTGTAGTTTGGAGTGCTATTACCAGTAGATGAGCAGTGAAGTTGTCTCCCATATGCACATGTGTGACTATATATATATATATATATATATATATATATATATATATATATATATATATATTAAATCCAACTTCTGTCTGCCTACTTAATGGATGTAGATCAGGTTTTTTTCTATACTTTGCTTGAACATTCTGGTTGCTTTTGCTACTTCTATCATTGTGCTAAGTATCATAGTTCACTTGCCAAACCAATTTATTTGCGTGAATCCGAGAGAGATGCAGCAGACCGAGGAAAGAGGAGTTGGGCTCTCCTCACTCACGCTCCAGCTTCGGGTCATGTATCTTACGTCTGCTTAGCTAGCGAACAAGACAACTGCTTAACGGATTTAGTTCAGGTTTTTTTTCTATAATTTGCTTGAACATTCCTTTTGATTTTGCTACTTCTCTCATTGCGCCATGAATCACAGTATATACTGTATATATATATATATATGTATTATGTGGCAGGTACTGTATCACATATCTATGAATCAGCTTCTTGAAACTGAGAGGACGTAGCGGATGTTTTGCCAACTGGCTGATCAACCACAAGCTTTACCTGATAGGTAACCATCCAAATAATCAGATTGCACTTCGGACCAATGGATGTAATACTTTGATCTTCACCCTGTTAAGTAAATGAACCAGCTACTGTGGCGCTGATGTCCAAGGTTCGATCCCTATAAGGGGAAGCAAAGGTGATGAGCCCTCAATTAGGGTGAAACACATGTCATGTACTCTTTGTATTATTTGGCAGGTACTGTATCATAAACAGTATACGTGAGACAGATTTCTTTTCTCTGGCTTCGACCCACTTTGTAATCAGCATTTAGTTTTTAAAGATATTTCTTTATGTTTTGTGATACACTAAGCAATTTATATTTTATTTTATAAAACATGTTAACGTATCTATAGAAATAATTAAGCACTCACAGATTATAATACACACGATATCAACAACCCACAACAACTATTCTGTGTAAAGAAGATGAGCAATGACTGCACTCTAGCACTTTGGTGTTTAACTTTGCTTGTGTATCATTGCATGTTTTTTGCAGACTTTCTTATAAAAGGGCTTTGTTCCCAAAGGATGTGTTAATTGGGCTATTACAGTTCTACCCAGGAGAAGATCCATGTCACTTCCCTTTATATTATGAAAGCCAGCCAGCTTTTAATGCTCATTCATTTCCCGTGTGTAATTGTCTCATGCAGGGCACTGGATAGCAGGTAGCAGTGTGAGTGGCTTATGCAGATCTACTTGATCCAACCACCTAAGATGTGCAAATACTCAGTTATGCTTTCATCACATTTCAAATGGAAGGCTGAATTTATTTTCCTAGTTGTTTCTTAGTAGCAACTCATTGTCATAAATTCAAAGTGTTTCTGCTCAGATCAAAAGCAACAATCACACACCAAGAGACTGTGTCTCTTTCTTGAAATTTGTAACAAATTAGGCCTGGGTGCTAAAACATTACCTCACTGTGTGAGTTTGGGCCTCTTACAGGCCACAAGGCCATAAGCGATTCTATTCTATAAGCTTGGCTATTCCTAGAAATAGTTCAGTCTGTCAACTGGCTCAGCCATACCGAGTTATTGTCTGATATAGAAGTGACCTTGAACACATTGCTACTGCCCTACAGCGCTGTGCATTTCAGTGATCTTAAACACAGAGTGATAAGCACAACGCCCTTACTAAGAAAAATAAACTTAAAGCTGGCATTACAATAACAAAGAGAACTTAAGGTTCAACAAAATGGAAAGTAACCAAAATTCTGTTGCCTATTCTGGACTGGCATCAACAAAGCCTGCTCATCATCGTTCCTCACAGGCCATCTCTTCATCTCCTCTCTCTCTGTCTCTATTGCAGTCTTTCCCTCTGAACTCTATTTTCCCTGCCAAATGAGTATTAACATCTTATAATCTGCAGTCAGATAGCCATTCCAGTGAGTAAGTTTAAAACCCATCCTGAAGTCTTTTCTGAGGTCATGTTGGCCTTTCATTCTTAACCTGGCACACCAGGCTAGAGCTCCCTGTAGTGGCATCTACTGGAACAAGTAGAAAATGATTGAATGGCCTGTGCCCATAATTATCAAGCATCTCAAAATAGGAAAATGGTTAAAACTGGCACAAATTTAGTGCTACTCTTAGGAGTTGTATTAAAAGCATTTTATCAGTTTTCTTGATTTAGGGAATGACTCCTAACTTCATCAGGATTTTGGAGAACTCGTGAGATGTCCTACCTGTAGGAGCTGCCAGAAGATGGTTGTCAGCAAGCTATGCTCTGTCGGCCGAAATAAAAGTGTTGTTTACACAGTTTACACAACTGAAAATCAATGAGCATGTCAAATCTAGTGACTGTGTGATGACTTTTCAGGACAGTCTTGCTTACCCTTTTTTTCTGCCTTTTGAAGTCAGTGCTGTGTGAAGCGTTAACAGTTATGGTGAGTTCAACTGCTGTTTCTTCCCTTTTTTTTCTTTTTTCCATTCTGTTATGGTATATAAAATCTGAGACATCAGACACATGAGCTTCTCTTCTGTTTTTGAGGTCCAAAGCACCCGTGTTCCTTATTCCTTGTTGCAGTATGATATGCATTGTACTTCCAGATGAGCATTCATTGGTTGTCAGCTCTCACGCATACGCAGCACACCCCAACGTGTTGGATTTTGTCAATGCAAGTCATGGACTAGGCTTTGCCTCAGGCGCTGATGTCCAAATTTCAATTTCTATAAGGGGAAGCAAAGGTGATGAGCCCTCAATTAGGGTGAAACACATGTCATGTACTCTTTGCACTATTTGGCAGGTACTGTATCATATACAGTATATGTGAGACAGATTTCTTTTTTCTGGCTTTGACCCTCTTTGTAATCAGAATTCAGTTTCTAAAGATATTACTTAATGTTTTGTGATACACTAAGTAATTTATATTTTATAAAAAATATTCACGTATCTACAGAAAGAACTAAGCACTCATGTATTGAGCATTCATTGGTTGTCAACTCTCACGCATACGCAGCACACCCCAAGGTGTTGGATTTTGTCAAAGTCATGGACTAGTTGGAGAGACTTGCCGGGTCTGTCACACTACACGACAGTTTTCACAGGAGTGCACCACCAACTGTCTCTGATTTGCTAAGATTATGTAAATTAAAATTGCAACTGAAGATCTCAGGAAAGGTCATCTTATGTGTCATGGCTTTAAGACCTCTGCTTGTTGACTGACTAAAAAATTGTTGCTCCTCATTTCTTGGTCCTTTACTAATTTTTGTGTCACATACTCCATTTTAGGGTGGCATGGTGGCACAGTGGTAGCGCTGCTGCCTCCCAGTTAGGAGACCTGGGTTCACTTCCAGAGTCCTCCCTGCGTGAAGTTTGCATGTTCTCCCCGTGTCTGCGTGGGTTTCCTCCAGTTTCCTCCCACAGTCCATGCAGGTTAGGTGCATTAGCGATTCTAAATTGTCCCTAGTGTGTGTGTGTGTGTGCGCCCTGTGGTGGGCTGGCACCCTGCCCAGGGTTTGTTTCCTGCCTTGCACCCTGTGTTGGCTGGGATTGGCTCCAGCAGACCCCCGTGACCTTGTAGTTAGGATATAGCGGGTTGGATAATGGATGGATGGATGGATTACCATCAATTACAGTTTCCATTTTTCAGATCATCTGTCCCACATCGTTTTTATGGAAGAATCCAGCTGACATCCGTCTCACGCCGCCATTTTAATGTTCTCTTTTACTGACAATGTCACACCATCAGCAGATTCTGGATTCTAGCAAAGGGTACTTTTCATATTCTATTATTCTATCTTAACAGAGCACAAACCTGAACAGGCATGAATTTATCAGATTCCCAGTCATGCCAGTGACCATATCGATCCAGTTCAAAGTCACTAATTGACCTAACAATGCATGTCTTTGGGATGAAGATGGAAAACTCACACACTGACACCTGGAGGAAGGATGGGCATGCAAACTCCACAGACGCAACAGACAACACAGACAACAGCCAAGTCTGGGATTTGAACTTCAGACAATGGATTTGTGAGACCACGGCGCCGCCATTTTAGACTAATGAGAGACTCTAAATTGGGCCAGTGTGAGAGAGTCTGAGTGTGTGCATGAGCATGCTTTGTGAATAACTGGCATCCATTTCTGAGTTTTAAAATGAATTGGAAGCAGGTGGCTACAATTGCTTAGTTTTTCAAGCATCTGACATTCAAATGCAAGCCTTCCATTGAGAAGCTTGCACCGGTGGCGACATATTGTCTGTAATGTGATTCTTTGTGTAAAGAACAATGCTTAAATTGATAAGTCATTTCATTGCTTAAAATGACAAGAAAAAAATCTCATTGGCATGTTAGAGGTTTCGTAACTAGTAGTTTACAAATGGACCAGTAAGCACCTACTGCACCAGGATTCAGAGGCTTTCAAAATCAAAGAAGTGATTCATAAAAATGACAATTCACATTAATAGAGAGAAAATGTTCAAAGCATTATGAGTATCAACAGTATGTTTTTAGTTATGGCCCTTACAGGGATATTTGAAATGAAAGCTGTTCAAACTTCAAGCACTAATCCTATCATCAGCAGAAAGGGAAACCCAAGGACTTTATAATTGTTTTGACTTTTATAAAACATTTCTGCGGTGACATTCAATTATCATTGTCCATTAAATGAATATTTACACATGGTGGCAATAATATCTCTTGATATTATAACACATGAGCATTGTTATATTTTATTAAAATGCTGATAATGAATGTACCAGTAACACTCTGTGGGTATTTCCATAGGCCTATTCGTTTGGTTCGATAAGAACTGATTACACTCCTTCTCTTGTTTGATAACAAACTGTTATCATGGCTGGACCAAGATGCACTCTTAATGGAAAAAAACAGTTGGGAAAAACGAAATTAATCCAGCGTTACAATTGACACACGACAGACAGTAATGTTTCCAAAAAAGAACCCTTCATCAAGAAAAGAGAGTAGTGAGAGAAAGGAGGAAATCAACTGGAGTAGGAGAAGCTGTAGCTGAGAGTCCAAATTAGAAAGAAATAAACAGCTAAAAAAAACAAACACGAGGAAACATGGGGGTCAGCCACTTTGGTTTAAATGTTGTCTATCTATCTATCTATCTATCTATCTATCTATCTATCTATCTATCTATCTATCTATCTATCTATCTATCTATCTATCTTGACTTTCAGAATGATGAGGTGCCACATGAGGTGTTGGCTATCAGACTAAAAGAAGTGGGAGTTCAGGGTGATGTTTGTAAATGGGTGCAGAATTGGCTCAGACACTGGAAACAGAGGGTCATGGCCAAGGCACCTTATCAGAACTGGCTGATGTTAACAGTGGCATCCATCAGGGGTCACTGCTACTATTTTAATATATATAAATGACTTGGATAGGAATATAAGTAACAAGCTGGTTAAGTCTGCAGATGATACCAATATAGGTGGATAATCTTGAATCAGTTGAGTCATTACAGAGGGACTTGGACTGCATACAGGCTTGGGCAGATGAAATTTAATGTAACTAAAGGTAAAGTATTACACATAGGAAGTAAAAATGTTAGGTTTGAATACACAATGGTTGGTCTGAAAATAAAAAGTACACCTTATGAGAAGGATTTAGGAGTCGCAGTGGACGTAGTGAACACTATCAACTGCCAGACAGTATTCAGAAGCCATTAAAAAGGCCACTGCAGAGTGTCAGGTTACATAGCGCCCTGACATGTGGAGTACAAGTCCAATAAAGTTCTGCTCAAGCTTTATAATGCACTGGTAAGAGGCCTTAACTGGAGTTTTGGACTCCAGGCTACAAAAAGGACATAGCAGCACTAGAAAAGGTCCAGAGAAGAGCGACTAGGCTGATTGAGGGGCTACAGGGGATGAGTTATGAGGAAAGATTAAAAACAAAAGAAGATTAAGAGGAGATATCACTGAATTTTTTTAAATTACAAAGGAAATTACTACAGTGGATCCTGACAGTTACTTTAAAATGAGTTCAACATGAACACGGGGACACAGTTGAAAATGTGTTAAGGGTCAATTTCACACAAACATTAGGAAATTTTTCTTTACACAGAGAACCTCAGACACATGGAATAAGCTACCTAGTAGCGTGGATGACACTAGGACTTTAGGGACCTTCAGAACTCAACTTGATGTTAAGCTGAATGGCCTGCGCTCATCCAGATTGTTCTAAACTGATGAACTCTTTGTTAGTGTACCTGGAGAAAAATGCTTCAGAAATGAGGAGCCAATAAAATAAATGAACATGTCACATGGGGTGATAAAATGTTTCATTCAAAAATGCCACTTAATAATGACCATTTAATGTCAAAGTCATTATTATTATTATTATTATTATTATTATTATCTATATATATAATTCACTAAGGCAAGACACCCATGGAAAGCATGCCGGAAGGGGCGTGGATTCACTAAGTCGCTGACAAATAAGACACCTATGGCGCACGCAGGAAGGAGCCATGCCCACCAACTCCAAGACCATTGGATACGATGACAACTCGCAGAGCCATGCCCACCAACTCAGACGCGACGACACAGAAAAAACGCCGTCATTTATATTCGTCTGTCGTAGAGGCAACATGCATCTCCAAACCACGTTGACTGTTCATAGAGGCATGTTTCTCACAGAGGTGAATCGCCATATGCAGCGTGTAAAACGGTTTGCGAGGGGTATCCCATGGGATCCTTAAAATAATCCTTTACAACTGAGGTTAAAACACAATGAAGTAAGCAGTCTTTAAAAACCGAGTATTTGGTTACAACGCACGACCGCATGCACCATAGCAAACTGTTTTACACGCTACATACAGCAATTCGCATTCGCAACAAACATGCGTCTTCTTAGATGCTCCTGCAGGAACACGGAAGACGTTTCCCTGCCCACCAACACTCCTTTTTCACCGGCCCGCGTCTACCCTCGCTCTCTAGGCATTCACACTGCCTGCCCATATTCCCGGACGCAAAAACTCACCGACCACCCAGTTAGTCCCTTTCATCTGTGCTAGGAGTCCACATGCACATCTGAGCCATGACTTTTCATTATTCTTTTCGGTTTCGACACCCGACCACGTCCACCATGAAAAACCATGCAAAAGGAACAACGAAGCCCCGCCCAGAAACTCTGCCCCTCCTCCCACGTGCTCGTGAACGCACCTCAGACCACTGCCCGCCAACTCAAACAGCTCATCAAACACATACTCACTCGCTTTGGTCTGTGCTGCGGTCCAAACCCAGCTGTGAGCCACGTTGACTATTCTTTTGCCCTCCATGGCTACCGCTTCAAATGTATTTCATGGAAACAACACTTCTTTCAATGTTATAGAAATTCCTGCTTCAGGTAACTGTTTGTTTCATGAAGGTCACGAGGAACAAGCGCTCCAAAGACACGCCCACAAAAACACTATGCTGTTAGCATGGTTTGAACTCAACAAAACAGATCCTGAAGCTGTTAAGTTACATTACACTGATGTTCCGCAACATTACACATTTCAAAAATCCTCTGAAAAATGGAAAAAGAGAATCAGAGGAGGGACAAAAGTGATCGGTAGAATGCCTGTTGTTGCCATAAGTGACACCGAACGTTATTACCTCAGACTTCTTCTTACCCGTTGCGTGGGTATCACAAGTTTTCACCATCTACGGACAGTCAATGGTATCGAATGTGACACTTTAAAAGAAGCTTGCCAAGAATTAGGTCTTCTTAAAGACGACAAGATATGGCATGATACTCTTTCAGAGGCATCCCAGATACGAATGCCACGATTCTTGCGAAAAATGCTCATTTTCATCTGTGTCTACGGTGAACCACACAACGTTCCACACCTTTGGGACATGCATAAACTCTCCCTTTCTGAAGACTTTCTCACAAAATATTCCACAACCACCACTTGCATGTATGCTCTCGCTGACATTAATGACATGCTGCAACCACATGGCTTCAACCTGGACAAATTACACCTTCCCCCCACTGACATTCCTCCACTGTGTCATTCATCTCCCTCCTTCGACGCTCAGGCTGAAAACTCATATGCTATAGAACACTACGACAAATTCAACACAGAACAGAAACACGCTGTTGATACTGTTTTATACGCTGCATACAACAATTCCCATCTTCAATGCTTCTTCTTGGATGGTCCTGCAGGAACAGGGAAAACCTTTGTGTACAAAACCCTGATTCATACCATCAGAGCTAGGGGAGACATTCCTACAACCGTAGCATCTACAGGAATAGCTGCAACATTATTACCAGGTGGACGACCTGCCCATTCTGTTTTTAAAATACTGTTGAAGCTCACTACTACTTCTACATGCAACATCCAACCTTCCTCACCACATGCTCAACATCTTCTACAATCCAAAGTTATTATATGGGACGAGGCGCCAATGACACACGCATATGCATTCCAGGCAGTTGACAGGTTATTATGTGTCCTCATGGGTGCCTTTTGGAGGCAAAACAATACTATTGGGTGGAGATTTCCGACAAATTATCCCCGTGCCTCTGCGTATCTCCCGCGCGCCTACTGTCACCAGTTGCATTAATAAGCACCCTTTGTGGCATCACATGCATGTTCTTACACTGACAACAAATATGAGAGCTCTTCCTGAAGGTCAACATTTCGCACAATGGCTTCTTGATGTTGGAGACGGGATAAACGGAACACCTGTGACATTGCCTTCACATTGTTTTCCTTTAATTTCTGATCCCGTTCAACAACTGTATGGCAACATCGACTTCTCAACTGTCACTCTGGAACAACTCAGCACGCAAGCTATATTAAGCGTCATCAACGAAGACTCGCTATACCTTAATGAAGAAGTGCTAAAACTTATCCCTAACAATGAGGTGACTTTCACGAGCGTGTTTTCCATCATCACAGATGATCCTGCAGATCAACGTTTATTCCCCGAGGAATTTCTTAATAGTCTTACTCCTACTGGCATGCTTCCACATAAACTCTAAATTAAAAATGGATCCGTCATCATGCTTCTCAGAAACCTCCTGCCTGCAAAAGGTCATTGTAATGGCACTAGACTGTCTGTTAGCACCATTCACCGTAATGTACTGGAGTGTAAAACTATCACATCTGCAACCTCACAAACTGTCCTTATTCCCCGGATATGCCTGACCCCGTCAGATTCAAATTTGCCTTTTACTTTTACGTGAAGACAATTTTCTGTTCGATTGGCTTTTGCGATGACAATTAATAAGGCACAAGGACAAACTTTCAAAAAGATATGCCTGTATCTACCAAAACCAGTCTTCACTCACGGACAATTATATGTTGCTCTCTCCAGAGTTCCATCTTTTCATTCACTTACTGTTGTATTCTCACACCAACCCGTTTTAGACAACCGTGTCTTTGCAGAAGTGTTTAGCATTCAATAAATAATTATGTATGAGATTGAGCGTGTGTCTAGCCTACACAGAGAGGCGTGGGTAAGCCGTTGAACCTCATTCGGGCTGCAAACCGTGGAATTCCCACTAAGTGCAACTCATACGCTCCCTCTGATTATGTCCCTACCCTTTGTACACCCCCACCTCGCTACTACCATGTTCGGGTGTCTTGGTGGATTATATATAGAAAAGCAGCCAAAACCGCACAGAGCAATGAAAAGTCTACGTGAGTCACAGGTGCATCTGGACTGTGTAAAGACGTCAACGACTCAAGTGACGAGTTGGAGGTGGGCACATGAGCAGGCAGTGCATACTGAATAAGAAATCAGCAGAGTAGCATGACGGAGGGAGCGGAGTGGACATCCTTCTCCTCTCCTCCCGTTCCACCCTCCGCGCCTGAGCGCCGTCCACCCCCATCCCTCCGTCTGGGAGGAGAAGGTGCGATGGCGGTTCCCCAGTTTTCAGTCACGGACGATTGTGTGTTGGTTCGTTCCGTGCATTGTTACAATGTTGCTTTTCTTGCTGATTTATTACATTACAGATTTTTCAAATGTTCATTTTCTCCCTGTGCTTAAACATCATTAAAAAGCTGGCCTGCTTTTATGCGCGTATGGTACACCGCGGGTTGGCTAGTTATTATTATTATTGTGGAGAGTGGAGGAAAAGGATTTGGGAGCCAACTGGCTAACTAGGGCAAACACAACAAATGGCAGTGATGATGCTGATGTCTACACAGTTATTAGTGCTCTTGAGTTTGAATGTCAGCATGGTCTCTGTCAATGTGGGGTTTGCACACTCTTCTTGTGCAGGTTCTCTTCACTCAGAGGCTTGTGCCATCTCAGTTTCATTACATTCTCTAATTGCAGAACCTTCCGCACAGCGGGGGCTTTTAATGTCTTTGTTTCTTGGTGAATCCAGGTCACAATGCCAATGAAATAGAGCCTTGGTCACACAGATTGTTCCCCTTGGGCTTTAGCAACACAAACTTGGGTTAGTAACCACAAACAGGTTAAAGCAACCATCTTAATCCCTGCTCGGATGGGATAAGTTTCACACCAGAAGTTCAGATAAAGTAATTATTACTAGAGGACTTCTATAATGTTTAGGCACCATTTGGATGGGGTTAGTTTTACATTAGGAGGTAGTGTAAACTGGACTGGGCTGGTACTCCATACTGGCATTTCCCTGTTCTTGCTTTATGAGTTCCAGTACTTAATGTTCACATCTACAAGAGGTACCTCCACTGCCCCACTGTGGACATCATGATTTAAATTGTGATATCAGCACACCTTTGGACATCTAAGGTGATATCTCATTCCCCCGTTTTTCAACATGCACAACAAGGAGTACTGGCTGGTCTGTTTTCCGCTTCACACACTGGTTCGTATTATTGGATGACTTCATCATTTTTATCCTGTCCACATCACACAAATTACTGACATGTTGATTTACATGGAACTAGTTTAACCTGGGGTTATTTTTAACAATTATTTGTAGAAAGTTAAAGGCTCTGTAATCTTTACTGAAAAGTGAATGCTCAGTCCATTAAAAGTTACTGACTTGAGTGACTTGGACAAAAGTAAAATTACAGAGGTCCTCAGTAAAAAACATTCCGGGTATAAATCTAATCCTATCCAAACAGAGTCTAATTTGAGCCAAGCAGAAATCTGTCATGTCAGGTAATTAATTGTGCTCCTGATTTGCCGAAGTACACTTCTTTATGACCATCTCATTCCTTTTCAATCCCAGTACATCTGCATGAGTGTTGCTGACTCATCCCAAAGATGTCCCTGTTGAGTTAACTGGGAACCCAAAGCTGACTTGGCGTGAGTGAGTACTGTTGTGTTGAACTGTGATGGGCTGATGTCCTGTTTCAGGGTTGTTTCATGTCTTGTGCCCAGTGTTGCTGGCATGGGCAAGCAGGGTAAGAAATTGGTTAGAAAATGAATGAAAGAAATGAGTGTTTATTATATAGATGGTATAACCAGCTTTAGATTTTAGGGTTCATATCCCATCCTGGCCGCTATCCATGAGAAGTCTATATGTTGTCCATGTGTATATGTAGGTTTTCATCTGACACTCTTGCATTGGTCTGACATCCCATTCAGTTTTGGTTTGAATCCTCTGAATTAAACAGATCTGAACATGGATTTGTACATAATGAGATATCAATTCTGCTATTACCAAATGGTTTTCTAAGGCAAAATTAGAATTCTTCTCAAGCCTACTAAATTTAATTAAACATTAATTGATTTTTTGTGTCTAATTGCTCCATTTGTGATGCCATCAGAAGCACGTAGCTCCAGACAACGCAGCTCTAATGATCATTGAGGCATGCTAGTTCCTCCACCACAGCAAGGGGCTCTTGTCAGGGGAATGGCCTGCTATTGAATTTCTGTGGTAATCATAGGTTACCCATAACAAAGACTATGTTCGAAATTTAGGTTGTTTGTATTTTAAGTGTACCTAGTGCTTTGACCTGGTACCTCACGTCAATGATGACCTGATCTGAGGTTGTATGTTCCAAACACCCAGGTAAATAGAGGTGCCAAATTGTCAGCTGCTCACCACTTGGTCTTGAGCTGATTTAGATGGAATGACAGACCTGGAAGACCTAAATGGGTACTGAGTGCATGCTAAAACAAGCAGCACATCTTTCTGCTAAGAATGTCTTCAAGTCTCAACCTTTTAAGAGCTCCTGCAACTCAGAATAGGTCAGTTTTAAAGGACCCTGTTCAAGACCTCAACAGCAGAAGCACTTGTAAGGAGCTCTGGCCAAAGTGTTGTTGGTGCCTGTCATGGCAACAACCATAGGCCGCAAAGTAGGACATTAGTAGTAAGAGAAAAATTTTGAAGTGAGAGGCTTTCCTTGAAATGTTAGTAGAAGGATCTTCAAATCTGACTGAGAGGTTCTGGCAAACCAAGTACTGAAATGAAAGCTTTTGTATCCTGTTCCTTCACAGAAATGACTTTTGGACAGCTTCAAAGAAGTCTTGGAATCCAACTCATGTGATGACTCCTCAAGCCCATGTCATGATCTGCATTACAGACACTTGATGTTGTTTAAGATATTGACGTCTGAGGTATCGGTGATCACACACATCAAGAAGTGCTTTTTGGACTTGCACTTTATGCGCTGAGATTTAAATACAGTGTACTGTGCATTCTAGAGGGTGAAATTCAGAAAATCTGACTGATTTGTCTTTGGGGGACATTGTTGTTAAAGTGCTGGCCTATTCAAAGACACATCTGTTAGCAAATTGTCGTATCTAATGGCGAGTTTACTATGTCAAGAATACTACCAATTAGCACACCTGATAATTCTTTGAAAAAACCTGTTGGTATTGGGTCAAGGGCACAGGTGGAGGGTCTCAGTTGAGAAAGTATTTTACATAAATCAGGTAAATCTATCCTGGTGAAAGAATTTAATTTCTTTATAACGGAGTACTGGGGCTTAAGAGGATGCGCAGTGTTGGGAAGATATACTATATTATTTCACATTATTAAGAAAGTAATATCAAGACCACTTAATCTAGTTCATGGTCAAAGGGAAAGTACTGTATTTGGTTCAAGGAAGGAGCAATCCTGGATTAAAGACCACCCCATCACAGGGCCCACCAATTCACACACCCACACAGGGACAATTTGGATTTGCTATGTCTAACCCTAACATGCACATTTTTCAGGAATGTAGGGAGTAATGGGTGGAAATCCACCCAGAAACAGGGAGAAGATGCAATTACTGAGGCTCTTTGATTTTCACAGCAAACCCAATAATGATAAAAAGATACCAAGACAAACAATTAAGGCTGGTTTAGTATGATTTGCTGATTTGTTTCACGTGACTATGGAACAATTCTTGGGGAACCCAACAATCCCTGAAATAATTCAATAAGGTGGATAGTAGAGTTTAGTTGTCAAACGTGCCACCAGGTAGCATGTGTCTACACTCTAGTCATTCAGTCTTCCAAATATCATTGTGCTGAGTTGAGTAAGTGAGTATTTCTGGTGTTTATTCTATAATTGTGTTCATGGCTTGGGTGATATTTATGTGAAAGTTTGTTTTTTGGTCAGTAAAACCGTATCTGAAGCAGTGACTATGTTTGAAAAAAACACACGGGTCTATGAGTAGTACATGTGTTTTATGACAGGTACCATGTCAGCCAAACATTTACCACATCCTGGCCATCCTTCAACCTCTTGAGCAGATGAAAATGTTGAGGAAATTTGAGAAGCTTCCTGCTTAATCATCGACCTACTATTGATGAAGTAGCAGAAATCCCTGGTGTTTCATGGACAACAGTTTAACACTAGAATTACCAGAGCCTACAAGAAAACTCGTAAATCCGGCCCACCTTAAATACATTCGCACCTCTCTGTCAGCGTCTTTTATTTCCACTCTAAAACTCCAGCAGTTCACTCACTCCCAGATAATCAAACAAGGCATGAGCTGGGAGAATTTTGTTAACTTTCTGCGACAGTGGGGGGGATGGAATAGCCAGCTTCTTGCTGTTTGTCTTAACATTTACAGGACAATAGACGCTGACGGAGAGGTGTGAACGAATTTAAGGTGGGCCGGATTTACAAGTTTTCTCGTAGGCTCTGGTAATTCTAGTGTTAACCAATTTTGAGGCAGGATCTTGGCAGGCATGAGTCTTTGCAAAATCAATTCCCCAAAATTCATCAAATGATGAAAAAGATGCTTAAAACAGCGGATTGATCCAAGATTTCCATCAAAGGTCATCATGGGAAACACGACTTCAATTTACAGGTAAGGCCCTAAAACCAAGCAACAGTCCAATCAGTGGACGACATCACAGTTTCCAAAACAGAAAAAAAAGGGTGTCATGTCAAACCAAACATGAAGACAATGGTGATTGGATTTTAGGACATTGATGAACTTGTTCTTAAAGAGTTGTTCCCCATGGACAGACTTGTTAATCACTGAAGTACTGAGGTGTCTATGGGAAAGCATCAGAAGAAAACATCCAGAGAACTGGAGCACTCAAAGCTACATTTTGTACAATGAAAATGCACATCTACACACTGTGTTGTCATTTAAAGAATTTTGACCAAAAACAACGTTGTTGTTGTTGCCTCACACCTTCCATATTTGCCAGATATCACTCTCTGTGACTTCTTTTTGTTCCCGAAATTAAAATTGAGACTGAGGGAAAGAAGAATTTCTGTTGTGGAAGAAATTTAGGAAAACATGCAGGAGGATATAGACATGGTTAAAAAGATGAGTTAAGAAAATGTTAGAAACTCTGGGTCAAGTGTAATGCACCCTAAGGAGAGTATTTTGAAGGTTACTAAAAGGAAGCTGCTGTACATTTTATAATATATTTTTCACCTTGCACCTTGGAAAGACATGCTGGAGAGAGAAGTGCTGGCTAGGAAGATCACGGATTCTCGGCAGCGTTTGACGCAGATGGCAGCTCCTTAGCAAACATTCTAAACAATTAAGACACATTTACACCAAATTTATTTACTGACAACGCAATTAATCCGGTAAGTATAACTCATTCAACCTGGAGGTAAGTGAAGAAAATTTGGAAAGTTTACAAAATTATATTGATCAAGTTTTTGAGTCTGTTGTCATGGGGCCTAAGAAAGCAGCAGCTAACACGGAAACACCTGCTACCAAGAGAAGCCGTCCTCAGGATTCCCCCGAGGCGACCTCATTTCCCCGCAAGGATATATTAGAATTATTTGATTCTATAGATAAAAGGCTTTTGGGATTTGAGGGACGACTCCACCTGCTCGAGGTTCTACACTAGGAGTTCCAGAACCTCCGACAATCTCTGGAATTCAGCCAGGATCAGGTGGAGTGGCTTGCTGCTGAAAACGCGTCTTTGCGGGAGACTGTGTCTTCCCTGACAGAGGGATTGACACGGATCTCCCAGGACAACAAGACCCTGAAGGAGACGGTTTTGGATCTTCAGGCCCGCAGCATGAGAGACAATCTGGTGTTCGCAGGCCTGCCGGAGCAGACGGGAGGACAACTGGAGGATTGCGAACAAACAATCAAGTATTTTCTCCAGACCCACATGAAGATACCCGAAGGAACGGTAAAAAACATCACCTTTCACCGGTTACATCGCCTTGGAGCCAAGAGAGCAGACAGCAGAAGATCTCGTCCCATCGTGGCCAAATTTGAGCATTTTAAACAAAAGGATTTTGTTAAGAGCCACGGGTAATCGCTCAAAGGGAAAAATTTCAGCGTGAATGATCAATTTCCTAAAGAAATTTTGGATCGCTGCAGAGTTCTGTTCCCAATGCGTAAAAAATTCATCCAAGAAGGGAGCCGCGCTGTCATTTCTGTGGACAAGCTCTACGTCAACAACAGGCTGTACAAGGAGCGAGGAGTGACAGACTGGCTTTATTAGCCCAACATCAGGTCACAAGTTTATTATTCTTATCGGGATTCACTGGGTATGAGCATGTCAGGATATGAAATATATCCGTGTTTAGATGATGGGATCACCTGTTCTCTCACCACCCCACACCTCTAACACCTTTTCTTTTTACTTTTTTTTTTCTTTTCTTAACCTTTATCACTCTTTCCTTTCCTTCTTTTACCTGCTTCTGGAACTTTCTTCAGAATGATGAGTGAAATAGAAGAAAATGGTAGACTACAGCCAAACATGAATTCAGCCAACATTATTCTCCTGTTAAAACCAGGCAAAGATCCTATATTTCCTACCAGCTATCGCCCAATTTCTCTTATTAATGTTGACCTGAAAATAATTTGTAAAGCCCTTGCAAAAAGATTAGAGAAGGTAACCCCTTTCATAATACATCCAGACCAAACTGGTTTCATTAAGGGGAGACATTCATCCACAAATTCACGTAGATTACTCAACTTAATAGACTTTTCTTATAGCAGAAACATGGAAACCAGTATATTATCTCTCGATGCAGAAAAGGCTTTTGATAGAGTTAACTGGAAGTTCTTATTTGCAACTTTACATAAATTTGGTTTTGGAAACTTCTTCATAAACTGGTTAAAATATTATACAGTTCACCAACAGCATGCGTCAGGACAAATGACCAAACATCAGATAGCTTCTGTCTTCAGAGGGGTAGCAGGCAGGGATGCCCTCTCTCCCCCTCGCTATTTGCTATCTTTATTGAACCACTAGCAGCAGCAATCAGGCAAACTACAGTTATTAAAGGCATAAAGTGTAAGAACATAGAACATAAAATCAGTCTTTATGCAGATGACGTGTTACTTTATCTTCAGAATTCTCAATCCTCTCTCTCCCAGGCAATTGAACTAATAAACTCCTTTTCAAGAGTTTCAGATTATTCAATAAACTGGTTAAAATCCACAGTTCTTCCAATTAATTTCTCTTTTGTCAATTCCCTTAATACACAATTGGAATCAGGGAATATTACATACCTGGGCATTCATGTGTCTCCCAGGCTGGCAGATCTAACTAAACTAAACTACATCCCACTATTAAAGAAAGTGGAAGATGATCTTGCTAGATGGAAATCCTTACCGATATCACTTATGGGGAGGGTTGCCACAATTAAAATGATGGTTTTACCAAGAATCAATTACTTATTTTCTATGATCCCAAACAAGCCATCATCTGATTGGTTTAGATCCCTGGACTCCTCCATCACTAAATTCCTTTGGAAGGATAAACCTCCACGAATTAGCTTAAAAACACTACAGAAGACCAAAGATAGAGGAGGGTTGGATCTACCCAACTTCTATCATTATTTCTTAACCAACAGGCTCCAATATATACCAAGATGGTTGCAACATAACCCGCTGGATGAGTCCTGGTTAGATGTAGAACAGACACTTTGCAATACTATAGAGCTTTCGGACCTACCGTTTATTAGCTCAAAAATAAGAAAGCATGAAAGCTTTAAAAGTATTAATATCAGTACCTCACTGACAGCATGGTGGGAATATCTAAAAATGACGGAGTCTTCACTAATTCCATGCAGACACACCCATCTGGAATAATCCTGACATATTGCAAAACAATAAAATGATGAACCTCCCATACTGGAAAAGTAAAGGAATTCTATACATGGAACACATAGTTGAAGGATTGGATTTCATTCCATTTAACAGAATAGTCTCCCAATTTGGGATAGACAAGAATAGATTTTAGAATATCTCCAAATTAAATCAGTAGTTAAAGAAAAATTTAAGCTTAAAGTAGAATTACAAACACCATCAAGGGTATTAGACTTCTGTAATCTCAAACACCCCAAATTACTGTCTAAAGTATATAAAACATTGACCAAAATAGATGATACAATAGCAATTCCTATAGGCAAATGGGAGGAGGATCTATTAGTTAGCTTTGATCAGACTTTCTGGTCCCAAACCTGTTTAAAAACTTTTAAAACGATCAGAAACCCCAATTTACAACTAATTCAATACAAAATTCTACACAGAGTACACTATACAGGTCATCGGATGTTCAGGATGGGATTTGTGCCATCTGACACCTGCACACACTGCACAGACAACATTCCTGACAGTTATATCCACGCACTGTGGTCATGTCCACCTGTTCAGGGATTCTGGTATAGAGTATGTGAAGACCTGTCAAAGTGTCTGAAATGTGATATCCCAACTTCCCCCTCATTTTGCTTGCTGGGGAACCTAGAGGATGTCCCGATTGAAACAAATTTGGTTCACGTGGTTCTCACTGCCATATGCATCGCTAAGAAAACTATCCTCATAAACTGGAAAAACAAAGATAATCTTTGCATTAACCAGTATAGAAATCTTTTATTGGATCATATTACACTTGAGACAGCCTCTGCCTCCACTTCAAATCAATCTCTCTGGGCTCCTTTGATCGGTTCCATCACATAGCGATGATGGAGGGTCATTGATATGGTCCTGCGGGATGCTGTGGTTGATGTGGTGGAGAGTCTGAGCTTGGAGTATCTGGAGGATCCCTGGGGTGGGTTCACTAGGGGGGTCTTGGGCTGGGGGGCTGCTGCCCGACTCTGGTGGTGCTTGGGTTACCTCGGGGTGGGCTTCTGGTGGTTGTGTGTGGGCCTTAGGGGGTCTTGGCGGTGGCTGCGGTCGCTGCCTAGTGGCTGCAATGCCCCTGGGTTGGTCTGGGTGTGGGCCTGGTGGCTTAGGGTATGGGGCGGCCGTCCCCGGATGGGGATATGGGTGGGGCCTTGGGGATTGGGTCCTGGCATGTACGCTGCGGGAAGAGGGCGGAACGTGCGGCAGTTCCACCATGGGGAGGGATGTCCGGGAGGGAGGATCCAGCTTTACCTGGGTGTCTTATGTCTTACTTAATCTGAATGTTGAGTAAATGTGGGGATGGGAGTAAATATTCTGCTGGGGTGGTGTGGGTTGGTGGCCTCAGACTCCGTGGGGCTCTGTGATGCTGCTGCTTCGGGCCATGGCTAGATAGGCTGGGGCCTCCGTGCCCGAGTGGATTTTGGGAACGGAGGTGCCTATTGGGGCCAGTAGGGGAGCTGGCTCCCTGGAGGGCTCAGGCCCCTCAGCCGTTCCTCCCCATCCTCAGACATTTCCCTCCTCCTGCTCCTTCACATCATCACACAAACATGCACATAGGGCCTTGGGGTGTGGGTAAGTCAGGGGGTGCGGGTATGGATCCCATTTCCGCAGTCCTGTGGCAGCCTACACCCCAATTTTATTTGCACATTAAACACTTCCACAAAAAACATTCCACACAAATGCACACTTAGGGCCTTGGGAGTGGGCACACTCAACGGCATCCGTGGGGAAATTTCAGCCTCACTCCGAGTGCGGTGTCCACTTCCAATTTTAAACTGCACCTAGTCACGGAGAGTTTTGGGGGGGAGGTGGGGCTGTGTGTTGGCATCAGCTGGTGTAGGGCACATGGTGCCGGCACTGCCCGCCCCAACCACAAAATGCACCTTATCAGCACACACCAACACTACATTAGAGCAGGCGGAGGGAGACTAGAGGTCTTATTACACCTCTGTTCTCAGTTAGCTGCCGGGGCTGGAGGCTAGGAGTGGGAGCTGGCCGTCTGCCTGTGGTCTGGAGTGGTGGGTTGCTTTGCTCTACGTTGGACGGGGGTGCCTGCTCACTATTACCCCTGTGGAACGGGGCTAACTCTGACATCCAGGAATGGCTGTACCTCAGGTACGGCAGCACCGGGACCAGAGTTAGTAGGGTGTGTATGGGGAGTGTGAATGGGTGTCTGGCGTACATCCTTGTAAGTCTTGGGTTGTATGTGTATGTGAGAGCATGAGGGAGGGAGTGTATGACTGTGTTTGTGTGTGACTGTATATGTCAGGTGGGGTTTTGGACTCCTCCCTCTCCTGGGACATCTGGCAATACTACAACATCTTTGCCTACCCTCCCCTGCCTTAAGCATCTGTCTGGTCGCTCCCGGTGGCTGCCTGGTGGGATCTGGTTCCCTGGGCTCTGTTGGGTCCTCGGCGGGTGGGTCGCCCTGGGTCCCGGGCTGCTGGGTTCGGGCCCGGCCGACTCGGGGAGCGGCTGCGGGCGGCCTGAGGGCTTGCCGTTGATATCTCCGGGGACTCTGCCGGCTGCTGGTTGTGGCCCCCCGAGGTGATCCTCTGCACCTCTCGGTGGGGGTTGGGGCTTCTCTGGTGACGGCCTCCCTGGGGTCTCCGCGCTCTGGGGTGACCTCTGGATCTCTGGGCTTGGAACTCCCTCCATCTTCCGCATGTTTTTGGGGGCAGGTCTGTGGCCCTTCACACTCACTATTGGATGCTCCTATAGAGAAACCTTACACATACAAGCGTGCGTACACACAGGTGCTCACATGGTGATTTCATAAGTATGACTTGGACATCTTCAGCACATGATCTAAGGTTGTGGTGGCCTAAATGCCTCAGTAATAATTACTGTATGATTGTCAGCAAACATTTTTACTTTTATATATCTTCATGTAGCTGATGCAGCAATGTTTTTGTCTTGTGGTTTTTTTTTCCCCTCTCTTTCTGCAGGTCTAGAAGCGGATTCTGGTTCATTTATTGTTTATTCTATATGAAACCCCCCCTCCCCCTTTACCTCCATCTCTTCCTTCTCTCTCTTCTTTTCTTTCACTTTTGTCTCCGTGTCCGGTTCGAATCTTAAAAACATCTAAAAATATTTTTAATAAAGTTTTGGTATCAGGCGTGACGTCAGCAGAAGCTGTAACGCTCCACCTGAGAGAAAAACTGTAAGGCTAGTCGCCAGCATTCAGACATCAATTCTGATTGCTTCACAGCCGAACAGGACATGGTAAAAAAAAAAAAATATATATATATAATATATTTTTCAGAGATTTGTAGGTCTCCTCTTGTATGCTGCTTATTATTCTTTTATTTAGTATTGGTAATGGCAGACCACAACTTAAATACCTCAACCACTACTTCAAAACTACAAAAAATATAAATGGCTTGGTTACTGGGATAATGCCCAAAAGATAAAGTAAGCATAACCCAAAAAGTATATATACTGTACATGTATTTTATATGTATAAAAGAAAAAAAAATCGTCACTCTTTACTTTACTTTACTAAACTTTCACTTTCACTATTTAAATAAAATAAAAGTCATTATTATAGAATGGAGTAATGTACATAAAACTATTACAAGAAATAAACATAATACAATCAACATTTGAAAAATTAGAATACCTGTCCCCCACAAAAAGTATAGACCCAAATTTAATATCCCACATGTCAGTCAGTCAGTCATTATCCAACCCACTATATTCTAACACAGGGTCACAGGGGTCTGCTGGAGCCAATCCCAGGCAGCACAGGGTGCAAGGCAGGAACAAATCCCAGGCAGGGCGCCAGCCCACTGCAGTATCCCAAATGTAATACAACAAAATATATACACACAGCAAAACAAAACCCAAAAATAAATGTTACATACATGCCAAAAGATGATACAAAAATTATGGAATACATATATTGTAAATACAGTACTAAAACCAAAAATGTATACAATAGAAATGTATATGCAAAAATAGTATAAATATACCACAAACAACAGAAACAATAATAGAAAAAATAATAGTGTAAGCCAACTAGAAAAATAACTAACAGCCCAAGTTATTTACAATAATTATCAGAAATAATATCATGAAGCCTAAATAGGCATAACAAAAGAAGAAGTGTTGCTGGATTCAGTACCAATTCAATGATGCAAGGTGTAGATCTGGCCAACACGTTTTCGAAGAAAAACCCCTTTATCAGGGCATAGCAAACCAATAATGAACTATGATAAAGGAACAGGAACTAGTAATAGTAGATCCAACAATCATTAATCAATCAATTGACCCAAAAATGGAAGCTTGCCAATATATAAACAAGCAAATATGGAGGAAAATCAAGTGAGTGGCTTGTAACTAGCTCACACACTCCACATAACCCAGATGTCTGCATCTGTCTGACTTGAAATGAAAGCTTTATTTAAATATATAGAGTATAGTTATATACTTCGACAAAGGTTTTTCTTTTATACATTTAGAACACAACTTAAGACAATTGGCCTGTAGCAGTAACAGCACTTCAATGAGCTGGCAGTAGGTGGCAGCATACGCTTAATAGTAATGTCACCAGAACAGTCCTATGTTGCTGCCTGCACCAGAAGAGTGCCCTCTAGCCCTCACATACTGGTCACAACACTCGCTGTTCCCAGCCAATGAAGTGGTTCAAGCCATGAGCCACATTCGCTAACTGTGCTGTGTGGTTGTGTGTATGTTTACCTGTCAGGAAGTGACCTCCCTCTATTAGTCTGATAACAGACCCACCCTGTTTGAGCTTCTGGCCCCAGTCTGACACACTCGGTGACCAGGGCGCAGCACTCTATCTCTGAATTCACTACAAGACGAAGAAGCTGGCAATATGAGACCCGAGTTCCTCCTGTTGATTTTCTGCACCTGCTTTTTCTCATCAAGCGGTCACAACAGGTACTGCTGATTTCTGTCTCTCTCCTCAAAAACAGGTAGAAAGAACAACTGTAAAGTATGTTTGCTTTTCCTCTGTGGCGTCCTCCCTCCTGTGACTGCATTGCTTTTTACTTTATAGGAGAGGCGCAGAGATTGTATGGCCACTTGTGTGCATGAAGCTTGCTGCCCAGGTTACACCCTCTTTTCTTGGGAAAGGACTCCAGTGCAAGCTGCTGCCCTTCACTGGCTACCAAGTTTTGCTCCTGTAGCCCAGTGGGCCTTCAGCTTGGTTGAAGGTCTCTGTGTGTGCAGAGAGGCTTTGGTGTTTAGAGATTACTGTAGAAGTGACTAGTGTGCAACATTCTTGGAGATGCCCCATAAGTTATACCCTAAAGTATGAACATAATAGTAAATATGCAGGATGTGAGCAGCTAGTCTGATATGGAACAGTCTAGGTAGGCTTTGCAGTACCAGCAGTATAAAAAGCAAATGTGGGACAGAATGCTACAGGCCTAGGCCTGATTCTAATGGTGCTCATCCAGCTTTTCATGGTCCACCTGACCTCTTATCTCTGTAGGGTGACCTTGAAGAGATATAAGTCAGTGAGGAAAGCGATGCGGGAGCGAGGGGTACTGTCCACGTTTTGGAAGAACCATCATTTTGATATGATGCGGTACAGTGACACCTGCCCAGTAGCCACCCAAGCCAGTGAGCCGCTGGTCAATTACATGGATGTAAGTAAAACCAGGGTAAGGGTGAGCAGGCAGCTCTTGGCCACCACTCTCACTGACCTACTAAACTACTTTTCTTCTCCTGGGCAGGCTGAGTATGCCGGGCAGATATCTATTGGCACCCCACCTCAGAACTTCACTGTGATCTTCGATACCGGCTCCTCCAACCTTTGGGTCCCATCAAGTCTGTGTACTAGTCATGCCTGTGGTGAGTGCAGAAGGCTTTTGGGGCAGGGGGCTCTTCAATTGCAGTTCACTGCATGTTCTATATAGGAATATTTAATAGTATTCTATTCTTCCAAATGAACTATATAATGGAATAATGCATAGGAAGTATGGCCTAGTGGTATAGGACTGCAAGTTTGGACTACACCAGTGGCGTAACTTAAGCAAGATTCTTTACCTGCTGGTGTTCACGTCGTAGTGTTCCCCAGGTTACCGTACAGGAGATACTGCTCATTATGGAAGGTTCTGTCTAATGTTGGTTGGTTTGAATGGAGACCCGGCTGCACAAATCCCAGAAATCAGACAAGGTTTCATTTTACCTTTTATATTAGAATACCTTCATTTAAAAGCATAAATTACCATTCATGTGCTCACCTCATGTTGAATTCTTCTCTTCTTTGTTATCTCTGAACTTAGTAAGAAGTTATTATACTTGCAACTTAAGTTTAATACATTTTTATTGAGGACCTTCAGTTTCTTTTGTGGATCTGTGTTACATAGTTTCCATTTTTGTCTTTATGTAGTTGTCCATTGCCGTGCAAAGCTTCCGAAAAGACACATCATGTGATGCTATTTCATCTCCTGGTCTATTATTTTCCTTTGCCCTTGTGCCCTGCCTATTATATCTCTGACTGAACAATAGTCCTATCGAAATCTCTCTATATGCTGCCATCTTTACTGCATACCAATTATGATAGCTATTTACAAGGTGTCATCTCCAGCTTAAACTCAGAATAAAAAAACAAAAAACAAGCAGACTTTTGTGACTCTTGACATAGGGGTGTTATGATACTTTCTAACTCTGGAAATTTAGACAAAAAATATACCTGGCACAAGACTTATGGCATTCACAGGCCCAAGAGAAAATAAGAATGGTGTTCAAACTCAAAAACTAGCAAAGGAAAGAGGGAAACCATCAAAAACCCCTGGACCACAAGGACAAATTAAATTTCCTTTACCTTTAAAGATTTATTACAAAAAAAAAAATTCAGAAGCAGAACACAAATACAGCAACCATGAATTTTGAAAGGTATGCTTTAAAAGGGAAACCAAAGTGAGCAAAACAAGTCCACATTCCATTCCCAAACATTTTAATCTTTTTAAAGTTACTATTCATATATAGTATGTAACAAAAATGATTTGTACCCAGAAGCCTGGGGTTTACTCTTTCTAAAAAACATCATGAGTGACCAGCCTGGTCAGGTTTGCAATCGATTAGGTTTGGTTGTTTGTTCTGGTCAGGATTATTACTGGTGGACAGTGCATTGGGTTTGGCACCTCAAGACAATAATGAACAAGGGTAACTAGGGGTGAGCTCAGGGAGTGTGTGCTACTGCTGCAGCATACCCAGAATTCCCCTGCAGGGGTGCCCAACTCCAGTCCTGGAGGGCCGCAGTGGCTGCAGGTTTTCATTCTAACCCTTTTCTTAATTAGTGACCTGTTTTTGCTGTTAATTAACTTCTTTTTAATTCATTTTATTTGACTTACTCTTGAAGACTCAGACCCCTCAATTGTTCCTTTTTCCTTAATTAGGAGCTAAACAATAATGAGATACAAAATGAACCAAAACAAGACCAGCAAACTGTGACCATCATACAATATCTGAAAAAAAAGAAAGGCGAAGGTCTCAGGAATGCTTATCCACTCTTAGAAAAGAGAAAAAATCCACAATTTCGGAAATGTCTGCTATTGCACAATGAGACCAGCAACAAGCCATGGAATTAAAGAGCGGGTTTAATTAACGACAATTGGTTGGAGTTTGAGGCCCTAACTTAGTTGGTCTTCTGCTGACTCGCTTTCTTCATATTTCACTTCTGTTTAGGTGCCATTTAAGGAAAGAAATGAAGCAATTCAGAGGAACGATGAAGAAATTCAGGGAAACATTTTTTTTAAAAAACAAAGTCAATTAAAATTAATTCCAAAGAAGTTAATTAGCAGTAAAAACATCACTAATTAAGAAAAGGGTTAGAATGAAAACCTGCAGCCACTGCGGCCCTCCAGGACTGGAGTTAGGGACCCCTGTCCTATAGAAACAAGAACATAGAAGTGAAATGGTCTAAATGTTAGACTCTGTGAGGCTGGGTCACCTGCCTGGCATACCACAGCACTAGGGACACAAGCAAGTTTCAATTTGTGAAACTGACACTAACATTCATTTTGCAGGCAATTTTGCAATTCTGAAGCTCACTAGAAAGTGCTTGTTTTGGGTGTTAAACGTTTTTTTTATTCCAGTATAGGAAGCAAAGAATACTACTCTCTGATTGTTCCTTCACACTTCACACTAAAGGAGCACGGGGTGTTTTTTTTTAAATGTAACATTCTGCATATTTTCCACACAAAGACACACCAAAAAGCGCCTTTACTGTGTTTTCTCTCCACAGGAAAATCCTGCACTCCCCCTCTCCCATTACCTAGCCGTTCGCTGTTTCTTGATGCCTGCAGAATTGGCTGAGAATATGCATCTTCACAAGAATTGGTTGACCCCTGACATATCCAACTTATCCATATCACATGACCTCTTGTATCACTAAATATGGACGATTTACACTTTGCTAATGATCCAATGTGTATCCTCATTCTGAACTAACAGATCTTTCCTTCAATCTGTTTAGGCATCATTTCTTAACCGACATGTCACCAGCTCATACAAATGTCACACTGTTTCTGGGTATATTTTGCAAAAAGTGCACTCTCTCTGAAAAACACATTCATTTAGCTCAGGCTTAAAGTTAGCCCCATAAATAAACTCAAAATAGATGGAGGACAAAACACGCAAACCTCAGAGAATACAAGAACGTAGCGTAGCTTTTACTGCTGGTTTCCGTTCTTGAAACAAACTGCTGTGCAGGCTCACATCAATGACATCTGGATCAACTGGAAGGAGGGCAGGATTCTTATTTGAGGCTCAAGTTTTGTATCTCCAGCTGCACAAAGATGGCTTTTCAGAGAGAAGACGTCCAAAAGATGGATAACTTGATGATTTCCAAAAAGATTGCATTGAAGACAAAAAGACAGTGTTTAGTGTTTTGCTTCTTTTAGCACATTATTCATATATTACTTTCAACATTTGCCGAATTATCAGTACAATCCCATATTTGCCCTTTCTCTTTCCTTCTGTATTTCTAGCAATTTTTAGGCCTTCAGCTGTAATTTTGTTTTCTAGTTTCTTTCTTTCTCTGTATGTTTATATTTCTGTTATTATGTGAGTGCCTTTATTAATAATTTAGATATTTACCAGTAAACATTCTTTTATTATTTATTTTTAAGTGCGTCACATCACCATTTTATACTATTGTGGGACTGTATTTCTCAGACACATTGTAGCCTTGGATTCAGGGTTCCTTCTGGAAGGCTGAATGTGCCACATCACGGTCACTTGGGTTTATAACCCTCTGTGACATTCATTTCAACATCCGAGGTTCTGGGCTGAACACTTTTTGATTCTCAAAGATTCTTGTTTGTGTGGTTTTGGCCACAGCTCACCTTCAGATCATAGTACAATTTCGAATCAAGATTGTGGCATCAGCTCACTTTCTGTTTGTCAACCTCTGGTAATTCTCCTTTTGGCATGAATCAGTTTTAGCTACAGCTTCTCTGGTCCCACTGGCAACTTCAGTCTTTGTGCTTTGTGATGACAATAATTCTTTCTAATTAATGACTTCAGGCAGTCCTTGTTTTGGCTTTGCCTGCGGTTTGGCTGTTTTGTTTTTGGTAGCTGCTTCTCTGAGTTTCTAGAACACCATTGCTTGGGGCTGCCTCTCAGAAGGCATTACATATTACATCACAGACCCTTGACTTTATAACCCTGTGTGGCATTCATTGCAGATTCTGGACCAAACGGTCAAACACCATCAGTTTAACCTCTTAGGAGTGGACACTTTTTGATTTACAGAAATCCTTGTTTTAGCTTTGGTGACAGTCCTGTTTCTAGATTTTGGCAACAGCTTTCTTTCAGATCATAGTACAGTTTTGAGCCAATGTTTTGACGTCAGCTCGATTTCTGTTTGTAGTATGGTTTATAGTTTACATTTTTTGTGGCAGCTTGCCTTCCAGTTATCAACTTCTGATAGTTTTCAATTTGACATCAACCACAATGCCATTCTTTCCTTGTAGCAACTTCTCCCTGGTTTTTGGTTCAATCCCTTGAATAACTTCAGTCTTTGAGCTCTCTGTATTTTACGTCTTCTGCTTCACGACTCATAGCTTTCCATTTCTCAAGTTTTTACAGTTTTAGCATTTTAGATTTGGAGACAAAATGTCATCAAGTTAACAACCCCAGGTAATCTAAGTTTCGGTGTTGCATAAGGTTTAGTGGTGTGGCAGCTTTCTTGAGATTGGGGTGATTGGTGACTCAAATATGCACATCTCATAGTGTGGCTAACACCACTCTTGTGGTTTCTCACGTTCCCTTTTACCAGCATGCAATTCTGGGAGGTCAGCTGAAACTTAGAAAGCAGGTGAACAAATCTGTCTATGTTGCTGTTCAACTGGTCCTCTGTGGATACTCAAGACTGGCACAAAATGTATTTAAAATACATGTTGGTGAAATATTTTAGCAAAAGAATGATTTGAGTTATCTAAAGAGAATATGGCAATATGTATGCTTTCAACAAGAATAGTTTTGTCAAACTGTGTATATGGAAATGGATATGCAATAATAGCAGTTGTAATTCTGTTTTGAGTGATAATGTAAGTGGTGGGAGATTTTAACAAGAAAAGGTTGCTTAGTACTTTGCATTTTGTACTGTTTCAATACAATTGTTTTAATAATAATAATAATAATAATAATAATAATAATAATAATAATAATAGGGCAGCATGGTGGCACAGTGGTAGCACTGCTGCCTCACAGTTAGGAGACCAGGGTTCGCTTCCCGGGTCCTCCCTGCGTGGAGTTTGCATGTTCTCCCCGTGTCTGCGTGGGTTTCCTCCCACAGTCCAAAGACATGCAGGTTAGGTGCATTGGTGATCCTAAATTGTCCTTGGTGTGTGTGTGTGTGTGTGTGTGTGCGTGTGTGCATACCCTGCGGTGGGCTGGTGACCTGCCTGGAGTTTGTTTCCTGCCTTATGCCCTGTGTTGGCTGGGATTGGCTCCAGCAGACCCCCATGACCCTGTAGTTAGGATATAGCGGGGTGGATGGATGGATGGATAATCCACTTTAATAAAACCCCTGTGTGTGTCCAGGGGTCAGGGGTGTCCGTGTGTGTTTGTCTTCTGGTGAAGTGAGCATGCGCACAGCACCGTGGACGTACACACACTGGAAGCTGGACACACAGTGAATGGCCTAGCCGCAGCCACGCATGATAAATAAATAAAGGACATCATTGCTGGGGAGAGTGCTGATTGGGTAGTCGCGGCCGCTCACATAAAATCCATTGCTGGGGAGACAAGACATACAGTAATCAGCTGCACGCCAGCACAGATTCAAATTCTTGCTGCGGAGCTGAACACTACTTGCTGGGGAGATGCCACAGGTACGATTATCACGCCACACATTGCATCAGTTGCTGGTGAGACTCTGCTGATTGGCCACTGTTGTGATAGAAAATTAATGTCATATTATGGACATCAAAGCCAGTACTACTGTCAGAGAAAATTACAGGCATTTTACAGAAATACAAACCAGTATTACTGCGAGAGAAAATTAGGAAGGCGACAATTTCCAGTTACATTAGCCTTTGCCATGACAATTAATAAAGCCCAGGGGCAAACCTTAGAAAGAGTTGGCATTTACTTGCCAGAACCAGTATTCAGCCATGGTCAGTTATATGTTGCATTATCAAGAGTTAGAAGTTATCCAGATGTTGGTGTCAAGGTTGTAGATGGTCCTGAACAAGGCAAACTCTTGCCAAACTCAGACAGAATATTTACAAGAAATGTTGTCTATAAAGAAATTTTATAGAAAAATTTCATGAGGTAAAAAACAATAGAAACTTTTTCCTAAATATCTTCTTTAGATAGTTTTACACTAAGGCAATATTAATTATTCTTACTGTATTATCATATATGTTTCTATTTTATTTTTATTATTATTTTACTTTAGGCTTCTTGCAAAATTATTTTTGACAAAAAAAAATTAAGACAAGAAACAGAATGAGGTCAAGGTCCCTTGCCATTTAATATAGACTGTTCCTACTAATGTTTATTCACTACTGTTCTAGCGCCCATTATTGTTACGGGCTTAATGTCTACTTAATAATAATAAAATGATTTCAAAGTATTGTGTTCTGCTGCTCATATAGTGTCTCATATTCCAGTTATAAGAAATGGATGCATAAATGCAAAGTATGTATATCAACAGATAAAAAATGTATATTACAGGGACATATTAATTATTGATTATATCTGCTGCACTACATGGCATGTAAATAATATTTGTCACGATTTGTACATATAGCATTTCTAGCTTTGTTTAGATGGCGTTGAGGGTAATACTTGAGTTTAGATACTGCAAAAATGCATCAATTACTCATTTCCTCTTATGTAACAAGACCGTAACATAGATTTTTTTGGCCCTCATAACATTTCTTAAACAAAAGCAAATCAGTTATTCATCTCTGTGCAGAGTGCCATATTGACATGATGGTAAAATGACTTGTTAATATGAAGGATTCACAGGTCTTATATTAACTATGTAATATTGTGAGAAATGGGTCTCAGTTAAGCCACCTCAGACCACTCCAAAGTGACGTTTTGTTAGGAGGTCACATTAAAGAGATGAATAAATACTTCACTAAGGCTTTAAGGCTTGTAAGTGTTATGAAGACCCACAGAAGTGTTTTTTTAACATCTTATTACATAAGAGTAAATTTTTGCAGTGCCTAAACTAAAGTGTCACCAAGTTGGACAGTATTGCCATGAGTACATTCTAACTTGCATGTCCAATCATCATACAATACATGTGACAATTTGACTTGACAACTTGTCTTGTTTCCACAGAGATCCACAATAGGTATCTGTCCACAAAGTCCACAAGTTACCAGGCAGATGGCCGCTCATTCTCCATTCAGTATGGCACAGGCAGCCTGACAGGAATTCTGGGGATCGATAAAGTCACAGTAAGCGGCACTTGATCTGCTGCCTTCTTCTATCAAGAAGAAGTTTCAAGATCTGTTCAGGTCAACTCTTTGCCCTTTGCTTACTCTCTAGGTGCAGGGGATTAGTGTATCCCAACAGAAATTTGGGGAGAGTGTTAGTGAGCCAGGGAGCACATTTGTCGATGCCAACTTTGATGGAATTCTTGGACTGGGGTATCCTAGCATTGCTGTAGGAGGTGCTCCACCTGTTTTTGACAACATGATGGCTCAAGGCCTGGTGGCACTGCCCATTTTTTCAGTTTACCTGAACAGGTGAGCTGATAACATTTATTAACTCCATAGCTGGAAATTCCCTTTGTGTTTTTCTATTGATTTTTAGCCTGAGTAAACCTCACACTGCTTCTTTCTGTCCACCCTGATTAGTCTGTTTTCAGTCCTGCTACCATCAGTTGAACTTGTTTTCATTCAATTTGGCTCTTTGAGGCTCCATCTCAGTGTTGATTTCTTTCTATTGATCACACACTGGAGTGAAATGTTAATAAATGTTTAATAAAATGCCTTTATTATCACTTCCTTACTTTTTTCCCAGAAATCCTGATTCACTCTTAGGTGGAGAGATTGTGTTTGGTGGCTTTGACCATAACCACTTTGAAGGTCAACTGCACTGGGTCCCTGTCACACAACAAGGCTACTGGCAGATCCTGGTTGACAAGTAAGTAAATAAGTAAGTAAGTAAGTAAGTAAGTAAGTAAGTAAGTTATGTGTGCAGCATCTCCCTTGGGGGTGGAGGATGAGAGGACTTTCTTTGTGAAAGGGATGCTTGGATAAGACCTGAATTACATGAGGAAGGTTAGTGATTTATTGAGCTACTAATAAGCAGAAAAGACAAACTGGATGACCATTAGCATCCATCCATCCAACCCGCTATATCCTAACTACAGGCTCATGGGGGTCTGCTGGAGCAAATCATAGCCATAAAACAGGGCACAAGGCAGGAAACAAACCCTGGGCAGGGCGCCAGCCCACCGCAGTCCATTAGCATTAACAACGTATTTAGTCGTTTTATACAACACATGTAGGTATTTTAATTCTTCGTCTTCTCTCTCTCTCTGGTTTGCCTATTTCAGCAGTTCAAGCCCAGTGAATTACCTGAAGTGTACAAATAAAGCTGATGCAAACAATTGCTGAAGGTGTCCCAACCTGAATTGATTACTTACAAATCACAAAGAGTGCTGGAACAAAATATGTGGTAGAAGCATTATTTGGACCATATTGCATTGTATATTGCTTTTGTAATGGTGAGAAAAAGTGACTTAAGTAAGAAATACAGAGAGACAGCTCATTATAACCCTTAAAAGTGTAGTTCTTTCCTGACACTTATTTGTCTTCTGTAGTTTCATGGTTGTTTCCTCCAATTAACCAATTGTCTAGTGCTTGATCTTTTATACGCCATAACTCATCCCAACACCTGAGACGCCAATTGTCTCAAACATTATAGTGCCCTGAAATGGTGGGATTGTGTAGAAAAAGTGTTGTTATTTCTACGTGATATAGCAGAAATGTATGCAAATTCGTTGCAAATATGTTTGATTTCTAATTTTACAGAGGGGTAAATCAAAGAAAAATTTATCTTTACCCCAAATATTATGGAAGGCACTGTATACACAGTATATTTGTTACATTATTGCTACTGCTGTTATTATTATTAATTGTTGTTATTATTTATTTATTACTGTCTTCATATTTCACTTTATTACTATCTGTTCATTTACTTGTTTTTTATTTACTAGCATATAATACAGTACAGTGCATTACTTGTCTTGCAGTTGTCCTATGTTGTATTGCTATCCTGGGAATGTTATTGTGTACCACTGTATGCTGCAATGCGGTGTATTAATGCTATGACAATTAGGCCATTTGACTTAACTTGTCTTGAAAATTAAAAAGGTGCAGCTCATTTTTCTTACCAAGAATAAGGCCCTAGCCTTTACACTTACCTGCAAAACTTAAAGGTCAAGTTGCAGGTGTGTACAAACGGACAGGAATATGCTTTGAATCAGACACGGCCCCACACAGAAGAAACTGGCCGTCAGCACCTATCACTGACAATTTTGCATTTTACAAGCTTATTGCTTACTTCACATGACACGGTCATCTGATGGAACCTAAATACAGAGACGGCTCTGCTGTCACTCATACAGAAAGATTTGTGACTTTTACTGTAACCCCATCTACACTCCCTAATTAAAAAAAAAAAATCAAATACATACAGAAAAGTGAGAACACTTGACTGTGGCATGGTCAGTGCCCTCAGTACGGTGTAGTTATTTACTGTGCCTAAACTGTAATCTTACAGGTACTGTATGTCCAAACTGGAAGCATGGAGAAACCGGTGATCACTTTCTGCAGAATAATGACACCAGTTCTTTTGTAGGATTAGTGGATGAAATTATTCTTATAGATGAAGAAATTAATCAGAAAGTGAGTGAGTACTCAAAGATTTTAAACAAACAACATGCGAAACCAAAAGTTTCTGTGTCTGAGGAAGCTTTGCAAAGATGGCAATGAAATGAACAGAACTGATAGGGAATTAACAGTAAACAAAACTTTAGAACATTAACAGGGCAGGACTGGAAATTCTGTTGCTTCCATTCAAGGCATCCATTATTAGAGTGTTAGCTTGAATATAAATTCATTACCCGTTTAAGATCAGAACCACTCGAACATTAACCAAGAAGAGATTTCATTAATAATGGAATAAAAGAGAGATGATAACAGAGAGATCATCAAATTGCAAAATGTACTGGACACTTCATCAGGGGAAAGTCATGTATGTGATTAAAGGGATGTGGGGTTGAGCTTCTTAATCAGTTAGATAGGATAGAAATGTGTCTTTGATGTCCATAAACAACTTTTCATAACCCAGTCCTTGACATTAATATTATAATCAGGGTGTTCCTGGGCAACTGAAATAGGCGGATAGATTGTTGGCACTGTAAACATTGAAAATGTTGCCAGAAATGTAAGATAAGCTTAGATTTACAATCAAGAAGTCAAAAAACACTTATTTTAAAAACACAGTAGTTCATTATGGTCATGTGTTTACTACTAATAAATAACAGAGCCACCATTTGATACAAGTGAATTGAATTGTCATCTGTTTTATGGCAATAAATGGTTTTACATTCATCAACCAATTTCTGTAATAACTGTTTGTTTGCTTGCCACTAGCATTAAAGTTAATGGTGTGGTCAAGTTCTGCAGAGATGGCTGTCAGGCCATTGTAGACACTGGAACCTCATTGCTGACTGGACCCTCTGGGGATATAAAAGTCATACAAAACTTACTCAGTGCCCAGTCCCTGGATGAGGGAGTGGTAAGTAAAGCCGCCCGAATGAGAGAACAATAAGTTACTAAAAAATGTATTTGGTGATCGAAATAGAAGTGAATGAATGTGTGGGAGGGAGAAGGGTGTAGGAGGGGTGGGGGGTCGTTTGTGACTATTGTGATTATAAAGGGATTATAATCCACTCTTTGATGCATTGAATTATAACTAGACATGACCCCGAGTGCAGCATTTGCCATTCTACTGTTAAGAAATCAGGCACTATTTTTATTAAATTATTATGTTTTTTTCAGACAAAGAGAACATTAGAACATGGTGAAATCTGTTAAGATTTAAATTGGCAAATATTTGTACCCTTTGGTATCATTTTCATAGCTATACTTGCATATCTTAATAAAGGTCTTAGTTGATGCCTAAATTACTGCTTCATTACTAGAACAAGCAGTACAGCAAAACAGTGACAATTAGATAAATAAGTTAAAGTTCCATCCATCCATCCATCCATCCTCTTCCACTTATCTGAGGTCGAGTCGCGGGGGCAGCAGCTTAACCAGAGAGGCCCAGACTTCCCTCTCCCCGGCCACTTCTTCCAGCTCTTCCGGGAGAATCCCAAGGCGTTTCCAGGCCAGCCAGGAGACATAGTCCCTCCAGCGTGTCCTGGGTCTTCCCCGGGGCCTCCTCCTGGTTGGAGGCGTCCAGGAGGCATCCTGATCAGATGCCCGAGCCACCTCATCTGACTCCTCTCGATGCGGAGGAGCAGCGGCTCTACTCTGAGCCCCTCCCGGATGACTGAGCTTCTCACCCTATCTTTAAGGGAAAGTCCAGACACCCTGCGGAGGAAACTAATTTCAGCCGCTTGTATTCGCGATCTCGTTCTTTCGGTCACTACCCTTAGCTCATGACCTTAGGTGACAGACAGATCGATGCAGAGCCCGCATCACTGACCCCAGTAATAATGAAGTGCTTTGAGAGAATCCTCCTAAAGTACATCAAGGATGTCATCCCTGCTGGATTTGAGAGCCATCAGTTCACCTACAAGAGCAACAGATCTACTGAGGATGCCATCTCAATAGCACTTCACATAGTACCCTAACACTTATGTTAGGATGCTACCCGTTGATTTTAGTTCAGTGTTTAACACCATAATCCCAGACAAGCTGGTACAAAAGCTTCATAATCTGGGTCTGTCCACATTGTTGTTTCTCTGGATCAGGGACTTTCTCACCAACAGGCCTCAGGTGGTTAGAACTGGAGATCGTGCATCAGCCACACTGGTTCTGAACACAGGCACGCCACAGGGTTGTGTGCTCAGCCCAGCACTCTTCACGTTATTTACACATGATTGCTCTGCCATCCATGCCACAAATATGGCTGTGAAATTTACGGATGATACGACCGTGGTGAGTCTCATATCAGACAATGATGAGACTCACTACGGAGAGGAGATACAGCACCTAGCACTATTGTGCTCAGCCAACAACCTCATCTTGAACACCAGCAAGACCAAAGAGACCATTGTGGACTATTGGAGGTCCAGAAGAACAGAACATGCTTCTGTATTCATACACAAGGAGGCTGTAATGTGTGTGGACAATATCAAGTTCTTGGGTATCCACATCACATCGGATCTGAACTGGTCTTTGAACGCATCTCACCTGGTAAAGAAAGCCCAACAAAGACTCTTCTTCCTCAGGAAGATGAGACTTACTGGATTCTCCCCTTGGGTGCTCACAAACATTTACAGATCTGCTACAGAATGTATTCTCTGTCACAGTATGACAGTGTGGTACGGCAGTTGCACAGGACAGGAAGTACTTGGCACGGGTGGTGAGAACAACACAGGGATCATGGGAAGTCCTCTCCTATACCTGGACTCTGTATATGCTGGAAGGGTGCAGAAGAGTGCCAAATGTATAGCTGTAGATCTCAATCATCTGGGAAATGGACTGTTTGTACCACTTCATTTTGGGAAAGCGGTACAGAAACATAAAACAAGTACCAGCAGACTGAAAGACAGCTTTTTCCCCAGAGCTGTGAAGTCTATCTGCCCCTGCTGATACACACACATACATCTACCCCTAACCTGCTCCCCTGTAGGCATGCACACGCACTTTCCCTCATAATCAAACACACACACTCGGATTCCTCCTCAGCAGACTCACACACACAGATCACTGGTCTCTGCAGGAGTACTTCCTCAGGAAAAGTCTGGACTTGATGATTGCTGCTGTCTTTTATACTTATTATGTTTATTTTATTATTTATAGTGTATTGTGTATTTAAGTATTCTGCCTTGAAGCTGAGTCCTACCAACAAAAATTTCGTTATGTGAATACATAATGAAAATTAAGAATTCTGTCTATCTATTTATCTATCTACATTTTGTCACAAAATTATAGTGTGCACAGTAAGAAAAGGTTAATTAAAGATAGATAGATAGATAGATAGGATGGGCACTATATAATAGATAGATAGATAGGATTATTTCTGACTTAAACAAAATTTTTAACATTGTCATTTTCCTGTGTAAGAATAAAAACAAAATTAGACATTAATCCTGTCCCACACCCCAGCCCTGTCCTCAACTCCTAACCCTCACCTTTGGGCAGGTTGGAGGCATTAAAGGGTGCACACCCAGAGCGGTGTGCATCCCTAAAGTTCCAAAATTAAATAATCCTAATCCTATACCCAACCCTAATCCTTACTACAATCCTTATCTCAGTGTTAACTCTAATCACAACCTGAACCCAAATAGTCATTTGAATTGATCAGATTTGGAGATTTTGATAGAAGAGATGAAGGAAAATGACTTCTTTCACCCCATCAAAATTTCAGTAGTTTTTACCTTTTCAACACAGACAACAGGCACTTTCAGTGTTTTGAAGAAACATTTTACTAATCACCAAGCTCTATACTTTCCTTTCCTACAATATACACGTGTACCAAGTTTTCATGCATGGAAATACATACCTAATAGATATGTTTGCCAACTCATCTATTGCAAAATTTAGACCATCTTCCGTCATTCTTTTTGTTAACTAGGGGATTTCACTCACCAACCCCTGTGTTTGGTTTTCCGGATACACACTTGTAAGATTTTTTTTTCTTCGAATTGTTGCTATTTCATTAGTTTCACTTTTATTTCAGAACTTTGTTAAAAACAATATTTGGAATCTTTCAAGTCCCAATATGCTGAATATTTTTAATGAGTTCCGTGAGACTTGTGTTTAATGACTTTGTACCATAATTCAAGATAGGTTTCTCTGTTTTGAATTTCAGCACAGACAAAACGATCCACATCATCAGCAGTTAATAGTTTTTTTTTGCAAAGTAACCAATAAATGCATGTGAGTTAAACCCCGTTTTTGAAATTCTCTGACTTAAACTTCAAAGCCTTACAATATTTACATACTTCTGACATATCACCTATGTCCATATATTCAATCTCTATTTGCCTTTTCGTTATTTCTCCGAGTAATAATTTCTCTTTGTTTGCGCTAATACAATCTTTACTTTCTTTTTTTGACACTTTCATTTATTTCTGCATTCATGTTCTGTATGTTGCTCTGCATGTGTATCGCGCCTATGTTTTTTTTTGAGTCTTTTGAATTCCACTGTTTTCATTATCTCTAATCTGCTCTGCATGTGTTTGGCCCCCTTGTTTTTTTAACCTCTTTATGATGTTTTGCTTTGTTTTCTACTCTTTTGTCTTTTATTTCTGACCTCGCTTTGTCCTGCTTTTTTTTCAATGACACCTGGTCCGTGGTGATTATTTTCCCTTTTTTCGAGTAATAATTTCCGTTTGTTTGCGCTACTGCGATCTTTACTTTCTTTTTTTTGATACTTTCTAATTTTCCTGCTTTCATATTCTTTAACTTTCTCCAGATGTGTATCGCACCAACTTTTTTTTTTGAGCCTTTTGAATTCCACTGCTTTCATAATCTCTAACCTGCTCTGCATGTGTTTAGTGCCAACGTTTGTGAACGTGTTTATGAAGTTCTACTTTGTCTTTTACTCTTTGTCTTTTAATTCTGAGCCCGATTGGACATGCTTTTTTTACAATTCCACTTGTTCCGGGCTGATTATTACTTTCCTTATTTTCTGAATTTGCGCCTTGATTATTGATTACTAGCCATGTGCGCCCAACTGCGTTGCGTGTGTTAAAGTTGTCTGTGAAGGGCTCCCTGTTTAAACGTGGCTGCCAGTCGTGCACTGGGCCCTTCGTCGCACAGCATTATGATTTTTTATAAGGGAAACAAAATTACAAAAGAAAACCCTTGGACATTGATTCGATAGGAACGGCCTACTCGGAATTACTGTCCGAATAGTAATTATGTGGTGGTGTAGGAGCATTTCTGCTTCTGTCCGTTCACAGTCCGTCTCGTTTTCATGATGCTGTCGTTTCCTCTCACGATCTCTTCTCAACCTTTCTCCAATCTCGCAGGTTGCTTTTTGGCAATCCAAAGAGTAAGGCATTATACACGGAGCAATGAGCATAAATAGAGATCACTTCACTGACATGTGAGCAAGCCATAGTACAACTGTGAGACGCGCAGCACTCGCCGCTACAACGTAACAATAATAATTTCTGGAACGTGCTGTTACGTTGTCATTCATTTTACCCAGTGTCTTTCTTTCAATCATATGTTACGTAGGCACATACCTTTTATCTTCTGCAATCTCATTCTCTAACCAGGCCTCAGGAGCTAACCAGCATAATACTGTCCACCACCCCTTTCGTCATTCTGGCACATTGTTGACATCTGTGAGTAACAACAACGTTAAACTGGAAGGTGGTCTACGCATGCATGGAATTTGCGGACAAAGATCAAGATCTAAATGAAGATCTCTTTAGTTAATTTAAAGCACAACAATTTGTTTAGTTTGCATGTCTGTGTTTTGAGGTGTGACCGGCGTACTACAGTCTTCAGTAGTATAAGCCTGGAGGAGATTCTTAATGCAATGCCTATGTTTTAGCTGTCTCTCTACTGCCATCTAGTGCTTCTTCTTCTAATTCATTCGCAGACAAACAAAGATCAAGACCCAAATGAAGATTATATATAGAGATTGAAGGTCATGTCTCGTCTCCCTAGTCTTTCTCTCCCAGGATTTTTTTTTTATAATAGAGAGACAAAAATATTATTAAAAATATGTACACAGATCAGAAAAAGACCAATTTCTGAAGGTTTTAGTTTACACTCTTGCAGCTGCATTTATGCCATAGAGTGTATGGATTATGGACAAATATACATTTTGTAAAAGACAGGGGGCACCACTGAGCTCCAAAATCCCAGACCCGCCACATTAAACATTCCCAGGTGCAAAATAAATGGTTTTATTTTTACAAAATACCTCAAACACAGGTCAATCTACAATCCTCCCTTTCCTCCTCCAGGTGAGCTTTGCCTTCTGCCTCCTGATTCTGACTCACCAGAGCTGGATGGCTCGCTTTTATGTCAGACCTGGGAGTATTTCCAGTACCAGGGCACAGCCCGACAGAAGCACTTCTAGGTCAGAAGAAAGTCTCCTGAAGCAGGGATTCATCCAGTGGCACCCAAGGACCCCGACAGGGTTGTCCTTCAGGACTACGACTCCCATAAATCCATGCGGGTGTCCTTACTGGGTCCATACCAGTGGAGCACTGCCTTCTATTGTACTGGGGGAGGAACTGCCCTGGATGCACCAACTCCCCCTCCTTATCCATTATGTTATTCTTTTGCAAGGGATGTTGCTTCAATTCTATCCCAGCCAGATTATACCTCCTTCCATACTGTCCTTCCTTAATGGCGTCTCAGCCGGGAAACAGTCCAGCACAGCACTCACAATTGGAAAAAGCAGATATTCTCTCAAGGCCAGATTTAACCAAAATTCACAAACAAAATAATAAAGTTATTGTATATAACCATTTCATACAATCTGGCCATAAGGTGGCAGTGTTTGGACTAGAATTGAACGTGCCTTAGAGCAAAAAAACAAAGTGCGATTTGAACAGCACTGGATTAAAGCATTACAAATGAAATGATGAATGATTTTTATTCTTTTTTTTTTGGACTGTAATATGAAATTCTTTTTTAAACTTTTGGCATGGTTGTAATTTTAATTAAAATAAATATGTGATTTTTTTTTTAAGAGCACTCGTTGAGGAAGGAATATATTATAAAGAAATTAAAACTTTTTCAGCACCTGGTCAGCCAGGGACAACTGCTGTTTTTAAAAGAAGCGGTTTAATGAGACACTGATTAGACGCTCATTTTTATGTGGATTCACATGCAATGTAAAGAGCCTCTGCTGTGAGTGACATGCCTATTATGTCTTAACTAAAGTATGTTTAAATGTTTTGTTATTTTCTGTTGTCTTTATATGATTATTTTTCATATGTTTATGTTATTTTCTTTATTATTTTTAATTGTGTACTGTCTCTTGAAATTTATTTAGGTTCCTTGTTCTTTATGGGTAGAGCTCCAGAACGCGGGGTCACCCTGACGTGTCAACTCTTTGCTCCTCCCTCTGCCCATTTATTTTAGCTGGGAAGGCGAAGATCATTTGTTTATTCTTTATTGTGGAGTATTATTTTGATTGAACTATGAATTATGTGTTTGGGGCTGGTTTGCTGTGGATTGCCTTTTTGGCAAATCCTTTTGCCTTTTTTATGCTTTATTGTGCCAGTTTTCAATTTTGTTAGTAAATCTTTGTTTTATAAATTGTTTTATAAAGATCCTTTGTTCCTCTTTTTGTTCACAAGCTAGGGGTCAACAGTTATCGTCCCTCTTGTGCTCTGTTTTTTGACCATTCTTTGGGTTTTTGATTGGGACATATTGGCCTTGGATTGCCTTTGCCTTTTCAAATATTTCCCGCTACTCCTTTTGTGCACCTTGAAGTTTCACTGTTTAACAGAGCCTTTTTATGAACATAAATCTTTTTATTTTGTTTTTGATAGGACTTTCCCTTAATTGGATGTTATGAATATTATTGTGACTTTCGGGCTTTGGGACACTCAAGTTTATTTTTGGGGGTGAAACCGACTTACTCTGCAGTTGGGGATCTGTAACCAGCGCTACATAACAGCCAGCAGCCCGTGTAATGGCTAGTTTAGCGTTGCTTTTATCTACAGGTCTTTGGCTTTCAATTTTGCACTTTTCTCTTATTCCTGTGCTTATATACTTATTGCTTCGTTAATATGTACTGTTTCTGGATTTTAAATTGGATTTACTTGTGCTCAGCTTTGTGTCTTCTTAATAAATCTTTAAATATTAACTTTTATTTTTCTAGGCCAGAGATCTTTGCAGTGTTTCCTCTCTTCCTATGTGGATTCATTGCTCTTTAAAACCTTTACCCCACCATTTGGTCCTGCGCAGGCCATAAGCCTGCAGCTTGAATTTTGTGCTATGTGATGCTTCAGACCCCCAGGCATTGCATATTCCTAATTCAGGACATCAACAGTCAGGATGGACCAGGACAAGAAAGGCAGACAAGTGGAGAGTTTAAAAGCAGAATAATGTCATTTTATTGAAACAGGAGAATAAAATGGTTCAAACATGTAAAACTGTGCATTAAATAAATAGTTCAGTAAATGATTCACTAAAATCCATACCATTAAAACCTGTGACTTTGGGGTACAAATCACTAAATAGAAATGTTTAATAATTAAAGTTGAAATCGTGGAATAGTGGAGAGATAATTGTTCTTTTCATTCACTCATCTTTTCTCTCTCAGTCATTGTCAGGACATCAGGAGATTTCTACGTTACAGCCCAGTTCACTATGCTGATCCAAACTGCAGTGATACCAGTTACCACAGCTCCTAGGGTGTCTCTGCATGCTACTGCAGATGCTGCTGCTCCTTGCTTCTCCCACCTTCTGCTGGCCCCATAGTCTCTCCCTCTATCCTGTTTGGCCCCCTCACAGAGCCTTCTTGCAGCCCTCAGTTTGACTCTCATTTGAATTGTTGGCCTGATTGATGCTACCTTTTCTTTCCTCTCACTCCTCTGCCTCTCCGTCCAGCGATCATTCTCTTTGGATAAAACAACTCTTAAAAAAAAAAGAAACTTCTTTCTTATACCCAATTCCAATCCAGCCAGTGCCCGCTGATTGTCGTGCTACCACGTGACCAGTAATCGTCTAATTAAGCTGGTGTATGCCTTCAGGTGCAAATGGGTGGTGCTAAAAATTAAGAAAACCATTAAATAGACAATTGAAACACCCCTATACCTGTCTTACCTTAGGCTGGGCTACTTGGGAGTGCCTCTCACAATTTCTGCATAAAATCCTGAGCCTACTTTCATTTTTGAGGCTTTTTGGTATTTGGAGCTTCTAGAGCAGGCTGAGATCCCAACACAGATTTAGATGTCAGCTTTTTGGATCTTGGTTAAAGAGAAAAAACGTCATCTTTTGGGCCTTTTGTTGACAATGATTGGTTTGTGCGCAGACACATTATTATTTTGTTCAATTATCATTCTTTCTTTATGTTCATGTGTATTTTTCCACACCTCATTCAAGTGTGTGTTCAGACCAAGGTGTGAGTGTATATTTATATACCTATAAAACGTATTATTAATCTACCTATTTGTGCATTTATTTATTTAAAAAGCTTCTGTAAAAAGCCTAATTTCCCCATGAGGATAAATCAAGTTCTATCTATCAATCATATAGTGCCTTTCATATCTATCTATCTATCTATCTATCTATCTATCTATCTATCTATCTATCTACCGGTGTTTGCAAAATCCTTGTGCCATGCTGTGTTCACATAGGCATGAATGCAATATTATCATCTTTTAATTATGCTTCAGGACCTAGTAAAACATTTCAAGTATTCTTACCATGACAATGTATTCTTGTTCACCACTCGCTTTGAAGAAATTAAATCCTGGATGGAGCACAATTCTTCAAAATTAAACTGTGTCAAAACAAAACTCATGTTGATTGGAACTAGAGCCCACCTTAAGAAATTGAACTTCTTTCAGTCACTGTTTCACAAACATGATATCACACACATTTGTTCAGGAAGGCATTTAACTTGCAGTACGTTCTGACCTTTTCTCTCAGTTCACCATCTCTGTCCTGATGCTCATTGTTCTGGTTTAGCCAAGGTGTCCTCCCATTTACTCTTGTTGGTTCTTATTGGTTATTTGTAATTTTAATTATAGAATATGTTTTTTGTATATTGCGTTATTTTTTATTTAGTGTTTTCATGTGTATTTTTCTTTTTCTTAGTTTGCTAACTATGTTAAGTGAAGTATATTTCTTGTCCTTTATATGTTGAACCTAAGGGGCTGGGGCCTCTTGATGCTGAAGCCTATAGTGAGGACCCATATAAAGGCCTGAGATTCATTTGGCTCTCTTTCTATACTCCTCCAGTTTTATATATGTTGATTTGGTCTTTCTGTTTCAGGATTTTTGCTCTGTTTCCTGGTTTGGTTTTTTATGTTTTATTAATAGTTTTGTTTACTTTTTAGATTGCCCGTTGTTTTTAGGTCACATTTGTTATTTAATTTTGCTCACTTCAATTTTTTAGAATTAAAGGTGTTATATTTTAGCCAATGTCTTTGCACTTAGTATTTGTAACAAGTATTTATTGTTTATTTAGTGTTTTTAAATATAATTTCATATGTTATGTTATTAATTCTGGTTTTGGTCTTTATTTATTTAACATAGTGTTTATTAATCTATCTATCTAATTATTTTTCTATTTTGTATTATGTTACTGTAAGTTTCAATGTCTTAGTGTTACTTGTTGTCTGACCTGCCTCCTATACAGTACGTGGAGCACAGGAAGGCGGTGCCACCTGATAGTGTAGCTGGGAGACTGTCCAAGCTTTAATATTGCATTTTTTATACTTAAATCTTGTTTCTCATTTTGATCCTACTATGTTTGGATTTACTAGCATTGACTGTGTTTTTTTAATGTCAATGTTTTCTGGTTTGTGATGTGTTCTTTTGTTTGCTAAAGCAAAACCTATTTTTGCTCCTTTTGATTTTTTTGTTTTATTTTTAACTTTTAAATAATTTTTCAAAAATTAGAAATTAGTTTATTTGAAAACAGAGGTTTATTTTTTTTTCCCCGCTCTATATTGTTGACATTTTTAAATGTTTTGATATTTAAAGGGCATTCACCTCATTTTGGGCTTGTGCAGCCACAAAGCCTTCCACCTAAATTGAGGTTAGGCTGCTACTGGAGAGGCCTATCCTGGAGAATCAGACCTGGGTGATGTGCTGGTGTGGCATGTGTGTGTGTGTGTGTGTTTTTATCTTTTCTTTTTTGAGGCCTGTTACACAATTGTTGTGTTAGGAATCACAACAATAGTATTGTTCAATTTTGTGCTACTTTGTTTAAGGATCTTGTTTTGCTTTGGGGTCTTTCTTTTATTTAATAAATTAGTTAAAGAATAAATTATTTTGTTTCTTGAATCATGCTTTTTTATGATTCAATAGACAAACTCGCCCCAATTTGAGTTGCTTACTTGGGTCTACACCAAACTAATATGTGCTTAACTTTAAAGTTTAAAAATATACTCTGAAATGTACCAAAATATGCACAAAATGCCCCACTAAGGAGGGAAAGCTGTCATCCCCTGGCAAGTACAAAGCAAGGCAATAAAAATCTCCATAAAAGGAGATTTTTACAAAATATGAATAAGGCACTCCTAAACAAAAGTCTCAAAACATTATCCAGAAGAAAAAGGGATGAAAAGCCAGTAAATTAAAAAAAATAAGAAATAACAAAAAGAAAAAAAAACTCACCAAACACCAAGCACATTCAATGTACCATGAGGGACTACAATTCCCATGAGCCTTTACAGGGCTGGGAGCCATCCCTCAATGGTGATGGACAGGTAGCCCCACCTCAAGGGGAACCACCCACAAAACATAGGGGACATGGCAGACTCAGCATCCTCACACTGAAATGAAAAAATAAACAAAACTGATAAAAAAATACATAATTTTACAAATAATAACCATAAACAACAGCAATCACATAAATGCAAATAACAAAAGGACCAAAAAAAAGTAGTGACGTTGGCTTAAACATAATGTTTGTTTCTTATTCTAATTCAGATCTTTATGAATCCTGTATTTACCTTTTATTTGGTATGTAATTGTTAATGTATCATATTAGTTCATTTAAACTTTTTCTGAGATATTACTCCTGTTATACCCTTTTAAATATTTCTGAAGCAATTTAAGCATGGGAAAGAATTTATCTAAAAATAAAATGTATTCTTATCAGTATTAAGAGGCTTATCGATACACTTCTGTCAGCTTGGCCTTGACATTTGTTCTAGAGAAAGGCAGGCTTCATTACAAAGCCAAAAGCAAGGGTGACATCTGAAACAGATGACTATGCACCATTATGAACTCCAAACTCAAGCCAAGTCCTTTATTTTGCAGGACGCTGTGGAATGTGGCAACATCCCCTTGCTCCCAGACATCACCTTCCAGATCAATGGTGTGGACTTCACAATGACCCCTTCTGCTTATATACAGATGGTAAGGCCCCAGCATTTAAACTGAGTGCAATGTTGCCATAATGAGCTTGTTACAAAAGACTGCTGCCCAGCATACTGAGAATTAACAGCAGGGTTGCCAGGTCCTGTAAAAATCCCCAGCTCAAAACCCACCTAGTTCTGCAAGAAAACAGCTCAATATATGATGTATGTTTCTTTTTGATCATAATAAATAATCTAACAGCAAAGAATGTGCAATGTTATAGTTAGATGCTATCGAACATGTCCAAGTTGGGGATTTTAGTGCAATATAATTTGTATAAAACATTGAAATGCAGATCCATCCATCAATCATCCAACCTGCTATATCCTAACTACAGGGTCACGGGGGTCTGCTGGAGCCAATCCCAGCCCACACCAAGCACAAGTTAGAATCACCAATGCACCTAACCTACATGTCTGGGCTGTGGGAGGAAACCCACGCAGACACGGGGATAACATGCAAACTCCACGCAGGGTGGACCCGGGAAGTGAACCCTGGTCTCCTTACTGTGAGGCAGCAGCGCTACCCACTGCGCCACCATGCCACCCCTTGAAGAGCAGATTCCCCTAGGTACAATGTTATACATATATAACTTCCAACAGGTGGTGGGTTACACCCCTTTGTATTTCAAGTGCTATGTTATACATATTGTAAAGACAACAGACACAGCTTCAAGACAGCTTTAATGATGGCAGACTAAAAAAGGTAAAAATAAATAGCACAAGTGGATGCAATAACCACAGCCACATCTGTGGGAAAAAAAGGTGAAGCGTCTCAGAGCTTGGGATAGTCCTCTAGTTCAGACTGAACAGGGACTTCCAGTGGCTTGGCTCCTTTTATGTCCGTAGACAGGAAGGGTGGATTCTGGAGCAGAAGGCAGCAGCAGAAGAGATATCAGCAGTGCTCCTCCTGTCTAGAAGCCTCCAGACCATAGATGAAGAGGGAGAAAGTATTAATAATGGCACACCCACCTGGTCTGGGGTGGTGTTTGACAGTATATAACATCACACAGTGGTGGGGGTGGGTTAGAGTGTGGCTTAAAAACAGCTTTTTGAAAGAAGAACAAAAAAAAAACATTTTTCCCAATGTAACTAAATCAAAAATATCCCAATTGGATGGAAAAATCATGGACCTGGCAGCACTGGTAAAATGTAGCAAAGAAGCTTTGCTTACTTACATAAGACATCTGAATAGTTGAATTTAAGGGTAGCTCAGCACTGAAGGCTTTCATGGGTAGAAACTTTGTAGTTCTTGCCATGTCTAGAGGTAGGCCTGGGACTTGTTTCTGGATTGGTAATGCTGAAAAACATATCACCCTGCTACAAATTTGAGTCTGATGTGATTTAATCCTTTCTTTCAGGAGACCCTTAATGGTGAGATGCAGTTGTGCACCTCAGGTTTTCAGGCTATGGATATTCCCCCTCCTGCAGGACCACTGTGGATTCTGGGGGACGTTTTCATTGCTCAGTTCTATGCTGTCTTTGACCGGGGAAACAACAGGGTGGGGCTGGCAAAGGTCCTCCCGTGATCAGACAGTCTGCTGAAGGACAATGTGACTTCTGTGGATGATCCTGTGGAAGGGGGAACACTGGTCTTCTTATTGTAGAGAAATTATATGACTAAATAAGGTGTCTCACAATAGTCTGAAGATGGAAGCCATGTACCTTTGTTGGATATCCTTGGGTGAGGGATGAAATTGATTAGCCGAGTAGGCTTGAAATGATAGAAAAAAAATGGATTATGCTGCCATTTGACTTTTTCACATCTTTTAACTCAAGCATACTTGTTACACTGATCTACACGAATCACTCACTATGCAATATCATAGTGGAATGAAAATTTGTAATTTAAACAAAGGAAATGGAATTCCTAACCTGACCCCTTTTTCTGTCACCCCTAATCACATCAGTTCCTTACAATGTCACAGAAAAAATGCATAGTGTCTACTTTAGGTTTCTGTAGTTGCCTGACTTGATTTCAAAAGTAATACACTTACAATAAGTATTTATAGTGTGAGGTTTCCCAACTCTTTTGGGATCCAACCCCAAAACCCCCAAGATGAAATTTGTTCAATATAAGCATGCAGGGGTTGACATTAGAAGGTCAAAGCCCAGCAAAAATCCCAATTCAAAGTCAAAATATGAAGTTAAAATTAATGCATCAGGAAACAAAACAAAAGAAAAATTACGAGAGATAAACTTTTGAAGGAGTTTTCTGCAATTTCGGACACCAGGAAGTGAACTGCGCCAACCTTTAACTGTCACAAAAGTGAGACACGTGTTGCCGCCTCTGAAACCATCGCCCTTAACAACAGGTCAGCATATCACAGCAACAAATCCATGTAAAGCAAAATGTTGTCAGAAAAAGACACAAAAATAATTTAATTAGAATCTGGGGGACGGCCCACCTGATTAGGCAGCTAGGCTACTGCTCCAGATAGCTTTCAAGTCGAACCTTTGGAGCTTGATTATTGATTTTAGTTTTCAATTCCTGTCTGTGTTCTTGTGTCATTTTTTGCTTTCTGGATTTCCTAGCTTTGTGTCCCCTTATTCACTGAAGGTGCTCTCTCTAGAATGATAGTAATTCTTGGTTTTGTTCATCTTTCTATTCATTAAATAATTCTTTGATTATAAAAGTTTTTAATTTGTTCTAGTGTTTTTTGTACTTTTCCTGTTCTCTATTTTTGTGGAATTCTGGTTATTATTTTAACCCTTTGAACTAAATAAACCATCTCTCCATTTCTGGGCCATTCGAGGATGAAGCCTGCCGTCTGAGTAGGGGTTTGATGATTCTAAGCAATTACTAAAGTTATAAGTCCTAGCCAAAATTCTCATATCTAATTTAAACTTAAACAAAGAGCACACACAAAGTTTAGTTTAAAATCCTTAATTTTGGGCAGTCTGGAAGTGCACAAGCTGACCTTTATAACTTGTGAGAGTGACGTCACATACCATAATCAAATAAATCAAAAACATATGGAAAAAATAAATGTAAAAAACATAAATAAAATTGCTTAATCACAGCAAGACTCTGGCTTGCCCAAGGGTGTCTGGCGCCGATCCTGGAGGGCTGCAGTGGCTGCAGGGTTTTCTTTCCTGCCATTTTTTTTTTATCAGTGCTCAGTTTCTGACTTCTTTATTCTTTCATTTTAATTGATTTGTTTTTTAAGACGCAGTCCTCTAAATTGTTTAAATTTTTCCTTAAATGTACCAAAAGGAAATCAGAAGTGAAGTGAGCCAACAGGTGACCAGCTAAATAGGGGCCTCAAACTCCAACCTGTTTCTTGTTGTTAATTAAACCTATTATTTCATTCTATGGTTTACTGCTGCTCTCATTCTGCTACAAGAAGACATTTCCAATGCTGTTGATTTTCTTTTGAGTTTTTTGGATCTGAGCAGATCGGCATTTCTGAGACCTTCACCTTCCTTTATTTTCAGTTATTGTACGATGGACACATGTTAGCTGGTTATGTGTTGGCTCTTTTTCAATTAAAATGAAGACAAAAGATGTTAATTAGCAGTAAAAACTGGTCACTAATTCAGAAAAATGTTAGAATGAAAATCTGGAGCCACTGCAGCTCTCCAGGATTGGAGCTGGAGACCCCTGGGCTGGACTGTCCAGTAGACTACAATGAGAAACTGCAGCTATTATAACCCAGTAGGACTGCATTTGTTCATTGTATGGCTAGATGGAATTTCCCCAAAGAAAAGACCCATGTTGTAAATGCTTAACAATAGAAGTTGAATATGGCTAATCACTGCCCATCTAAAATTCCAAGGTTTTCACTAGAAGGAAGAATGTAAAAGTACCACAAATTTCCATACCTTACGGGAGTGTACCTTGCTAATGCCACAGCATTTGTGACACTTCCAAAAGCATTGTCTCACTCTTGGCACACCCAAGTCCCGTCAAGTCCTGGGTTCTGCACCTTGGCCATCTTTTCAGTTGCTGTTTGCCAGTTAATTATGTAGTCCTTTTTTGATGTGATCAGGAAGGGAAAAAGAATGAGAGCAGCGCCTTTGAGGTTAAAGTGCTAGTGTTGTGCTTCACAGCAGATTTTGTTTTTAAGCCACTGATATTTTACATCATTTAGTTTATTTTTACGACTTATGTCTACTGTATATGGCAGGCAGTGTGGTGTAGTGGCCCTAGGACTTCAAATCTTGCTACTGACACTATGTGACCACAAGCAAGTCACTTCACCTGCCTGTGATCCATCTATCCATCCATCCATCCTCTTCCGCTTATCCGGGGTTGGGTCGTGGGGGCAGCAGCTTAAGCAGAGAGGCCCAGACTTCCCTCTCCCCGGCCACTTCTTCCAGCTCTTCCAGGAGAATCCCAAGGCGTTCCCAGGCCAGCCGGGAGATGTAGTCCCTCCAGCGTGTCCTGGGTCTTCCCTGGGGCCTCCTCCCGGTTGGACGTGCCCGGAACACCTCACCAGGGAGGCGTCCAGGAGGCATCCTGATCAGATGCCCGAGCCACCTCATCTGACTCCTCTCGATGCGGAGGAGCAGCGGCTCTACTCTGAGCCCCTCCCGGATGACTGAGCTTCTCACCCTATCTTTAAGGGAAAGCCCAGACACCCTGCGGAGGAAACTCATTTCAGCCGCTTGTATTCCCGATCTCGTTCTTTCGGTCACTACCCATAGCTCATGACCATAGGTGAGGGTAGGAGCGTAGATCGACTGGTAAATTGAGAGCTTTGCCTTACGGCTCAGCTCCTTTTTCACCACGACAGACCGATGCAGAGCCCGCATCACTGCGGATGCCGCACCGATCCACCTGTCGATCTCACGCTCCATTCTTCCCTCACTCGTGAACAAGACCCCGAGATACTTGAACTCCTCCACTTGGGACAGGAAGTCTCCCCCAACCCTGAGAGGGCACTCCACCCTATTCCGGCTGAGGACCATGCTCGGATTTGGAGAGGCTGATTCTCATCCCAGCCGCTTCACACTCAGCTGCGAACCGATCCAGAGAGAGCTGATCACAGCCTGATGAAGCAAACAGGACAACATCATCTGCAAAAAGCAGTGACCCAATCCTGAGTCCACTAAACCAGACCCCTTCAACACCCTGGCTGCGCCTAGAAATTCTGTTCATAAAAGTTATGAACAGAATCGGTGACAAAGGGCAGCCCTGGCGGAGTCCAACTCTCACTGGAGACCAAGCTCTGACACCGGTTGTACAGAGACCGAACAGCTCTTATCAGGGGGTCCGGTACCCCATACTCCCGGAGCACCCCCCACAGGATTCCCCGAGGGACACGGTCGAACGCCTTTTCCAAGTCCACAAAACACATGTAGACTGGTCGGGCAAACTCCCATGCACCCTCCAGGACTCTGCTAAGGGTGAAGAGCTGGTCCACTGTTCTGCAACCAGGACGAAAACCACACTGTTCCTCCTGAATCCGAGGTTCGACTATCCGACGGACCCTCCTCTCCAGAACCCCCGAATAGACTTTTCCAGGAAGGCTGAGGAGTGTGATCCCTCTATAGTTGGAACACACCCTCCGGTCCCCCTTTTTAAAGAAGGGGACCACCATCCCGGTCTGCCAATCCAGAGGCACTGTTCCCGATGTCCATGCGATGTTGCAGAGACGTGTCAACCAAGACAGTCCTACAACATCCAGAGCCTTAAGGAACTCGGTATCTCATCCACCCCCGGGCCCTGCCACCAAGGAGTTTTTTGACCACCTCGGTGACTTCAGTCCCAGAGATGGGAGAGCCCACCTCAGAGTCCCCAGGCTCTGCTTCCTCATTGGAAGGCATGTTAGTGGGATTGAGGAGGTCTTCGAAGTACTCCTCCCACCGACCCACAACGTCCCGAGTCGAAGTCAGCAGCGCACCATCCCCACCATATACGGTGTTGACACTGCACTGCTTCCCCCTCCTGAGACGCCGGACGGTGGACCAGAATCTCCTCAAAGCCGTCCGAAAGTCGTTCTCCATGGCCTCTCCAAACTCCTCCCATGCCTGAGTTTTTGCCTCAGTAACAACCGAAGCCGTGTTCCACTTGTCCTGCCGGTACCTATCAGCTGCCTCCAGAGACCCACAGGACAAAAACGTCCTATAGGACTCGTTCTTCAGCTAGACGGCATCCATCACCACCGGTGTCCACCAACGGGTTCGGGGATTGCCGCCACGACAGTTCGATGGTGGGGGAAGATGCCGGTCAGACCTGGTAGGCCCAAACATGTTGTGAGGGTCTGCTGGGAACGGCTGGCAGAGTCCCCTGTCAGAAGTAGCTTCAACTCTCACCTCCGGCAGAACTTCAACTACGTCCCGAGGGAGGTGGGGGACATTGAGTCCTTTGAACTGTGTCCTCTTCCACCTGACTCCAGCCACTGAATGGAGGGAGGCGGCCCCCTTTATGTTCACCAGGTGTCTCCTGATGAGCTTCCGGCGCCACTTCCTGGTGTGGCAGAAGTGCTGCACGAGCACCCAGAAGCACTCCGGGTGTCCTTGGTATTCCTTCTGCCAGCACCTCTGGGTGTGGCGGAAGTGCTGATGTTCAGGGCTTCTCAGGTGTTCGAGCGCCCCCTGGCGGTGACCACGGGCCCCTATAGGGTTGACCTTCATGCTCCATTCCCGTGGCCCCCATACCAACCAGGGCAGCTGCCCTCTTGTGGTCCGGAGGAGGCGTAGTTCCTCTTCCGGTCCTTCCAAGCGTCCTGGCTGGGTAAAGCCCCCAGCCGCTCGCCACACACTATACAGTATATTATGTGATTATGTGCTTTCAAACCTTCTTTATGAGTTCCAAATTTAGTAATTACATACATTTAAAGTCTGAAATTTTGAGACTGAATGTATTTTATGAATCACGTTTGTGCTATGGCTGTGCACTGTTGGGTGAGTCCAGGCCAAAGACTCGAGACTTTACTTCAGTAGTAAGTCCAGTTTCTGTTTGGTCCAAAGGTTTAAACCCTGTTTTGAGATGATGGCTGTGACTGATGCTTTTTCAAGCATGCAAAAGAAATGGGCAATTGAGTTTTAAGTAAAGCTAGGCAAAAGTGGTTAAGACTTTTGAAAAGCTGAATCACGTTTCTAAAACAGAGATAATGAGTAGGTAGAATTTCATAACTTCAAAAAATGTGATGTAAAACTACGACAGCTGCTTTGAGGGAGATGCCAAAATATTTGCTTTTGCATGATTCTGGGAAATTATTATAGTGCTACAAGAAGGGTACAGAGTGTGAAACTGAAAAGGTTCTCAACCCCAGGAAGTCTTTGTGCATGAGCTTTAAAACTTTTCAATCAACCCATGAATGTACAGTGCATTTATATGTTTTGGCGATGTCATCCCAGGGTTGAATTCCTTGAGATGAATGAACTTCCACTCTCTGGAGCCTGACAGCAAGATGAGGCCTCGTCATGACTGGCTGGTATGATTTGTCATGAATGGGAGTCTGAGGATCACCTTCCAGGCTCAGATAAGGTATGCAATAACCACAAGGGGGGGGGGGCCAACACTAACAATACCAACTCCGAGAAGCCACCCAGGGAGGGCACCTCAGCCACGACCCTGCAAAGTCACAGCTCCCTCAATTAAGCCACACCTTTTCCAGGTGCGATGATATAAATCTGAGTACTCCCGGAAAATGGTCAGTCAGAGGAACTACGTCAAATTTGACAGAGCTCACAGATCCAAGCTGTTCAAGAGAGCTGATAATTAAGAGAAGTTTAAGGTATTGCACCCGTTTGCCATTGCTCCAAAACACGCTCATTTTTATCCTTTATTTTGGACAGTAAACGGGGAGACCGTGTTGGCACTCCAACTTTTCTTTGGTTCTCCTCTCCCTGATTGCCTTCCACAGATGGTATCTTTCTTTATCCCCTACTCTTTCACAGTTAATGAGGATCTGTTGAGGAGTTTGTTTTGTTTTATTTTCATTCCAGTTCAATTTTTTTTCTTACAAGAGTCCGTCTCACTTATAAGCACAGACCTTTGATGTCCCTTTGTTCAAGAATAGAAAAGTAGGCAAACATGCTTTTTGATTACACCATACACAGACACACATACATACACATGTCCACGTGTTCGAGTCAAAGCCCACACAGTCAAAGAGGAAGTGAGACAAAACTCCAGCGCAGCAGAAAATCAGCAGCGGCTGACACATTGAAGAAACAACTACATTACTTTTCAGGATGTCTGTTTAGTTGGTAAACAGATGAGGTAGCCAATGGTATGTCCCGTGATCTGTTTCATGGTCACATCCAAGTACAGTAGGTTAGAAGTAAACTGTCACGGATCTCTTGAGGATGAGGTCTTTGACTCATCTCTGCCTCATGCTTGCTGCAAATCTTTTCTTATCAGGTCGTGTTTTTTTTTTCATAACTTATCTTTCTATTCCCAGAATGAGATTGAAAAACTGTTACAAATCAGCATTCTACTTTACGTTTATGTGTTCTCCGATTTTGCTGGCTGAAAGAGAATTTACTTCTTTTACAGAAGCTTGAAAGGTAAGATAAACCTTGTAGATTCTAATTTTTTTAAAAATAAAAATACATTAGTATAATGTTTTGAAAGTATAAACTAACTTAACAATGATCATCCATCCATCCATCCATTATCTAACCCGCTATATCCTAACTACAGGGTCACGGGGGTCTGCTGAAGCCAATCCCAGCCAACACAGGGTGCAAGGCAGGAAACAAACCATGGGCAGAGCGCCAGCCCACCGCAGGGTACACACACACACACACACACATGTATACCAAGCACACACTAGGGACAATTTAGAATCGCCAGTTCACCTAACCTGCATGTCTTTGGACTGTGGGAGGAAACCGGAGTACCCGGAAGAAACCCACGCAGACATGGGGAGAACATGCAAACTCCAAAGTCTCCTAACTGTGAGGCAGCAGCGCTACGATTGCTAACAATGATCAGTAAATTTAATTTAGATAGATAGATAGATAGATAGGTAGATACTTTATTAATCCCAAGGGAAAATTCACATACTCCAGCAGCAGCATACTGATACAAAAAAAAAATATATATATTAAATTTAAGAGTAATAAAAATGCATGTAAAAACAGACAATAATTTTGTATAATGTTAACGTTTACCCCTCGGGTGGAATTGAAGAGTCGCATAGTGTGAGGGAGGAACGATCTCCTCAGTCTGTCAGTGGAGCAGGATGTTGACAGCAGTCTGTCACTGAAGCTGCTCCTCTGTCTGGAGATGATCCTGTTCAGTTGATGCAGTGGATTATTCACGATTGACAGGAGTTTGCTTAATGCCCGTCGCTCTGCTACAGATGTTAAACTGTCCAGCTTTATTCCGACAATAGAGCCTGCCTACTTAACAAGTTTGTCCAGGCGTGAGGCGTCTTTCATCTTTATGCTGCCTGCCCAGCACACCACCACGTAGAAGAGGGCGCTCGCCACAACCGTCTGGTAGAACATCTGCAGATTCTTATTGCAGATGTTGAAGGATGCCAGTCTTCTAAGGAAGTATAGTTGGCTCTGACCTTTCTTGCACAGAGCATCAGTATTGCCAGTCCAGTCCAATTTATCATCCAGCTGCACTCCCAGGTATTTATAGGTCTGTACCCTCTGCACACAGTCAGCTCTGATGATCACGGGGTCCATGAGGGGCCTGGGCCTTCTAAAATCCACCACCAGTTCCTTAGTCTTGCTGGTGTTCAGGTGTAAGTGGTTTGAGTCACACCATTTAACAAAATCTTTTACAGAAAAAGCTAAGTTTATTATTTTGACTTCCGTGTGGCCTGCCTTTTGTGCCGGCTTAATTTCAGAATGAGTTTCTTAACACCAGCCTATCTGGAGAATCAGAGGGATGCAGGGTATTCATTTTCTTGAAGGTATTCTCATAAGTAAGCAAATTTATTATGTTGTGTACCATTATAGTTCATTGGATGTTTTATTGATGAAAAAAGTAACATAAATTATCATTATCACATAACATTAGTACAATTCAGGGAGTTGTAGGACTGAAATGCATCTCAGCAGCATCTGGCAGAATGCAGGAACTAGCCTGGGACATGGTGCCAATCCATATCCAGTGCCCACCCACATATCCAGTGATGCTCACACTTACAGATGGCCAATTTAGAGCCTCTCTAATCATCCTAACATGCATAAATGCAAGAACAATTTGTTGTGTTACTTATTACTTATGAACGCTTTAAAATTAGTGCTGTTCATTTTTTTTTGTCTGAATCATCAGACAAAAGGATAATCCTCACTGGTATGAGGAAACCCCCACATACATACTCGGCTTAATGTCTAGCTATGCAAGATACTGACATTTTTGTAGTTCACCCTTATTTTTGGCCCTATAAACATTTTTGTATTGTATTTGTTGGGACAAAATTACACACTTATGATAAAGAGTAAACCAATAGGTGTCTGCGGCAAAAATGATTAGAAGAGCTTGAAGCTGTGCATACCACATTAACCCACCACAGGAGTTTACCTCCGAATGAGGGCTCAAAGTTACTCCTTTTCACAAAAAAAATTGAAAAAATGGGGATCAGTAATACTGTATAGGCAAGTGGACTGTCATTGTATGCTTTTTCGAGGTTGCTGATCATAAATATAAAAAATATGTTGGATATTTGATTCTTTGCCGGTAGTCTATGCTTTCTAAGACCCAATCCCAGAGGGTTAAAGATACTTTCAAAAATAAGAATAAAGGACATCACTTTAGGCTATGTCAAGGCCAGTGATTACAAATATAATACTATTTTTGATTTTTAATCCATTAGGGATCTGGCTCTGCATGTACCTGTAATTCTATCAGAGGGTGAAAAATGACACTTTTTTATTACATTCAAAAATATTTAGACTTTAAACATTTAAATAGAAGCACACATTTTAAGATTTTAAAGATCTGATCAAATTGTTCTTGTTAATATTATACTTCTACGTGATGAAGTAAATCATTACGTTTCAAATGAACATTCTGAATTAGGCCAGCTTACGCTTATTCAGAATTTTATATTTTAGTTTTTATTTTATTTACAACTATTATTTGCAGCAATAAGTGCACACAAAACCCCCAAGACTCCCCCAAAGTCGAGGCCTCACACTCAAATGCCTCACTCTTCAGGCCGCCTCTACTCCTCTCCACCAAGCTCTGTCCTTCTCCTCACCTGACTCCAGCCTTGAATGAAGGGAGGCGGCCCCTTTTATAATCACCCGGATGTGCTCCAGGTGCTTCCCGGCAATCTTCCACCGGCACTCTCCTGTGTGGTGGAAGTGCCGGCTGCATACCCAGAAGCACTCTGGGTGTCCCCGATCCTCTTCCCCCCCAGCACTTCCGGCACACCAGGTCCAGGGCTCAGTAGGCATTGGGGCGCCCCCTGGTGGTGACTACAGGCCCTTACAGGGCTGAGCTTCAAAGCTTTCTACCCGTGGTCCCCAAAGCAACCAGGGTGGTTGCCCCCTCATGGTCTGGAGGAGGTGCAAGCCCATCTACGGTCCTCCTGAGCGTCCCAGCCTCATGCCACATAACATACAACCTAAGATATGCATCTCACACTCTTTTCCTGAAGAGTCACAATAAATTCTGATTTTCATTCCAACCAATATTTTAATAACGGAAAATCAATGGCAAATTCCACTTTCTAGCTGGGGTCCCTTCAGAGATTAAATGAGTACAATCTATCTATCTATCTATCTATCTATCTATCTATCTATCTATCTATCTATCTATCTATCTATCTATCTATCTATCTATCTATCTATCCTATAACTTGGCACATACTTTTAAAACTACGTAGAAAGTCTTAATTAAGCAAAATAATTTCACAGATAAGCAATATGGTTTTTAGTGATCTTATAAAGGGGGATATTCTGTTATTTTATTTAAACTCAATTTCTTCAACATTCACCCTTTGTGACACAGAGACACAGGTGCGCTTGGCATGACAACACTTATTAGTAACTAATGTAATGCCAGGTGTACTTACTTCTATGCTTCATTAACTCCCTGGAACTGTTTAAGTATAATTAAGCGCACACTTTTTAACTAATGCATCACCTGACAATAAATATAGCATCCCATGTGGGTGCATGCATGATTCAATGACAAATGTTAATGACATTAATTGGTAATACAAAGATGATGACTATTTCTATACACATCAACATGATGAAATACGTAAAAGAAGCTCCTAATGAAGACGAATGGTCATGTGGGTTTTTAAACCGAACATGAAAATAAACCCCATATTGTAAATTTCTTCTACTGAGTTTGGAAGCAAACAAAGAAGATGCTTAATTTAGAAACATTTCAGCTAGAAGACAGAAATCTCACCTAGAACAAATCCAGCACACACCTTTGAGACTAATGACCTTAACTGATAGATCGTGGGGGATGCTGAGCAGGATAAGCATTTTCTATTATGGCTTTCATATATTGCTAGACCCCCCCATACTGTAAGTGGCATCTGCATGAGCATTTTAAACAAGGTCTTCAAACAAGGCATCTGCCCAGCCCCAAATCACTTTCCTCTCATTCACAGCCTACTATTTATGTAATTCATTTCCTTCATTAGTAAAAGAAATGCTGGGAAGCTTGCAGGAACTGGAGTACTAGGCCTTACTAGCTTCTCAGCTTCACCCTCTGTGATTCAAATGACTTCATGACGTCAGCAGCAAGCATGTTTTGTAAATCTGTTTTGCTGTTTGAGACTAAAGAGCCCAACCCACCCAAACCCACATTCCTGAGTCACCATGCTGGTCTCCAGGATACATGAAGCAAACACAGAGTCCACAAGACACAGGAGAAGAAGTAGAATCAGCAAAAGGCTGAGGAAGCACATGAACCCACAGCCTGGTGAATCAAGAATAATTGATTGATGGTTACATGGTTTAACAGGACCTTAGGATCAGCAAGTACAAACATTGCAGATCACTAAGAAGAGATTATTTACTGAGAGGAGACTAAATCCTGTACTTTCTGAAGATAAATGTACTTACTGTGTAACACACACTGCAGTACTCTGAGATGAGGAAAGTTGTTATAGAAAAATAAGCTGACTTGATCTGACCTGACCTGAGCTAACCTGACTTGACCTAACCTGACCTGACCTGACCTGACCTGACTTGACCTGAACTGACCTGACTTCACCTAAACTGAACTGAACTGCACTGAGATAAGTTGAGTTGTATTGTTTTGCAAGTGGTATGTTGGGACAGAGGGTGGTGCTGCTCCTTCACTATGACGAGAGGTTAGGTTCAAAGCTGACGTGGCCACTGTCTGCACCTTTACCTCTTGTCTGTGTTGACTTGCCACTCACATTCCACAGACGTGCATTAATTGGTGAATCCAGGCCAAGTTGGCCCTGTGTAAGTGTGCACAATGATTTATGGGTATCTCATTTACGATTAGTCTTGTGTTGCTGTGATGATGCAGGTTCTGCTCCATGCTCCCATCGCCCTTTCAGGGAGCCTCTTGAACCAAACACCGTCAGTAATGTAACCGGATGAGCTGGACAATGAGAACACCAATTGTAGCAAGGGGATGGTGCAATAAGGTGCAAGTGTTTTTATTACAATAAAACAAAACCAAAAGCAGTGTTCAAATAAATAGTGCAGTGCATCAAATGTCAATAAATAAATAATCCATAAAAACATGTGGAGGTTAAGATAATCCATTAAATAATTCCAATAAGAATGAGGTTTAAAAAAAACACAGTGCTTTCTTCAACTGGTAGCTCCCCTTCTTCTCCCATCTGGGCCCTGCACCAGGGGAGTCACCCTACCTGCGGCTGACTTCTCCTAAGGGTCTGTCGTCTTTTGGACCCTGGCTCTGTAGGGCTCCACCAGACTGAGATTTGGGTTCTCCAGCGACCAGGGTGCTCACACTGGTGCTTACACCTCCCAAGCCTCCGACTACCGTGGCCTTACGCAGCAAACCGTCTTCGATTGTGGTCACTCCTGCGCCTCTGCAAAACTCAGCAGGAGTGGCCCAATCCATCTGCCCCTGGGTGTCGGCCAAACACCCTGATTGGGGCTCACTTCTCCCAGCTGCCTGTCTTTCTTACAGCGAGCCTGGTCTAGCTCCTTTGTTTCCTTCCTTCTTCTCCCTTAACTTCCATTCTCTGTTTTCTTTTTTTTCTTCTCCCCTCTGCACTCGCTCTTCTCTTATTTATAATGGGGACATGGCACAGGTGTGGCAATTAAAAACTCCCGGCATCAGTTATGGAAACGGATGATTCCTCACCTGTGCCCTTAAGCGAGGAAACATCCGCACCACATCACATCCGAAAACTGCTCTGGCCACACTACCACACCCCCTCTATAAGCTGCAAGTGCAGCGATTATTTATTTGAAGAGCTGGCCTTTTCTTCTAAGCCACGAACCCGCTATACCACAGTTGCTGATACTATCAGAAAAGGATCATCTTCTGAGAGGCTCAAAGACTGGATTAAAGGGATGTAGAAAATGCATGCATGGATAGATCAATAAGCTGAATTGAGATGAGAGTAGGAATGTCCTTACAAGTTCAACATTTGTCTATATTCATACTTGCATTGAAAGCTAAAAGCCATAATGAGTTCCTTATCTAACTATCTAAACCATAGTATGGTGAGCAATCCATTCTTTTTGGAAATGTATCCTTCTTGTATGTACTTTCAATGCCTCTTTAACATTGAGGTTTTATTAGATTGATTCTTATCAGTTTCATATCAGTGGTCCATTTCTATCTTTCCCTTGCTGTTTAAAATATATTTTTAGAATTTTGCAATAGTGGATTTCAGGGCTTTTGCTATAAGAATAAGCAATGGCCAGCAAGTTGGAAGTGAAGGTTGTAGGTGTTTGAGGTTCTGGTTGTTCATTAGTTGCATCTATAACACTGCACAGATGACAGATGTTGGATTGGCTCGGTTGTGAAGTGTGGAGCCAAAAAGACAAAGTCAATGTCGAGTCAATCAATGAACAGCTTTATTGGAGAAGATCATCTGACCCTATGGTAGTCGTGATAGCAATTCTCTTTGATTGATTTAACATCACATTTTTTATAACATGATGTGCTAAAAAAAAAAAATAAAATAACTTCCCCTAATAAATTTGGGAGATTTTCTTCCTAGTCCTGTGAGAAAGCCTGACCTGGATGGCAGAAGCTTACTTACTTAATTCTTGGATTTCATTCCATGTTGGGTGGTTATCTCCATGAACATGAGTTCATGGTTTAAATGTCTTAGGAACAGTGGCAGAGGACTCAGATGCAGCACCATTACATTTTGATGATAACAGGCCATTGATCTCCTTGCCATGAAGCCTGTCTATCCCTATTGTAACGAGTTAGGTGGTAGGGCACTGATCCACAATCCCTAGACCCAATAATACCCAACACAATGATGGTTTCAAATAATTGATTTTTTTTATTGCAACACACATACAAACAGTGAGACATGGCCCAAAAACCTATAAACAATACAGCTTTTTGTCTCCTTCTGCCTCTAGTTGAGTGTTGCCCATAGCCTCCCACATCTCACTCCATCTAAGTGGGGCAGTGGGTTCTTTTTTAAATTTAACCTGGGGACTGCTTCCATCTTCCTGTCACAGTCCTCAAACTTCCAAATTGTACACGAACCAGGGCTATCCTCCCCCGGCAGAGACCTCTGGCGGTTCCCAAAGACCCCAACAGGGCTGTGTTTCCGGACTCCAACTGTCATGCCTCCCTGCGGGTGTCCTAAAGTGGTCCAGCTGTGAGGAACACTGCCACCTGTCATGTGGAGGAATGAACTGCTCCCTGTTGGCTTGTTCACCTCCTCCTTCCATTATGGCCTCCTGGCCGGGTATAAATCCTTCATTTATCCCAGCCAGGATGCCTGTCCTTGCTTCGTGGCACCTACACTATTTATTCACTACTACTTAAATAATCGTCAAGTCAAGACCTGAGAGTCCCTAAAGTACTACTGTATACCTCAATTCTTACGCCATGTATCTGTAGTTCTTTGTGTCAAATTACCTCATTAACCAGCTTCCATCTCTGTCCCAAGTTTCTTCTTGGTAAACTCATTTTAGGGCATCTGCACTAATTTTCTTCAAAATTGTAAACACTTGTATTATGTCTCCGCTTCTACATCTATTTGCATACACAGAAAGATTAATTTTGTTTCAGTCTTCATTTATAGTAAATACTCTGCAGTCCTAAAATCATTTTAGCCACTCATCTCTGTATTTTTCCTAATACTGCCATGTTACTTTTTCAATGTTTACACCAGAACTGCACACAATGAGACTTTAAAAGTGTGTTATACATTGTAACCATAAGGGAGGGTGCCACTGACCCCCAAACCACAGACACAGTAATGGCCAAGCACAATTCTGAATCAAATAGAGGATTAAAGGGCACCAGCAAAATACATCAATTCACAATTCTCTCCTTCCACCTCCCAAGAGTGATGTCGCTGCCTCTCAACTCTGACCTGTTTATGTTAGATGGTGGGCTTGATTTTAAATTCTACCTGAGAGCAGCTTCTGGTCTCAAGTCGCTTCCAGGTCGTCCAGAGCATTTCCAGGTTTTGTGGAAACCAGAATATTCTTACTGTAGCAACCCTCTGGTGGTATCCATAAACCCCAACAGGGCCACGTTTCCAGACTCCAACTCCCATGTCACTCTTGTGGTGTCTTAATCTGATCCATCCTGGAGAAACACTGCCACCTATTGTGTGGGGGAAATGAACTGCCCCCGTTAAGCCTGTTTGCCAAGTATGGGTATGAAGCAATCCTCTATTCCATCCAAGATGCCTACCCTACCACCATGGCACTTGCAGTTTAACAATAATCTTTGATTTGAATGCAACACAGATCAGATGCTTTCTTATTAGCCTTCTTAATGGCTTCTGTACACTGTCTGGTTGTGGACAATTCTATGTCCTTCTGCACGATCGAGGTCTGCTTTCATGTTTTGGACTTGTCATTTGTGTAATCATTTTTAATGTTTTTTTCTTCTTATGTAAAAAACATCACATCATTTCATATTAAAGGTCATCGTTCAAATATCTGAAAATTAGTCCAGGTCCATCTATAGGAATACGGTTTTCCATTCCACCAACAGTTTAGTGTTATCAGCAAACTTATTCAACCTTATGAGTTACATTCTCTTTTAAACAGTTGATGTCAATGAAAAAGAAGGATGGCCTCATCCCTGATCCCTTCTTTATCCGCCACCTAATTTTGCAAAAATGTAAAAGTGACTTCCTAATCTTTGGTTTCTAACACACTTACAGTAGAATTCCCAGTACTTGTAGTTTAACCATCAACCTCTCTTCAGGCGCCTTATGAGAAGATTCTTGAAAATTAGGATGAAGGCTGTGATATTCACCCATATGATTCAATGCTTTTCTTCCTGTCTGATGCAAACTAATCTGTCTGTGCTTGTCATGTGTTACTCAATGTTTCTTTATTAAATTCTTGCGTTAATTGTACCCAGTGATATCTGTTTAAACTCCCTTGCCTCTGGTTACTACTAGTTACTACTCGGGTTACTGTACATACGTATGTTCGTTTTGAGATAAACAAGACTGGACATTCAGGGACATACCTTGCGATCAGCATAATCATCCACCATAGCCTTCAAGTCCAAACTGCTGGCACTGTTATTGTCAAAGACCAGCATGCTAATCCATTCAGTCTTTTTAGTCTCAAGCTGTTCCTCACGATGAACTTAATGTGTTTAAGTTTGGAGAATGAGCGTTCCATCATAGTGACAGTAACTAGGGAATCTGCGTGTGAGAATAGGGAACTTAATGGCACGCCACTGCTGCCAGACTGTCCTCTTGGTTCATAACCGAGGGAAGGAGTCATCACGATATTAGCAGTAGCAGACACTTTACCTTTGCTCCTTGAAGATAACACCCAGTTGTGGAAGTTTGCTTCTTTCCTCCAATTACTCTTAATAGCTCTGCTCTTGCATTTTGTTTTACTGAACCTATTTATTAACAACTAGTGTACTGAATCTCACAAATGACCATGGAATGCATCCAGCTATTTTACATTCAAAATGGTGACATGTAGCCTAAGACACATTTTCCACTTTAGGTACTTAATAGTTAGATGTTCTATTAAGCTGTCCATCACACCAATGGCCAAACAAATATGGTACATTGATTTCCTGTGAAACCCTTGCATTGTGACATTATATAAAAAATAAATGGGTTGTTTGTGTTGTTTGCTTGAATTTTGATAGCTCTGTTTAAAGAATGAACAGGACCATCAAGGAGATACTTTCAGCGTTATCAGCCACATAAAGGGTTAGCAGTCAAAAATGAACTATAGTAATATCTATGACCTTCTCATGACAGAAAAGTATTCATCCCCTCGGCAGTTTTCACATTTTATTATTATACAGAGAAAATACAGTAAATGACTGCATAAATATTCACCTCCTTCAAGTCAGTATTAAGTAGATGCACCTTTGGCAGCCATGACAGTGTTGTGTCTGTGCACACAGGTCTCACTTTCTCATTCAGCCTTGCATATCTGTACTCTGCCATTTTTCTCCATTCTTGTTGTCAGGTTGCATGGAGATTGTAAGTGAACAGCCTTTATCAAGTCCAGTCACTAACTCTCACTTGGATTGAGATCTGGACTTTGACTCAGCCACTAACACACATCACACATTAACATTGCTGTTTTTAAGATATTCTTGTGCAGCTTTGTCTTTATTCTTGGGGTTGTCGTCTTGCTGTAAAACAAATCTTCTCCCAAGGTGAAGGTTTCTTGAAGAACCCATCAGGTTTTCCTTCAGGATCTCTCTGTATATTTTGTTGCATTTATTTTACCCTCACAGGCCTTTCAGTGTTTACAACAGAGAAGCATCCCCACAGCCTGATGCTGCCACCAGCAGGCTTCAGAAAGGGATGGTGCATTTGGGATAATTTGCAGTGTTCAAAGACGGTGTTTAGTCTGATGGCCAAGAAGCTCAATTTTGGTCTCATCAGAAGATACAACCTTCTTCCAGGTGACTTCAGAGTCTCCCATGTGCCTTCTTGCAAATTACAACAAGATTATAATGTGATATCAACTATTGGTAAATTCTACTCCGTACTCCTAAAATTTTTATTTGTATACTGTATTGAGGATTTGTTCTGTGTATTGTACTGTACTGTATTGACCCCTTTCTTTTTGACACCCACTGCACGCCCAACCTACCTGGAAAGGGGTCTCTCTTTGAACTGCCTTTCTCAAGGTTTCTTCCATTTTTTCCCTACAAGGGTTTTTTGGGGAGTTTTTTCTTGTTTTCTTAGAGAGTCAAGGCTGGGGGGCTGTCAAGAGGCAGAGCTTGTTAAAGCCCATTGCAGCACTTCTTGTGTGATTTTGGGCTATACAAAAATAAATTGTATTGTATTGTATTGTATGACTTCTCTGTGCCACAAAGCTGCAACTGGTGAAACACAGAGTCAACAATTATTGTCTTCATGGTCTCTCCAGTCTTAACCACTATAGCTAGCTTGAACACCCTTGGGAATTCTCAGACAGCTCTTAGTGGCCTCCCTCATTAGTCTTTTTCTTGCCTGATCACTCAGCTCTTGTGGATAGTCTGCTCTATCAGGTTTATGCCCATGCCATACTCTAATTACAAAGAGGACTGTTTCATTTATGTTAGGTAGAATGCCCAGAGGGGACTGGGTGGTCCCGTGGTCTGTAACCCCTGCAGATTTTATTTTTTTCTCCAGCCGTCTGGAGTTTTTTTTTTCTGTCCACCCTGGCCATCGGACCTTACTCCTTTTCTATGTTAACTAATGTTGTCTTATTTTAATTTCTTATTTTGTCTTTTATTTATTTTTTCTTCATTATGTAAAGCACTTTGAGCTACTTTTTGTATGAAAATCTGCTATATAAATAAATATTGTTGTTGTTGTTGTTTCCATTTCTTAAAGTCTGATTTAACTGGACTCCATGGGATATTCAGTCACTTGGATATTTTTTGTCTCCATCCCCTGACTTGTGCTTTTCAAACACCTTTTACTGGAGTTGCTTGGAGTGTTTGTTTCTCTTCATTGTGCAAGTAAGACCATCATACTGATCCATCATAAGTTGGCCTTTCTAGATAAGGTGCATTTAGACTTTAAACTTATAGACTTAGTATTTAGACAATCAAATGAAACTCCAGACATGTCACCTCCATCAAACTAATTCTGTAACTTTGAAAACTGTTTGGCTGTGCCACTGATGATTTACGTGTGTCACATTAAAAGGGTGAATACTTATCTGACCAATTATTTTGTGCTTTATATTTGTAATTAATTTAGACCACTCTTCAGAGGACAGTTTCTACTTTGACATTAGTTTTCTCTGTTGATCAGTGCCAAAAAAGCAAAATTAAATCCATTGTGATTCAATGCTGTTTAATAAAATGTAAACTCTTCCAAAGCGGTTTAAATAGACAATACATGTGAACAGAAGGGCCCTGGAAAAAAAGAGCATCCAGGCATGTAAACCTGTGGCACAACTGGGCAGATCTGACCCGTCATCCTGCCACCCAGACTTCACGTGTGTTTGGAGGGTTGTCTATCTATCTATCTATCTATCTATCTATCTATCTATCTATCTATCTATCTATCTATCTATCTATCTATCTATCTATCTATCTATCTATCTATCTATCTATCTATCTGTCTGTCTGTCTATCTATCTGCTATGTAGTGCTCTATCTATCTATCTATCTATCTATCTATCTATTATATAGTGCCTTTCACACTATCTATCTATCTATCTATCTATCTATCTATCTATCTATCTATCTATCTATCTATCTATCTATCTATCTATCTCTTTGCTATATAGTGCTCTTCATATCTATCTGTCTGTCTGTCTCTTGATAGTGGTACCAATACCCACTTGACTAAAACTCACACAAGGACAAATTAAAATCACCAATTACACTCACATGCAAATCTGGAGAAAAAAAACCCATAATAACACAGAGAGAACATGCAAACTACAAACAGAATTCAGCTTAGGAGTGGAAATCGAAGCACTGTGCCACCATGCTAGCCCTATTCTGTCTTTTAGTGCTCTTAGATCCACTTTGAAGTGTGCCTTTGAGGGCATTGACTCACATTCCAGACATCTTGGGTGCAACATAATTGTGTGATGCGACTTCAGACACACTAATGAACAATCCAGAGTAGCTGCTTCACTTTCCATGTCATGGGCTGATACCTTTGCACATCTGGGTAAGTGGAAGAAAGCACAGTGTGGAGTCAACCTACTTAGCAAATAAAGCCTAATCATCTAGATTGGAAATGAACGTACAGAAGCTCACAGATACAGCTCGGCTCTTTGGGCTGATTGACCTGACAACCAGCAGGCCCCATGTTTAAGTTACTCTCAATAAAAAAGTTTTTCAGAACGCATGAAAGAGGAACATGCAAAGACTCGACTTGAAATCCCTGAGGCTCTGCATTAGAGGAAAGCTGCTGCAACTCCTCCCCTCCTCATGCTGTACAACAAACCAGAAGTAAAAGAAAATGCTGTACTTTCCTGGCAGAAGTTCAGTAACCCTGTAGAAAGCCAAAAGGGAGGAGCGCCACGGATAGCAAAGGCTGGCAGCATGTTGGAGGCTGGATGAGGAGGTGGCCTCTCAATTTCTTCTTCTCCCTTTGCTGACAGGGCCAGTGGGGATCTGACTGCCAAGGCTAAATGGTGAGACTTCTTTTGTTCTTTGTTAAAGTGTGTCTTCTGTGGGTTAATGGGATATCATATGGGGAGGGGGGATTGGTGAATTGGGGGCATACTCTTCTTAATATTGCTAAAACTGGCTGTAGGTGGAGCAAGGAGTGAAGAAAGATTAGGGTGGTCAGAAGTTGTTGGACACAGACACCTGGGAGACGCCTGATGTGGATTACTTTGAGAAGTCACTTGGTAACAATTTTCCTTTAGTAAAGGTGGTAAACTAAATAAGTGACATTTTCACCACCATTTCTAGAAACTGGTTGAACAGGTATTTTCTCCGACACTAATGTCAGCAGTCAATCCAGCATTCAGCTGATAGTTGACGCTACCCAAATAGCAGGTTCAAATGTAAATTAGGGAGCCAACTAAAAGGGGAGATTGTGTTACCACCTATTAATGAGAAATAACAAGATTTGACATCCATGTTTGAAATGAATGTTAAAGATCTTTGGTTGATAATCACAGCCAGGCACTGTACAATCAAATCCGTTTTTTATATAGTGTCTTTAATATGAAACATACTACATACTCAGTAGCATATATAGATAGATAGATAGATAGATAGATAGATAGATAGATAGATAGATAGAGAAACTGGAAGGTAAAGTGGTCAACATAAGATAATGTGAACTTTCCACGTCATCTCATTCAATCATTTTGAATAGTCTGGGGGATGATATAGTGGCACAGAGGTTGGTGCTACTCACTCACAATACTAGAATCTTGAATAGGAGTTCTACTCTGGGTACAGTCTGTATTGAGTTGGTATATTCTCTCTATATGTCTTGCATGGGATTTCCTCCAAGCACTCTGGTTTTGCTGCGAAATCAACTGGCACCCCTTCCAAGCCTACTTTCTGTCCTGTACCTATGTCAGTGAGGTAAAGACTATGTCACGTTAGACGTCTTTTCCAGTGATTTTCAGTCTTTGTGTTTATTTATACAATTGTAGTGAGTTGGTGCACTCCTGTGAAGGCTGGTTGTGCAATGTGACATATCCAGCACTTAACTCCAACTAGTTGGACTCGCACTGACAAAATCAAACAGATTTGATTTTATCTTTACTGTAATTGTAGAGGTGGGCTCCGTGTGCATGACAAGTGACAACCATCTGGAAGTACAATACATATAATGCAATGACAAAGAATAAGGAACACAGGCTGTTTTGGACCTGACAAACAGAAAGGCTTATCTCTCTGTTGTCTTGTATTTTATGAACCAAGACAGAATGTGTAAAAGAAAAAACAGGAATAAATTCGCCATTCCTATTAACCCTTCATACATCACTGGCTCTGTCAGGCAGCAGGTTGTTGGCTGCCAGAATCTGGGGCAGGCATGACTGTGCTGGAAAGTAAGCCTACAGTCTCCTTACATTATGTGACATGTCCAGCGATTTAGTTACCCAACAACTAGAAGTCACATAATGTGACAACAGCTTTAGGCTCTGGCATCCGTACTGCCGAACTACATTGTGTGGCTTTAATAACAGATGGATATGTGCATGGATGGATGTTTATTTCTGCCTTACAGGAAGTTATCCATTCATCCATCCATCCATTCATTTTCTAAACCTGCTAATCCAGAGCAGGGTTGTGGTGAAACTGGAGCCTATCGTTCTCTGAAAAATGATTAAGGGCCACTCTTCATCTCTCAGCATGAACACAGACAGCCTACCTGGAACACCCACTGTGACCAATCTTATTCATTTAATGAAAGTTTGCCAGATATGGGAGACATACTGTATCACCACTTGAAAATCTGATCAGATGCACTGCCTTATTGGATCTATTGCTACTGGCACACCATACAGGATTTGGTTTCTGGGTTTTGCCCATTACTGCTGGGATAGACTTTGGCTCTGACCATGATACTGAATTTAAACATGTGTGGAATGTAAATGGGTGGATGGAGAGGTGGCATGATGGCACAGTGAGTAGTGATGTGGCCTCACAGATCTAACATCTTGGATTTGAATCTTTTACCCAGTGACTGTCAGTGTAGAGTTTGGATGTTTTCCCCATGTTTGAAGGGGCTTTCCTCTGAGTGTTGCTGTGTTCATCCCACATCCCCAAAACATTCATTAAGTTAATTAGTCTTGTGTATATGAATGACCTTTCCAGGGCTGTTTCCTGCTTGTTGCCTAATGCAACTACTGGTTAAGTCTCTGACCCACAACTAGATAAAGCAGACATGAGGATGTTATTGATGGATTTTTATCTCCTTTCTAGTTCTGCATGCTTCTTAACGGTTATCACTCGGTATTTTAGGCATCGTGATCTGCATTCAGGCCTGTAGGACCTAAAAGATCTTTTTGGGGTTTCATTGATGATTATCTTACTTCTAGAAAGCAAAGTGACACTAGCAGCAATGCTTATAAATGGGTATTTCCAGCAGCCTCTAAGTACTAACAGATGGCAGCATGGGAATGTCATCAGTATTCCTTATCCTCTCCAGGTATAAATTTTATTTTAACACATACAGTATCTTCCTTTCAGTTCATATAAGCTGTGTTGGCAGAGGTCAAATCTGAGAAGGTAGGTCTTCCTTTAGGGTTTAATACAGGACATTGCCAGTTCATCTTTATTTTATATGGTATCTTTTATGTTAAGTGCTACCCCAGAATACTTTGAACAAATAACTCTTATGGTTTGGTGACAAGAGAAAACACTTGTATTGACCCACTGAGATATTTTCATTGCTGCTCACTTATTTCAAAGTGTTATATAAAGGGTGGCATTATGGATCCAACTTATTGGGCTCATATCTCATGGATCGTCACCATCTATGTGGACTTTGAATATTCTTCAAATGTGAGTGTGGGTGTGTGGACACAGAGATGAAGCATCACCTTCTCTGGGTAAGGTTCTTACCTTATGCCCGATATAGCTAGGATAGACACTGGTCCTCAGTGGCTCTGAACTGGATTAAGATGGTTTTGTTAATGTTACATTATGTAGGGAATGGCGATAGCCTACTGATCTCTGGGCACAAGTGACCTCCCAGGAGTTCATGTAAAAGGACCTAAATGGCCTTATCCGTCTTCAGAAACTCCAAGTGTTTGCTTGCATTCAAATGGCCCTTTATGAATTTGAATGGTTTGCTAAGTTGGTGGTGTCTCAACTGGTGGGACTTCACCTTAAAATTAATATAAAATAATATGAACACTCTGGAAATCAGCTACTTGCAGGCAAGCCTCCACTTTATATATGTCACATGCATGAATTTTTATAACGTTCTACTGACATTTTTATTTGAAAAGTACTATATAAGAGATTAAGATGGCCTACCAATATGTTGAGTGAGATTATTTGTTTGGCTCTGTGATCTACTCGAGGAGATGAGTTTGTGAATATTACTGTATGAGAATAGCCTGCTGATTTCCATTCATCAGTAAAGCAACATTTAGTCTGCTTTTATTTCAAAGGCACTATATAAAAGAACATTAATGGTCTACTAATTTTGAACATTAGTGAAGTTCCAGCAGGAAGGATACATGAAAGGGTTTTAGCAGCTTCCAAATTTTTCTTACTTAAAGGTGCCATAAATTTGCTTTTTATTTGGAAGGTGCTACAATCAGAAGAGTTGTCTGGCTTTCTCAAGAGTACATTGGAGAAACATTACATAAAATGATGTGAATGACCTGAAAATACAAACCACTGGAAAGGCTCCACTGGTGTTTATCGTTTAAACTGTGTTATGTGAAAGCTTTGTTATCTCGGCCAAATAACAAGCTTCAAGGAGGTACCATTTATTCCAAACTCAAAGTACTGAAAGATCTGTGTGGCCACCCCATTGGTGAGGCTCCAGGATTTTAATTCATGGAAGACACCATGTTCTTAAAAATAATCGTGATGGTCTGGTCATCTTCATCCAGTATTAAAGTTCTTGAAGTCTGAGGACCCATATGGAGTTCTGTGAATGGTGTGCTGATCTTTTTCTGGTGGGGAAGCTCTACTAATTGGTTTGGATTTAACATTGTGTTCTTTCTCAGGGCTCTACTGTATTTCAGAATGGAGTCGCTGATGGTATGAGGTACCCACCCAGAACAGGTCAACAATACATTACAGAACCCACTTACATATACAGTATGCCCACATTCACACAGTGCCACGTCAGAGTTGTCAGTTAGTCCAGCCTTTGTGTTCTTTGGGTTTTGAGAGGAAAAATTGGACTGCCTGGAGATGCATTCACGCAGACACAGGGAGAAATGCACATTCCACACTGTCCTCAGCTGGTCATGAGAACTGAAACCAGAATTCTGGGTCCATGAAACAGCAATGCTAACCATTTCACTGACCAGTTTCAATTTAATAATGAGTTAAATAGCTTTTGGATTTCTGTGATGGAAAGATACAATGGTGCAGTGGTAGAAGAACAAGGAGACTCAGGTTCAAATCCTCCCAGATGCTCCTTATGTGTAGTTTGCATGTTGTCCATTTGGGTTTGCTCCGGTCTACTCTCACAGTCCAAAGTAATGCTGTTTAGATGGGTTTGTTGTGCTAAGTCGGTCATGAGAGTTGTGTGTTTGCACTGTGATGAGCTGGCGGCCTTTCCAGAAGATTGATCCTGCGTGATGTTTGCTGAGATAGGCACCTGTGACCTGGCTCTGGATAATCTGGTTTAGAAAATGAATCGATTTCTACTCTCACACAAGCTTTCAAAAGTCTGTTTCCATTCAAAAGGCACCATAAAAATTACAATAATGTCTTTCTGAACTCATTCCTTTGAAGGAAGGTAATTGAAAGTAACCTTCACCACTTAGTAAGGATCCAAATTGTAATTTAATTTAACAGACTCTATGTTAAATACCAGCTCTCGAGGATGCAAAAGTCTTTTGTTTGAAAGACACCACACCGTGTTCTTCAAATTCGTCTAAACCAGGAGTTCCCAAACTTTTTTTGCCGCAGACCCCTTTACCAAAAACTTTTAAAACCATCGACCCCCTAGTCACATGCAATGGTTTTTCATGTCCACACTTGCTTTGATAAGTTCGTTAAGACAATGCACAGACATGTTTGCGCTACATGTATTTTCATGCATTCTTACGTGTGACTCTTTTAATGACACATTTTACCTTTTTGTTCACAAGTTTGGTATGTAATGTGTTTTTATCAAAAAAGTGTTCTTTTGAATTATTTTGCTTCATAATTAGGTGCCTATTGGAATCCTAGATATTTTAAAGTAACAAACACATAGCAGTAGTAAGGGGGTCTTTTTTTGCTGTCGTTGACCCCCAAATTTTTTTATTGAAACTATCGACCCCTAGAAAGTTCAAATCGACCCCAGGGGGTCAATATCGACCACTTTGGGAAGCCTTGGTCTAAACAGCTGCTCTCCACCTACTGATGAGGTACCTGTCACCTGTTCTTGTTTGAGAGGTGCTGTATGAAAGGATTTAAAGGCCATTGAGATACTAAACTTATCATCAGTCAACATGCAAAGGTCTCCTTAGAATAGAAAGTCAATCCTATAAACACCGAAAAAACATTTGCAGCAGCTGTCCGCCTCCACCCACAAGAAATATGTGCTTCCCTAAGAAAAGCGTACACAACTTCCCCGTGAGAACAAAAACTTCCCTGAGGCTTGAACTGTCAGCCAGCGAGCCGCCTTTGACCTTGTTGATTTGAATTAGGCCTACGTGTTTGAGAGGACACACCTCCACACTTGACAGCCAGCATCACAGATTGAGCTGCATAGGCAGGACTTGACAACTCACAAATGTTGCAGAGCAGCTGGGAATGAGAAGTGCCCTGCTTCCAGAACTTCTGGCAGATTTCTATATAAGTGATTTCCCAAAAAATCCCTTCCAGTGACTACTTACTTGACATTTTCATTTCGATGAAGACATGCAAATCTGTGCAGAAATTCCCCAAGCTGTGAGGCAGGTGGTAGTTACAGAAGCTCCCCTCTGAAGTACGACATTTTTCTGGGTGAAGTCTTCTGTGTAATTGAAATGGCATTCTGGACTTGCTCTGTTTCCAGTCTCACGCTACCGAGGCTCATCCATTGGATGTCTTTGCTCTGCTGACCTTGTGCTGCATGGAGCCTTTTGTAGGGCTGGTGATGTGGGTGGGGTGACGTGCAGGCAGGGGCAGCCACTGTTGTTTTAGCTTTTCAGGACAATAGCCGCTTTAATTTGTAATGCTGCTCTCCTGACACAGCACCCGAGGGTCAGCCTATTTGCTCAGGCTTCTCTCTGCCAACATCATGACGCCTGACTTGTTTTCATCTGTTTGGCAGAATTCCATCTGACTGCCAACTGTGACTACAAATTATCAGGCAGCCTCTGAGATTCGCCTCTGGGAGGTGCCGTGGATTTCCTTGTCCAGGTTTCTTCATGAAGACCGTTGATTTGAAGATTGTCATCCTTGGAGCACTGGGGTAAGAATTATTACCTTATGTATAAAATAAGCAGTCTGGGTACAACTAGGGTGGGGTGGGGGGCACCCCTGCTCCCACAGGTACTTTCAGAATTCCTAGGTCTTGTTTTCTTACCGCTGTATGTTCAGCTGACTAGAGTGTTTCAAGATGCCAGGGCTCAGGCCAGTTATACTGCCTTCTCTTGCTCTCTTGGCAGTGTGGGAAAGACATCACTGCTCTACCAGTACATACACAACAAGTTTTATGAAGATTACCGAACCACCTTAGGAGCCAGCGTCCTGACGAAGACCATCACTGTCCAGAACAAGACTGTCAAGCTGCAGGTGTGTGTGTGCGTGCAGGGCTGGGATGATATGGATTTCTTTTTGGTATTTGTATTTTTCTTTACTTCTTTATATCTTCTTCTGTTGAATTTGTGGGCACATCTTTCTTCTTGTATGGTATTTCTATTACACTCTATGCTATACAGGGCACTTCCGTTGTTCTGGTGCCATGTAAGGGGCTGGCATCCCATACAAGACAGATGGGGTCTTTTGCTCCTTACTTCTGGGACAGGCTCCCAGTAAGTCCATGAGACCACATATGGGATCAGTGCAGGTTAGGAAGCGTATAAAAGGAAAAGTGTGCACATGTGTGTATGTGAATGTACAGATAATTGCATGTGTGTGTGTTTGTGGGTGTGCATGTGTGTATATGGGTGTGCTCAAGTGTGTATGTGTGTGTGCGAGCATGTGTGTATACTGAAGTGTGCTTGATAGCATGTGGTTGTGCGCATATGTGTGTATATGGGTGTGTACATGTATGAATGTAGCTGTGCACATGTGTGTATAAAGGTGTGTCTGTATGTGTGTGTGTGTGTGTGTGTGTGCATGTGAGTATATGGGTGTGCTCAAGTGTGTATGTGTGTGTGCGAGCATGTGTGTATACTGAAGTGTGCTTGATAGCATGTGGTTGTGCGCATATGTGTGTACATGTATGAATGTAGCTGTGCACATGTGTGTATAAAGGTGTGTCTGTATGTGTGTGTGTGTGTGTGTACTCATGGTAGCATATGGGTGTGCCCACATGTGTGTAAATGGGTGTGTGCATGTGTGTATAAAGGTGTGCCTGTGCATGTGTGTGTATGTGTGCATATAGTTCAATGCATGTATATGTATATATATATATATCAGGCGGCACGGTGGCGCAGTGGTAGTGGTGCTGCCTCGCAGTAAGGAGACCCGGGTTCACTTCCCAGGTCCACCCTGCGTGGAGTTTACATGTTCTCCCCGTGTCTGGGTGGGTTTCCTCCTACAGTCCAAAGACATGCAGGTTAGGTGTATTGGCGATTCTAAATTGTCATTGGTGTGTGTGTGTGTGTGCCCAGGATTTGTTCCTGCCTTGCGCCCTGTGTTGTCTGGGATTGGCTCCAGCAGACCCCTGTGTTAGGATATAGTGGGTTGGACAATGACTGACTGATATATATATACATTATATATATTTTAGTGCTGGGCAGCGATTAAAATTTTTAATCGCGATTAATCACAGACACTCACAACAATCACATTATGTGCAAAATTCAATAATGAACTCAAAAGTAGTGTATTGCGTGTATTTGGTTTGCAAACACATTAAACAAATAAGGTGCTTTTAAACAGCAGTATTCCCTTTATATTAAAATATTTCTTGAAAATCTCAATTTGCCAGTGCCAGGGCATTAACGTTTTGTCTAGTTTGTTATAGAAAAACAAGTTGCCCTCAGAGTCCAGTGTCACGATCACAACATTATAACAGGCACCTTCCGAGCAACAGCAAGTTAACATTTCTACATCAGATTTCTTTTTTATCTGAACTGATACCAGCAGAAACATTTACTTTTATCAGGGAGCAGCATAAACAGTCTATGTTCAGTAGCAACTCCTTGAGGGCTAATATTTTTTCCAAAAAACTCTTCTGAAGGATTTCTGAAAAGCACACAAAGCAATGGTTTCACACATAAATCAACGTAAAACGACTGTTGTGCCTGCTGTGCCTGCTGTTGCTGCCTGTTTGCAGTTTGCGGCAGCAGTGGCTACGCAGGGGGGCGGCTGGACAGCCAGTAGGATTGCACAGTGGGCTGGCTGCTTGGTTATCTTTCTGAGACGGGTGCGCAGGGGTGGCAGTTGCAGTAAGAAGCAATATGGTTTGTACCTCTTGTCATTGTGTCTGTCCTCCCAGGCAAACGTTTCCATAGGTGCATCAGCTACACAAACGTGTTCAGCACCACAATCAGCTGGGGACTGATCAGCTGAAGCCAGTACCTCACCTTCATTTTCGATCTACTGTACATCTCCAGATCACTTGCATCAAAATCAGAGTCCAATTCAGTGATAATACGAAAAAAGTCATCCGCGGATTATTTTTCTTTGAGCATTTGCTTTGGTATCTCTACACATTCCATTTTGAGAAGCTGTTTGCTCTTCATGCACATGGAGGGAATCGAGGTCAAATCAACAAAGCTAAGTTTCCTTCTAGCAAAAGTGTATTGAAAAGCACTGTAACAAGATCACTGATCTCTATCGATCGCTAGCGAGACTGAGGCATTCACAATAATAATAATAATAATAACAAAAAATGTGTTAATGCGCGATAAAATAATTGTTGGCGTTAATTAATTAATGCGTTAATGAGATAATAATGAGTTAACTTGCCCAGCCCTAATAATATATATTATATATTATATATATTGAATTCAAGTCATTTTAGTTTATTTTGTATAGCGCTCTTCTCTGAGTGCAGACACAGAACACTGTGCAAGCTCTCAGAAAGATATGAAATATTGCTTTCGCAAATTACTAAAAAATGAATTAGTATACTGTGGACATGGCCCGGACACAGACAGGCAGACATGTTGTAATCCACCACCACATGTTTATTTACAATACTATATACAAGATTAAAGTGCACACAAACCCCAAAAGTCCCCAAAGTCCTGGCCAATAGCACATCTGCCTTCACTCTTCGGGCCCCCTTCACTCTCGTCTCCTGCTTTGTCCTGCTTCCACCCGACTCCAGCCTCGAATGAATGGAGGCGGCCCCTTTTATCCACACCCGGATGTGTTCCAGGTGCTCCCCGGGAATCACCCACCGACACGCTCCTGTGTGGCGGAAGTGCAGGCTGTACTCCCGGAAACTCTCCGGGTGTCCCTTCTTCTCTTCCCCCCAGTACTGAGTGCTGAGGTCCAGGGCTCCAAAAGCATCGGGGCGCCCCCTGGTGGTGACCACGGGCCCCTACAGGTTGGGCTTCCAAGCCCTCTACCCGTGGCCCCCAAAGCAACCAGGGTGGCGGCCCCCAAGTGATCCAGGGCAGGCTTAGACCCTCTTCCGGTCCTTCATGGCGTCCCGGCCGGGTCGTCGTCCCTGGCATCACTGACAATACATAAATATGCAGATTTGTTTAAAACCCAGAGGAGACAAACTGGCAACCAATTAACATAAGTGAAAAATAACAATAACTTTCCATTAATAAATTGATTTACATTTATATATAAGTTATTATTTAGTTTATCCAAGTCAACTTACAACATTTATGGTACAATTGGTTACATTTCTTTTTGGTATTCCAAATGGAGCATAGACAGATTAAGCGACTTGTCAGTAACAGGACTTGAATCCACAACCTCAGGGTTTGAGGTCCAAAGCCTTAACCACTTCACCACACTGCCAGCCTGGATGAAGTATGTAAGTTTGTGTACATGTGTGTATGTCTGCTGCTCTAATGATGTGTGTGAGGGTCTGGCACTATGTCTAAAGCACTGCAGTTTAATCCAAAAGGCTCTTGATCCAAACAGCAGCAGTGTGAGGCCGAGTTATTCACTTGAACAAGCCAACAAAAAAAAACGGTTCTGCTACAGCTTTAAGACATAAAGAGTCTTGAGAGGGTTCTGTTATAGAAAGGCACTGCATAAAGCAATTACGTAGATCTCATTTAGAAGATTTTATACAGACTGACAAACCATATGTATTTGGAAACAGAGGACCAAGAATTGCAGAACAAAATCCTAAATAAAATGAGTCCTAATGCTGACAACTAAAAGCACTTTGTGAAACAGTGAGGAGATAAAGCAAACTGTTGGCCAGTTGTAATTGAACAGTTGGAACTTGTAGTCACTTACTGAAAGACCTAAGATGAAAATAAATAATAAGAGTGCACAGCAGGTTACAGTGCCTATAAAAGTATTTACACCCTTGGACTTTTTCACATGTAGGCTGGGATTGGCTCCAGCAGACCCCCGTGACCCTGTAGTTAGGATATACAGTAATCCCTCCTCGATTGCGGGGGTTGCGTTCCAGACCCCCCCCCGTGATAGGTGAAAATCCTCGAAGTAGAAACCATATGTTTGTATGGTTATTTTTATATATTTTAAGCCCTTATAAACTCTCCCACACTGTTTATAAATATTCTCCGCACAGTTATACAGTAAACCCTCGTTTATCGCTGTTAATACGTTCCAGACTCTACCACGATAAATGAATTTCCTCGAAATTCTATCTAAAATTTTCACAGTTAGAGCATAGAAAACCTGTTTACGACCTTCTAAATACGTTTTTTTAACATTATTAGAGCCCTCTAGACATGAAATAACACCCTTTAGTTAAAAGTTTAAACTGTGCTCCATGACAAGACAGAGATGACAGTTCTTTCTCACAATTAAAAGAATGCAAACATATCTTCTCTTCAAAGGAGTGTGCGTCAGGAGCAGAGAATGTCAGAGAGTGAGAGAGAGAGAAAAGCAAACAATCAAAAATCAATAGGGCTGTTCGGGCCTTTAAGTATGTGAAGCATCGCGATAAAGCGGCCGCAAGGAAGGGCGCAATGTGAAGGTAGTCTTTCAGCATTTTTTAGAGGAGTGCCCGTATCCTCTAGGCAAACAGCCACTGTTCAAACAGCCCCTCTGCTCACATCCCCCCTCTGTCAGGAGCAGAGAATGTCAGAGAGAGTGAGAGAGACAGAGAAAAGCAAACAATCAAAAATAAATACGTGCTGTTAAAGCTTTTAAGTGTGCGAAGCACCGCGCGGGAAGAATATCATATATCATTGAGGAGTTTTATTTAATATGTAATACGTGCTCTGATTGGGTAGCTTCTCAGCCATCCGCCAATAAAGTCCCTTGTTTGAAATCAACTGGGCAAACAAACTGAGGAAGCATGTACCATAAATTAAATGACCCATTGTCCGCAGAAATCCGTGAACCAGCGTAAAATCTGTGATATATATTTAGATATGCTTACATTTAAAATCCGCGATGGAGTGAAGTTGTGAAAGTCGAAGCGCGATATAGCGAGGGATCACTGTAGCGGGTTGGATAATGGATGGATGGATGGACTTTTTCACATTTTATTGTTGTACAACTTTCAATCACATTGAATCTAAGTTGTCTTTTTTGACAATAATGAAGAAAAAAAGACTCTCTCTGTCTCTGCAAAGTAGTCTAAATGAATTACGCGCACAAAGCTATTCACCTAAGGATTCACCCCACTCGATTCAGTATTTGTTTGATGAACCTTTGGCAGCCATGGTAGAGATGAACATGATCAGATACAGTGCCAGTGTTTGAGGTTGGAGCATACCTACCTTCCACTTGGCCAGAATTACTTTTTTTTTTAATTGATTTTTAAAGTTTGTCCTGATTCACTGTAATATGGGCGGAACCACAGGGGACAGCTAGTCTGAGATGTAATAATGTGCGGCTGTTTGAAAGAGCAGATACCATACAAATGTTTTCCAAGTATGGTACAGCATACTGTACTGCTGCCTACCCTCTTTTTTCCCATTTTATTCTGCTATCAGATATACAGAACTCTGTTCTGTTTGTAAGGTCTAAACACCCACGTTCCTAATTGCCTGTGCCTACATTCATGCAGTGTATTTCCAGCTGAGCTCTCATTGGTTGTCATCTCTTAGATACACACAAGCCCATCCCTATAACGTAAGACAACAACCAAACCTGCTTGTTGGGCTGAGATGCAGACTGGTTGGAATGGGTGACTGGGGATGTTAAGCTACACGACTGCTGTGACTGCCACCGAATCACTAACAATATACAAAGGAAACCTGCAGCTGAAAACTGATAGAAAAATCGTGGAACGTGACATGGTGGCTCTCTCCAAGAAGAAGGGCTCAGGTACCTTCATTTGTTGTTCGAGAGTGAGATTAGAGGCAGTCATCAGACCAGACTGTGCTAGTGAAATAAGAACTAATACCCTGGACTAAACATTTCACATAATGATCAATATGGAGTCCCATCCGTTATGAATGTACATTGAGCGCTTCTAGTCATATTTCCACTCATTGTTTTTAAGTTGGACTTTATAAATATTTAAAAAAAAAATCTTTGCGGTGCATGTAGTTATGTCTTTAGGGAGTTTCTTTTTGACCAACAATTTTTGGTTAATGTTTTTGTTTTGGTACTTTTGGTTTTGTTTTGATCTCTGGTTTTTGACCCCTTCCATGTTTAAAGAGTTTGGTTTTTGGCGTCATTTCCTATTTTCTGATTTAGTTCTGCTTTTTTTTCCCTTTTGAGGCAAAACATCCATCTACATTCATGAACTTAAGCCTCACTGTCTGTGATAAGATGAGTGCACTCTTAAAAATAAAGTTGCCAGAATGGTTCTTTATAATGATAAAATGGCAGAACAATTTATAGTTCCCAGAAGACCCATCCATGTGAAGGTTCCAGAAAGAACCTTTATTTATTAGATTAGTAACAGGTTTCAAACTATAAAAAAGATGTAGCAAATTTGTGACATTTCCACAAGTTCCTGATTTCAAAAGGACTTCATAAAATAACCCAAACTAAGCTCAGGATTTCTTGATTTGTTAGTATGGTAGTGTGGATGCCGGCCTGGACACGCTAATGTCACCCAACACACGTTTATTGACACAGTCCATTACACAAGTGCTCACACAACCCCAAAGTCCCCAAAAGTCCTGGCCACGACACAGTGCCTTCTCTTTCTTCAGGCCGCCTCCTTGCCTCCTCCAAGACCTTGTCTTCTCCTCCCGACTCCAGCCATCATATGGGGGGAGGCGGCCCCTTTTATAGCCACCTAGATATACTCCAGGTGTCCTCCCGTGACCTTCCACCGACACGCCCCTGTGTGGCGGAAGCACCAGCTGCGTACCCGGAACCACTCTGGGTGTCAAAGATCATCTTTCCCCCAGCACTTCCGGGTGTGGTGGAAGTGCTGAGGTCCAGGGCTCTTTAGGCACAGGGGCGCCCCCTGGCGAAGACCACAGGCCCCTACAGGGTAGAGCTTCAAAGCCCTATACCAGTGGCCCCCAAAGAAAGCAGGGTGGTCGCCCCCACGTGGTCTAGGGAGGACGTAAGCCCTCTTCTGGTCTTACTGGGTATCCCGGCCGGGTCGCCACCCCAGACACCTCCAACAGTAGCCCATTGTTCATTAAAGATTTCCATTTATTCCACATATTAGCAACCTTTTCAAAGCCCATGGCACCAATTTCATATGAAAGGAATTCTTCCCATAATGAAATGGGTCTTAGTCAAGCAAAGGTTCTACAAGGAGCACACAACCCAGTAAAGTACTTTTTACAGTACTTTTAAGAGTGTAGTGGACCAAAGTTCTTTACATGGTGCTACACAAAATGTATAAGTTGATGAGAACTGAATTATTATTTTTTTTAAATTCTTCTGCTTTGTGATATTCATCTTATGATAACTTCTTGTCTTCAGATCTGGGACACAGGAGGTCAAGAGCGTTTTCGCTCCATCGTCTCCACCTACTATAAGGGTTCAGATGGTTGTATCCTGGCCTTTGATGTGACTGACACAGATTCCTTTGAGGCTCTTGATTACTGGAAGAAAGATTTCCAAGAAAAGATCATCCCTAAGGATGCCAGCTACCCTTTTGTGGTCTTGGGGAATAAGATCGACATTCCAGACAGACAGGTAATCTTCTTCAATGAGCTCATGGTGAAGTCAAAGAAAATCAAGCAATAAAAAGAGGAGTAATTATAGTTTGAAGACAAGTTATATTTTTCAGAAAGGAGACATTCTTGAAACATTTCCCTGTGTGAAGGGGCTTCCTGTTTGTGGACTACTTTCATACTTTCATTATTTATTTAACAATGTTTTACCAACAAATACAATCATTTTGCACATTGTGAGCACACAAATGGATGACTTGATGCTTGGTTTATTAGAGATGAGTAACATGAGATTAGGGGCAGAGGAGAGAGATCGGTGTAGCATTTAGATGATGACATCCTCCGCTCCCACCTTCTCCCAGTATGCGAACTGCAGAGGGTCGAGGGAGTGGCGGACCTGTGGCCTCAGGTGGTTAGTAGTTAGTAGTTAGTTCGGTGGTTAGTTGGTAGTTAGCCAATAAAAGGTCACTTCTCATTGCATCCATAATGGCAAACACGATACAACACTCTACTATTAGAGGCAAAATGAGAAACATATACGAAGCCATAAGTTAGATTTATTTTTTCAAGTTGGGTAGAAGCCCACCAGTTTTAATTAGAAATTGTGTAAGTATATCTGAGAAACTTTCCAAGTGCATTTAATAAGATCCAGTAGTTGAAATGAGGAAAATTAAGTCTGCGGGTAATATTCCTTACCTTCAGGGAGAAGTTATCCCTGCTTATTAAGTGTCTCACGCTCAATTCATTATTTCTTGTCTACACTACAGGTTTCTTTTCGACAGGCATCGGACTGGTGTGAGGAGCGGAGTATTCCTTATCTGGAAGTGAGTGCCCGGGACAACATTAATGTTCAGCTAGCCTTTGAGACCCTCATTCAGAATGCCCTGGTTAAGGTAAGTTGAAATAACTAATGTCTACTAATAAAGTGTCCTAAGTAGCCTGGCGGCTGCAGTTGTGACTACCCTGTCATGCTGTTTCTATCTTCTGTCACTGTTTGGGTTGTTCACTGTCCCAGCATGAAGCCTTTCATTAGTTTTCTCTTCCTTTGACAGTACATGGAGCCAACAGAGAGCTACCTCACAGAATCCATCAAGTTGAAACCAGAAAAGGATGACAAGAAACACAAAAAGAAGAAGAAGAAGAAGTGCTGCTGATATAAGTTTCTAAAGGAGCGCCCAGAGACATTCTCTGTAAGACATTGACTTATAAAGGCCGTGCATGGAATATGCTGCTGTGCACAGGAGACAAAGGAGTTTACTCAGATCTTCTTGAGTGGAGACCACCAGGTCACGGCAGGGAGACCACACTTTACTGACATTCAGGCTCATGAGGTGCTTCATTTTTCAGAAAGCAGCCTTTAAGTAAATCAAATGAAGCACTTTGAACATGTTTCTCCACAAAGAGACTATGAAAGCCATTTTGCAGCACACTGTTTGGATTGCTTTACAGGTTTGCTGGGAGCTTCATTTCTTCACTAAAACTGTGTGATACCCCACATGATAAAAAAGTATTAATGAATGAATAGCTCCTAAACAGAATAGGTGAGGGAGGGTTGGAAATATAAGTCTTCAACACTCTGTGAAACGTGTCCTCCACTAAGGCCATGTGATAAAGAATAACAAATGTTACAAGTGGCAGTATAATATTACGATGTAAATTAACAGCATGGCACACAATCTTCAGTAGAGAAGACAAGAAGACATTCCTGGTACTGCCACAAGAGTGCAGCACAGCGCATCCCTGCATAGCAGCGTGCCCAGTGCATCAACAAAGGAGCATTGAACCACACCTGCAACCAACACCTGCTCCAATCTGGCACTTTATTATTAATGTTTCCTCAGATTTGCAAAGAAAATGTAGTGAAAATAAAAGGGAAGACCATCTGTGGAATTTGTTATTGTCCATTTGTTAAAAAAAAATAGTGTTGGCCCCACACACATAATATCGGCTCCTAATCATCTAAGTGAGCACCCGAAAGTCTGAGGTGATAAACCCGGTCTTGTGATTACAAATTATCATGGGATCATTGTCATCAAATGCCACATCAAGTTCAAGACTACTTATGAGAAACAATTTGGCAATAACTGAATTTGCAATAAAATTCAGTGTTTATTTGGAAATAAATTTGAGATAGAAAATGGGGTTTCCTTTCCAGTAAAATCTGTGTCATTCAAACCAGAAGAAAGGTGTTTAGTTCCTGACTGGAAGCATTTTATGCATTAATTCTGCATTCTTCTGTCTTTTAGTATTTAAATAAAGATTTCTAGTGAAAACAAAAAAAGATCACAGGAAGCGTGCATATCCTACACTAGGATAAGGCAGGGGAAGCGGGTTTAACAGCAGAGATTTTCCATGTACTGAATTCTCTGCTGGAGAAAATACAGTAGCATGCAGTGTGTGTCACCCCAAAGAAAATGTGCATGATGTTACATTTTTGGAATTTACGAAGGATTTAGTGCCTTGTTTTAAACTACCAAAAAAAAAAAAATTAAACTCCAACCCCCAAATAATCTTTTAGTATCACATTTTGCAATTGCAAAATCATGTATAAAACAAATTTTAGCGTCAGTTTTACAAAGCTGTATAAGAATGGAAACTTGCCTGTTTTGCTTATCTCCATATAGGAAATTGTAATTTGGTTATATTATATGATAGATATGTGTGGCCGTTTACTGGAAAGACAGACTGCCAGATCAAAATTTCCTGTGCCAATTGGGTCGCCCCATTTAATATTAAGGAAAAATAAACAAAAGTAACATCTGTGTTGGTGTGGTTACCCTGAATCTTGGACCAAAACAACTAAAGAATTAATTATATTAATTAATTGCAAAGTCACTTTGAGTCAGAAGCTCTGTCTAGTGGCATGTCCTTGAATCAGATGATGCCTCCTTCTGGGAGTCTGGGATTCTTATGGACTGGGGAATGGAAGGGGCAGAGTCAGGTGACCTCAGTGGGCACTTTCTTGGTGCTGCAAAGAGAGAAGCAGAAGACAATGTTAGCAATAGTACCCCCTCACATCCTGGTGAGTTACAACATACCTCGACAGAGCCTGTAAGGAGATCCTCTGATGCATATGTATAACATACTGTATAATATGATATGATATGATATAACAGATACTGTAGATAGATAGATAGATAGATAGATAGATAGATAGATAGATAGATAGATAGATAGATAGATATAGATAAGTGTCAGAGGTTTAAATTGACAATCCAGGAATCACTAACATTTAACAGACAGAGGGTTGATTGATCGAGTAAGCTTGGTTTGTAATATTGAAGAAATTAGAACTTTTCTAATTCTTAAAGAATATAACTTTTCTTGTAACTGAAGGAAATCTATATTTTAATTTGAGGTTCAGATAAGCAATTACCACAACCCCTCATGCTAAAATAAGATGATGTAAAATATGTCATGTAAAGAATTATTATTATTAATTATAGACACATGGACTCTACAAATGTCACCTTCAAGAAATCTCTTCACGCTTCCCACCTTTCTGTGTCATGTCCTCATATAGAGAGTCTGGCCTCACAACCCTGGACCACTGAGTCAGTGAGCTGCTGCTTACCTAATTGAGATAAAGCTAATTCCCTCAACCCAAAGTAAATAAGAGGGCTTCTGACTTTTACTGCAATTACGAGAGCGTCAAGTGACATAGCAGTAGACTTGCTGTCCCCTCACTATGCTTACTCCACCCTTGAGCAAACCCAAACACTGCCCTGTGCTGAACTCCTACTTACCTGCTTACTTTGTGGCCAGCCTTGCCATGTGAGGACATGAATTGGAGGAAGCTTGAGCCCTCGTTGATTCCTTACTGGAGACAGTAAGCTACCCAATAGGAGAGTGTCCATAACAAGTGCAACAAGAAATAAGATGAAGAGGTGGTGAAATACATCAAAATTAAAACAATATTAATTAAAAATAGAGATAAAATATTCTAAATAAGTCTGAACAATGGTAGATTCTGATGCTGGCAAATTGTGACTCAGGAACCTACTGATGAGGAAAATATTAAGCATGTGTAGAAAGGAGCAAATATTGTTTAAAATGTGACAAATGTCGGTTTTGAACAAATTGTTTATCAGTTTACATTTACATTTAGTAAACTTAGCTTACACTTTTATCCAAAGCAACTTACAAATGAGGTGAAGATAATCAAGTAAACATCTGTCTGGGGGACTGCTTAGGAACAATTGTTACAGGACAAGGGTACAAAATTGATCAGCACAAGTGAAGAACTCAGATCTGTCACAGAATATACAGAAACGGTGTTCCTTTATCCAGGATGCAATATTAGTGAGATATGCTGAGATTCCTAAAGGGAATGACAATGGTTTACTTTCTATACTGGCTTACCAGCAGGTAGTAGTGCTGCCTCTAGACAAGAACTAATACTGGCAAGGCAGTGAGATGGCTAATGTAGAAAGTTAATTAAATGGATTGGCATCACTGTTGTCCATGCAGTGATTAGGTCTAACTGAAGCAAGCCATTGAAATCACTGACATTGAATCACCAGGTTGGAGTGAGTTAGGAGAAGGCTGACTTGCACTTAGCATTCTGGAGATTGTATTCAGTACTTTTACATTACACCTCTTTGATTAGTGGATACAGAGCCACACTCTTTCCTGCTGATGAATTGGCCCAGGTTGCTGGTGACCTTTCTTCTGGTTATTTCCTATGTGGAGAATCATTCTGTTTTGTAGTCTATTAATGTCTTGCTCTGAAGTAGTAACGAAGCTTTCCTGTTTCACATCTTGCCCTGAGTACTTGAGGTGACCTCACACTCACATTCACTCATTGACTTTCACTCCCTGCCCTCTCAGCAGCCAGCTCCTGTTTCCAGCACAGGTATGGAGTTCCAAGTGTCTCCTCCCACTATACTGCAGACCTCCTCAGTACTGATAAACACACTTGTAAGTCGTGGCCACTCAGTACAGCAAACCTTTGGAGGACATTCAGTTGGACAGACGTGGGAAGGTAGGTGCAAGTGTTTTTTGTGTCTTGACAAACTAGAATCCCTGTGGCTCCTGTTTTTTTTTTTTGCAGCTCCTTGTCTACCTAAAGAGAGGAGACTGCTCTGAAGGCAGGACCTCATGTTAGGACTGTTCCAGGCTTTTTGTAGATCTTCAGCACCTAGTGCTGCAACATTTCAGGGCTTAGCTGCACAATCAAGGTCATGGGCCCGTAATACAGTACCTGAACAAAGCTAAGTCAGGGCAAGTCTTGATGGTGTCTGTTTTTTGAACTTTGAATTCCAAAGGAATTAAAAATTCCATGTGGTTTTGGGAGATTACATGCTGTTTTACAGTAATTAGTGATGCCTGGCCTGGTTATGAATGCTCCGTGTGCAGTTTGCTTGTTCTTCATGTGTGTAAGTAAATGTAAAGTATTAAACGTAGGAAGTGGAACTGTCAGATTTGAATACACAACGGGAGATCTGAAACTTGAAAACACAACTAATGAGAAGAACCTAGGAGTCGTAGTGGACACATCCCTGTCTACATTAAATCATACTAAACTCATTACAAAAAGTTTACAGAAGTGATTGGAAGGCTACTAGGATGTTAGCTGATATAGCATGATGTGTGGAGTACATGTTAATGGTAGATATGATAAGACCTGCACTGGTGAGGCCTCACTTGGAATTCTGAGTTCAGTTTTGGTCTCCATATTACAAAAGAGATGTAACGGTACTAGAGATGTCCAACTAGGTTGACTAGAACAGTAACTAGGATGATTCCAGGTCTGTTAAGTATGAGCTACAAGGAGAAATTCAAGGGGACGAAACTTGTCAGTATAAGTAAATGGAGATTAAGAGGTGACATGATTGAAGTTTTTTAAATTATAAAGGGAATTTGCACAGTAGGTTGTAACTGTTACTTTATAATAAGAACACAGGGACACAACTAGAACTTGTTTTGGGCAAAATTCACATAAAAGTTAGAACGTTTTTCTTCACACAAGCAACCATAGACACTTATATTCTACTAACTGTGTAAGCCCATGCTGTAAAAAGCCCGGGTTACTAGAAACTATTGAAATCGCCAGAAAAAAAATGGAAATGTAGATATGTCAGGTAATTGAAAAGAACTACTATGGGCATCTCTCTCCTCGGAGGTTTCGTTTTGACAACATGCTCACATCGCATGTGTATTAGCGGCAGCAGAAAAAGTAAAAGGGATACTGTTTTGCCGATGTGCTCACCTCACTTCTGTATTAGCAGCTAAGCGAGTGACTCTTTCTTCGGAGGTTTCGATTTGCTGATGTTCTGGCCTCGCTTGTGTATTAGCGACTAAGCGAGTGAGTCTTTGTTTGGAGGTTTCGATTTGCTGATGTTCTGGCCTTGCTTGTGTATTAGCGACTAAGCGAGTGAGTCTTTGTTCGGAGGTTTCGATTTTCCGACGTGCTGGCTTTGCTTATGTATCCTCGGAGGTGGAGCCCTTACCCTGACTCCACCTCTCACTTCCGGGGCTGGACAGACAGACGCACACACTTCCACATATAGACATTTATATATAAGATGTAGGTTTTTCTCCAGCTGCTCCTGCCCCACATTTTCAAGATTATTGTTTGGTGACTTTAAATTGGACACTCTGCAATGAACTGCCATCTTGACCACGGTTGGGTACTGCATTCTGCCATGATTGACACAAGCAGTTTAAGGAAATGGAAGGATAGAACAGGAAAATGAGAACAGATCATGAGCACATGGGTTGGTGCTGCTGTCACCCTTACTCAGGGACCTGCATTCAGACCCTATGGTATATTATTCCAACAGTACTTTCATTTTTGATGGGCACTGTCTCTTAGGAGAATATAAACTGCCCACGTCAGATGGAGTGTGGCTGTGTGAAGGACACCAAAGGGCAGACATCAAATGCAAGCTTCCCTTAGTTCTTCTGCCAGAGGCTGCTGGGATGCATTTTAGGTCTCCATAACCAACTACAAAAAATGTAGGAATGGAAAAGTTTTAAATGAAGCCCTCAGATTTAAAGGAAATAAACTTAATATGGGATCAGCTTCTGTGCTGTGGCTGGTATAGATGTAAATGAATAAAATAATGTGCTTATATATTACACCAATACAAAAAAGTAAAAATATGGATAGAGCACTTCTATGGTGTATCAGGAAAATATCCAAGCATTTAACTTTCTACATCTATAAGAATAAGTGCAAAGGTGCTGGAAGTTGTGGTTGTTGGAATAATATATTGAAACAGGGATTTCATGTTTATTAGAATTTACTAAAGGATGTGTGCCTGTAAATCAGTTTAAGTTGTGCAGTGCTGTACGCCAACACAGTTACAGAAGGAAAATAAGTATTAGCAGGTACATTTCCTTAAAAAATGTAATATACTAATAGAAATTCACAAATAATTGTAAAAAGGCTCCATGCAGATTAATACGTGAATTTGTACTTGTGAGCAAAGGCAGAAGCATGTCGTTTTGACATCAATTCATACAAGCATACTCATCTGGAGAGCTGTCATGAACCTCCAGATTTGTATGTCAGGACTTTGACTATGCATGTACTACAATTGACACAAACACGCTAACTAGTCCCTGATGAGAAATGCTCTTGTGCAAACTGTGTAGCAACCAGAAGCTCAAAAGTACAGTAGGAAGGGGGAAAATCATCTGCTCTGTATACACATGCAAGCATGAACACTTCAAGAATATGGGAACCCTACACTCCACTAATAACAATATTTCAATGTGACTGAGAAGAAGTATCAAATAGCCATAATCTTCAGCATTCCAAGTGGAGTAAATCACAAAGGTGGGTTAGTCAACACTGTCAACACTACACTGGCGCAATGTGGGGGCTGCTACAAGGGCCCCATAGCTCCCCTAGAAGTACAAGTTCAGTAGGCCCCTCATAGTCCCACCGATGGTTTGGTAACGCTGGCTTATGTTGCCACCATCCCATTAGTTTCCTACTTTTTATTGTCACATAGTAAGTAATAGCAGAATAATAGTGGAAGAAGTGGATTTTAGATTTTGATTGTAGAAGTTGAATGACAAGACAATAAAAAAAGATTTGGGGTCCAACCAGCACCCTGTATACTTGGATGGCAAAGAAAAATCAAACAAACAGTGAACATTTCTTATCGGGCAAGAGTTCAGAATGGAACTGGCAAAGATGGCAGAGCTTTTGGTTTTTAGTCCTGTCAGCATGAAGAGGCGGGTCCAGGTGGATAGACAGTGGAAGTGACATCATATCCTAGCTGTCAATCATCCAGTCGGCAGAGAGAGGAAGAGAGAAAGGCATTAAAACACAGTGTCAGCCCCTGGTGTGGCGGCAAAATTACAGTCACTAGAGCCCTTCAGCTGTCCTCTATGTGCATACATGTAACAAAGTATAAATAACAATTTCAACAGCTTCAAAACATAATTTTATATTGGCCAAAATTTTACATTTTCTATATATTATTGGTAATGTTTTCATGTTAAGGGTTGTAACAGAGCAAAAAAAAAAAAAAGAGACATTATATGTTGTGTAAGAATTAGAGCCACATCAGCATTGTGTTTTTTATTCCTTTTCTTATTCATTAATAAACTGTAAACCTTCATAATTACATGTCATTTATCCATCTATCTATTATCCAACCCACTATATCCTAACTACAGGGTCACGGGGGTCTGCTGGAGCCAATCCCAGCCAACAGAGGGCGCAAGGCAGAAAACAAACCCTGGGCAGGGCGCCAGCCCACTGCAGACGTGTCATTTAATTTATAAAAAAAATAAACATAAGAAAAAAGCTTCAAATAAAGGACCATTAAGGGGTGGTACTGTGGTAGCACTTCTCCCTCACGGTAAAGGGATTGGGATTCACATTCTGGGACCTACTTGCTTGGAGTTTCCATTTTTTCCCCGTATCCATGTTGGTTCCTCCAGGTGCTTTGATTTGCCCACCACAGTGCAGCGTCTTGCAGGTTAGGTGGACTGGTGGTGATAAATTAGGCCCCTATGCTTTGTGTGTGAGTGTATTCACCCTGTGATGGGCTGGTGACGTGTCTAGGGGTTGAACCTGCTTCTGCCCATTGCATACTGGGATTGGTAGGCTCTAAGTGCCCAACAACCTCACCCAGGAAAATTGAGCATAGAAAATGTATGGATGGACTAGTAAGGTATGGACTTTTTTTCAGTTTCTTGTCCATATTTGGATTCCCGGTCTGCTTGCCCACATTGGGCCAGTATTTTGGGGTCAATGTTGCACCGATGGGCAAATCCCAAATGGACCATTGTTAGCTGCCCACTTACAGCCAATATGTTTACCCACACTTGACCTAAACTGGGCCAATGTCAGTTTGTTTGTTGGGTTATTTTTAGATTATAGGGGCATTGACGTCTATAACCAGGTAGCAACCTAGAATGGTACACCAGAACATCACAGGACACGCTTTTCACACATTCACATTAAATAAACTTCTGGTCACCCATAACCATCTTTGTAAAGTGTGTGGTAGAAATCAACATCATAATTAAAGAAAGAAACTTATCCTCTAACAGAACAAATCAGTAATCAGGCAGGAGAGAAGTTGTTGATTGTTTCTTTTAATTACTCCTTGGCAAAAAGCAGTCTGTTACAACACGATCAGAATGATCATAGAATAAAAACAGAAGCTTATTGAAAAGTGAATTTCCATAACAGTGCTTATAAATGCTTACATATCATACTCTGATTGGTTAAAAGACATGAAGTGTTTAGCATAGAGCACAACCAGCCTTAATAAAAGTATTTCTCTTTATATCCTGTTTCTTCAGTATCTCTTAGTTTAGATATTACGCTTGGTGTGTATGTGACAACTGTACATTTCTACTGTTTACAGGACATCTGCTGATCTCTTACTCATACATTCGGTGTATTACATCAACCTGCTCCTGGTAGTTCTTCTCTTTGTGGTTCACTTGACCTTTGTCAGGTTTCCTGATATGCCGGAACACGTTTCTGACATGTATTAACACTTTATGCTACTTCTTTAAGACGAAAGCTATGTTATCCTAAACATTTTCTTCCACATGTGGCAAAAGTGCTGACCATGGAGCAAACCCACATGGACACTGGGACAAAGGGCACAGTTTCACATTGGCAGTGACTGGATCCAAATACCCTAAAAAGCTCTGGTGAACTCAGCTTATTTCAATGGATAAAATTACTAGCGTGTTTTTTCTACAATATTGGATGCAATTGGAAATTTGAGAAACTGAAGATAAGATAAACTGAAGACTTTTACTGAAAAAAAATCTCATGTAAATGCAAGCCATTTTAGACGTTTCTGTCCACATTCTTGGGTTTGTACCCCAGCAGTGACTTGGGCTGATGTGCCCAAGAATCTTTCTGAGTTGTGAAAAAAGTACAGGGAATAGAGATACATGGGCACCATATAATATATTCAAGTGAGAAAAAGGCCGCAATCTCACATGAGTGGAGGAACTTTTCTAATGAAAACCAAGTCATGTCATCCAGGAGGACTTTAACCAAATTGTTGCACTAAAACTTTAGCTAGTATTTGTAGTATGTGAACAAAATGACTCGTACAGACACCTGAGTGTTTGAATTAAAAACCAAACTAACAAAAAATAGAATCTTTGGAGCTTGCTCCCTATTAATGCCAATTTTGTCTGCGGTATATTCTGCTGTTGGCACAAATAACACACTTTTAAAAAGCAGCAGGAAGAACATCTACTTGATTGTGTCAAGATGGCAACTTTCCTGATTCAGTTCCTTTCCATATTGTTTTCTCTTGATGTCATAAGCTGCATTGTGAAGGATTTGGCTGCCGGTTTGTCACGTGTACTTTATCTCAGCATGAGATAAGCCTCTTTTATGTAGCTGATAATGGGCACGGGACACACCTGTAGTGCAGTTGCACAATCTGTCTAATACCCACTCCAACTTTGTGAAGTGTTTGGGAGGGCACCTTGAGGGGAGCATGTATTCTGGGAAATGCAGGCTGCTCCTTTACACAAGATTATTTGATCATGACTAATTTAAGGCTGAGCTCACTGAAACTGGAGGAGGCAGTATGGTGGCATAGTGAATAACACAACCGCATCATAAGTCCATCATCCTGAGTTCCAGTGTCTTGCCAGGTGGCTCTCCCTGAGCATTTCTTAGAAGGTTTTCCTTTCAAATGATTGACAAAGATGGGCAGTTTCGATGAAATGGAAACTCTGTACTGACCCCAGTATGTGAAAGTGGATCCTGTTTAGAGTTTTCTGCTGCCTTGCATCCCAGAAGGGGATTAAGCAGGTCTGAGAATATATGTATTGTGGCCGGGTGTAATGAATGACAGGGTGCCAGAAGAAAATTTGGGGCTCTAACCAAATTGTTTTGTTTTAATATTTAACAGAAACAAAGTGTATGTGTATGTTTCCCTTGAGATTTTGGGCTACTAAAAGGGCTACAAAGAGATTTTTGGCTCTTAACAAGAAGTTACAGTTAGTCTGCATGGCAACTCTCTCCAGAAGATCACGCTTGCCAAAATAACACCTTCTTTATAAAAGCATTAGCATTTATGGATGGTGAACTGGAAGGGGCAGAGTCATTGGATCTCACTGGGAAGTTTCTTGGCACTTTGGTAAATAAAGGAAATGACAATGTTAGCGATAACAAATACAATATGATGTGTGAATGTACCTGCATCACCTGCAATTGGCTAGAGGGTGATGTAGAGCTTTTGGATTGGTCAGCAAAATGGTGCCATGTGTGAAAGGCACTTCCTGTCTGCAGGGATCATATATATATATACATAATGGCCGGATACAGGAATGACAGTCCGGAACAACCAAGAAAATGTTGTGGCACCAACCAGGTCTCCCTTTTATTTGTCTGAAGACAATAAAGAAAAGAAAGTAAATATCTCTCGTATGTCCCTTCAGCAGGGATTTAAAGAATAAACAAAGCGTTGGTCTTTAGTAGAGCTCTGTCTCGCAGGTTACTTGGGCCAAAAGTGATGGCTTCTTCCGGGATGCCTGGGTTTTTATGTTGGCAGGACTGGAAGAGATGGGGCTAATTACCTTTACTGGGCAGCTTCTCTGCACTGTGGGGAAAGAAGAGGAACGCCCCTTCTTGGCTGGGTGGGTTATTACATACCTCAATTGAGCCTGCGAGGAGGTCCTCTGATGGTCATGTGTGACAATATATATATACTGTATATACAGTATATATATACAGTATATATATATATATATATATATATATATATATATATATATATATATATATATATATATATATATATATATATATATATATATCCTATTAATTTTATAGCATTTGGTGGAGGTATTTACCTGAATGTCTGTGGTGCACGTTTTCGTCTTTTTGTATGCACACTGATTTTTCTTTGTCAATATTTTTTGTGAATCTTGCTATTGGAAGGATTGGGTTTTGTTTTTTTTTTGTTCTTTATTTCACCTTACACAATTTCTCGTATTAGGAATTTGTTAGTTTTCACATACCCTTTGGGGTCAGAGCGCAGTGTCAGCCATTGGGCAGCCTTGCTTAAGGGCCTTGTTCAAGTGCCCAGCAGAGTAGGATCTCTTTTGGCAGTGACGGGGATTCAAACCGGCAACCTTCGGGATACCAGCGTAGATTCTTAGCCTCAGTTTTTGTGTATATATATTTATTGTTCTTGTTTCTTTTTTACTTGAGGACTTGTCATTCTCACTGTAAATATTGTGCAGTTTCACTTTTTTTTGGGCATTTCTTCTTTGTGTTTTACTACGGGGCTTTGCCCTCTGCTTGCTTTGCTTGCCAACCCCCGGCCTGCACTATGCGCTAGTCTCTTTGCGGTCCTCCCATTCGTGTATGGGGATGCAGATAAACAATTTAAACAGATTGCTTTTTTCATGGGAATTGTTATATATGCATAATAGAACTAACTATTTTACATTACATTACAGCCATATTAAAAAACAGTAAAACATAATAATTTGTAAAAAAATAAGTAAATTATGCTTCATGTTGCGTTAAAGTTATTTGTTGCATAATATGATTTTGTTCTGTTTGGCTTTGAAATTAACACGCAAAAACTTTTTAAACTTATACTTTTACTGTAAAACTTCAGTAAAAACAATTTTTTGAATAAAATTTTCGTCAATATTACATTGAATTTTGATTCTGTGTTTGGCCTTTCATCATAACAACGCAACGTATAACTGCCCGTGATTGAATTTCATTTCTTTCTCTCTATTAAATAAAATGAATTTTTCGAATGTTTGGCAATGAGATTTGTAAATTGTCTTTGCAAAAGCTATTCTAACAGAATAATGTTAAATTTTTAATATGAATGGCATATCAAGATCTCCTTTGTTGTCTAATGCTATCCCCTGAAATGTACTACATTACCTTTCTTGGATACATCCTTCTTTCTACAGTAATTCGGCCGGTGGAAGACTGGATGGCATTTGCAGTTGTAGATATTCTACAGGATATTGTCAGTTGATGTTTTCATCTTCCACACCCTCACCACCAACTGTTTCAGCATAGTCTGTTTTTATGGATATAACCAATTTGCCATGTAACCGATCAACATTTTTAGCATTAATTCATTTGACTTCATTGTTTATCGGTGCTAGGATCGCCCGTGTACTCATTTTTACTGTTGAAAACCCTTCGTGATGAAATTCTTCAATAAGATTTTGACATAATACGTCTTCTTTAATTAGGAACTTAAGGTGAGGAAAACATCAAAACTTATAAGAGCTGAGAGAGCAAGAACTGTGTCTGTCAAAAGCATTCACAAGAATGAGAGGCGAGAGTACCGTGTGCTTGGTTGAATATGGTTGAGAGGAGGGTGTGACTTGAAAAAAATCTCATGGCCAAAGTCTCGTCTCGCGGGACTTGAAAAAAAGTCTTGTAATGCAGCAGGATTTTTTAATATAATAGAGAGATGTCTCTAAAAGCCACACGACACTGTTTAAGATGAACCTGTAACTAAAAAACCCACTTTTTGAAACTCAACCAATTTGTATTCCTTGTCTAACACTTCTGATTCCTGATCAGTCCCGAACTACAAGACAGCCAGTGTGTAATCTGGTGCCCTCTTTCCTGCTTCATAGGGTGTCACAGTGAATTATCTTGTTGTTACTTTGAGACACCTTTTGTTGAGTTATTACTGAAGGGAATGAGTCTTTCAAGTTATCTTGTGTATGATATTAATGAATGCATGTCTTTATCTTGTTTGACTGAACACTGCAAATCACTGAAATTGTGGACTTTAACAGAGGGCTCACCAGGACACTCACTCCCAAAGCCCATCAGTTTGTGTTGGTTGGTGTTATAAATTGTGTGCTCTGCCCAAATGCCCAAAATGCCAAAACCACCCTAACAGCCATTGTAGGCTCCTCTGCTTAATTCCTTTAAAACTGTCTCATAGTTTCATGTCTGTTCATCTATGCCTGTGTGATATTGCTAGGAGGAACACATGCATTGGTTGTACTGGTTTGCTAGTGGAAAACTGATAGTTATTGAGAATGTTTATAGTTAATCATTTTGAAGTGAAGTTTCTTATTTTTTTAAGTCTCATTATGACACGTTCATTTTGCTGACAATACTGTCTTATTGGCTTAACATGAGGAATGATCGGAAAGACCAAAGAGCATAGACTCAAGCATAGGTTTCCAGCTGATAGTTGTTATACTTGATAGAGGAGAAATTGAAGTTGCAGATAGTTTTAACCCGCTTAGATCAACCATTAGTAATATTGTGACCACCAGCAAAGAAATAAAAGATAGAACTGCAAATGGCAGGACAAAATTTTTAAGAGCAGAGATGTTTCCTTGCAGAGAAAAAATCAACTGGTTCGAGGTATGGTATTTTCAGTTACATCACATGGATGTGAGATGGACAGTGTTGATGTTACATTAGCTGGTTGACAAGATATTTTTGTGAGCACCAGGAGATAGAAATGGGACACAAAAAGGTCAAAATGAGGAGATGAAAAGACATGATCATCAAGCCAAGATGTAAGACGAAAATCATAGTCAAAAAACATTAGCAAAAGGAAAGGAATGACAAAAAATAAAATAAGAATACTTTCGGTCGACTTTTAAGCCATTGTGCTCATTACCTGCAGGTCATGACCTCTGAGTACATGCCTGAGGCAATGTGAGGTGCTGTCCTAAAAACGGGTGTCCAAAAATGGAGGCAATCATGAAAATACTAGAAGGAGCCAAAAACAGACCAAAAAAGTTTAACAACTTGTAAGAGATACAATAGAATGAAAAGTTAACATCAGACAATTTGAAATCTACAACTGCAAAAGCTTTCTAAACAACAAGTGTAAGATCATGCTAATTGGTTGAAATAAATACATCAAAAAAATAAACAGAAGCCGAGTCTTAACAGTTTCAGCAAGACAGGAGAATAATGGATGCTTTTGAACTGGGGTATTGGTGAAGACTGTTATGAATACCTTTTGGTTTTAGAGGAGGTCCAGTGAAAATGTCCTTGCCCAGACTTTGGCTGTCGTATCTTGGACATTTTATGTAAACAGAGAGATCATTAGGGAAGACATCAGTTCTGGGAAGGTTGAAGGTCAGTGTAAAAAAAGAAAGACTAGCACTGAGATAAATTGATGCAATAACATAGATTGTGAAAGTACATTATCCATGGACACTGGCTTGACAGCAGATCCAGAATTGTTTGGAAGATATACCCATGAATATTAGAAAATGAGGAACATTGTAACAAGAACTGGCCATTTAGTCTCATAAGCTCCTATTCACCTAGCTTGTCTAAAATAACATCAAGTTTAGATATAGGAGATCCCTAAACTCATGCTCTTCATCTCACTACTTGGTAATTTATTCCATGTGTCTATGATTCTTTGAGTGAAGAAATTATTTTTTAACATTTGTGCACAATGTGCCCTAAACAAATTGTTACTGAATTTATTTTTAAGTAACAACTGGGTTCCATTGTATTAATTCCTTTCATATTTTGAAACACTTTGATCATGTCACCTCTTAATTTCAATTTGTGAAAATAAAAAGGATCAACTCCTTTAATCTCTCATCATAACTCATACAGTACCTCTGAAATTCTCTGATCCGCCTTGTTGCTCTCCTTTGGACTTTCTTGATTGCTGTTATGTCTTTTTTGTAATATGGAAATCAAAACTGCACAGAGTACTCCTCGTGAGGTCTCACTAGATATCTTAAGCATAACCACCCTTGACCTGTTCTGTACACATTATGATATAATCTAACATCATGTTAGCCTTCTTGATTGGTTCTGAACAGTCTGGGTGTAGATCTTGATGAGTCCACAATTCGCTTAGATCCTTATCAAAAAAAGTGCTTTCAGGTTTCAGGCTTCCAATTGTTTATTCAAATCTAATATTTCTATGAGGTTGACATGGACTTGATGCCACCTAACTAGCTAACTAACTAACTAAGACACAGTCAATGTTTGCAGAATGAGCTATTAGTTATGATGCACTGCACAGATGATGTATTTCAGTGTATTGGGCAATTAATTTTGCTAATTTTAGAATAAGAGATTGCTTACCAAGGAGTTACTGTACATAGGCCCACCCACTTAATTATTTTCTACTTTAAGCCCCCACTGCCAACTACCAAAAAGTAAACAGGGAGAACAAAGCCGACACAATTAAATATTAAACTACCTTACAGAAACAAGGACTGACTGTGTTATTTTTGGATAAATTTATATTCTGCCATCTTGTATGCCTGGAGTGTGTTTTCCTAATCTGCTCAGTTACTCCTCACCTCTGTGCCTTTTACACCAGATAACCAGTTGCTGATTTAATCCAATGAAGGTATTACAAGACACTTGAAGATATTAGAATGTGTAGATTATTAGCTGATAAATGAGTTTTAATAGCATGCACTATACTGATTCAAGTGGATCAGAGAAAGTTGCTCATTCTGAGGAGTTCACTTTATGGAAGACCACAGGCCTTTTGCTTCACAGGTCAAGTTCTCTGTTGAGTTACATTTGCTGGTTCACACTTGTAACAACTGACATTTATTAGTGGTTTCTGGAATAGACATGCAGGTTAGGTGGATTGACGATTCTAGATTGTCCCTAGTGTGTGCTTGGTGTTTGGGTGTGCGTGTGTGTGTCCTGCGGTGGGTTAGCGCCCTGCCCGGGATTGATTCCTGCCTTGCGCCCTGTGTTGGCTGGGATTGGCTCCAGCAGACCCCTGTGACCCTGTATTTGGATTCAACGGGTTGGAAAATGGATGGATGGATGGATGGAAGTTGTTATTATCCACACATCCATTATTAAGTCCACTTTATCCAGGGCAGGGTCATGGGGACCAGGGTTACCCAGCAGCATTCGGCACAATGTAGTAATCAGAAATAGAGGGTGTGGCAGTTCATCAGAGGCACACTTAAACATTCATTTGGAGTCAGGTTTCCTGTTAACCTAACGAGCCTATCTTTAAGGAAAAATCAGAGTATCTGGAGAAAACCATAAATAGTCATGGAAAGAATGGGAAAAATATCTTTAGTAATCATTGAAAACAATTCTTTGAAGCTGTATCTGCTAAGGAATATTTTGGGAAAGTAAAATCATAATATGAAACATATCTGCAGTCGTCTGATGGGTCAAAGTTGAAATCATGCCTGAAGGGCTTGCCTTGAGTTGTGCCTTACTGATAATGAACTGCATTGTTTTCTTCTTCCTCTCTACTTTTGTCTACAGCAGTTGTAACATCCTACCAGGCTCCTTGAGTGTTCATCAAATCTGATTGTGGCATTTTGGGGTAGCGGGATCCAGCAGCCACACAATGACCCTCCACCAGCCCCGCTACAGGATTGACAGGTCCATCTACACATCCGCCAGCTTTGATGAACAATATGAGAAGAAAGAAAGGAGCTACCCCACCTGGGAGAAACTGCGCAATCAGTTCAGGTAGGGATGAGGAGATCCTTTATAGGGTTACATGCAAAATTTTAGTGCTGAAGCTGTAAAGCAAATCTATTGCTCTGACTGAATGATTAGATCAGTCTCATGAAAATGAGACAACCCAGTGCTTTTAATAGAAGAGTCTGAGTTTGTCATTGATTGGGGCTGTGTTATGAGAATAACACGTTAAGAGGTTTCTGACTAAAAGATTCAAGTTTTATTCATGTGTGCACTTCACACAGCGAATGCTGCCATGGCTATATCCTTCACAGTCACTTTTCTTAGCCAAAGTTGGTGGCTATTATTGATGCCACTGTAAAGTTTGACAATGTATTCAGTTATTTTCTGGATGCTTAGTGAGATCCAGTGAAATGCGTGGAACTGTGGCATTCACTCAGCAGAGATTGCAAACAGGCATCTACAGTAAGTCATCAGCTGTCTATGCAAATCTGCTTGTCTCACTTTGGACTAAACTGCAGATTCAAGTGGTGAAAATTAGGTTCTTTAGCAAAATTGCTCTATTTATCTCTTGACAATCTAAGAGATCTAACCAAGATAACATTTTTGAGAGGAGACAATTGAGACTACTTGGCTATTCAGTGCAGTTACCCTGTATTCTTCTCATTGTGATGCATAACACATATTACCTACTAAGGGAAAAATCTAGGGCAGACTTAACACACCCTGGTATGGTGATATCTCTCAGCTGACCTTGGAGTTTCTGGACCTGAAGAACTCAGACCTACACTAGAAAAAGACCATCCTGAATCTCAGGATTAATAAGATGAATAATGTGAAATCCAACAAATAAAATACACTTCATAATTTTGCAGTGTAGATGGACTGAACACAGATCTGATGGAGAGCTGGGTTTCAGGAGAGTGGCAAGAGAGAAAATGTCACTTTTCCATTGGCCTTAGTATGCTGTTTTGTGTTATCCTGAAGATGGACATTTTCCATCACTTGCATTTCTAATGTCCTGACTTTAGCTCCAGACATGAATACCTTCCTTGTGTTTGAGTTTTGGTGTGAAATACCCTTAAATTTGAGTTCGGAATACTGAAAAAAGATAAATACCAGGACAAGGCTACAACCTTGGATCCCTGCAGCCATTATATTCAATATGCATCTATACATGGTGACTCTGACTTGAGTGGGAGCCTGGATAAAGCAAAGATTTGAATGACCAGTGCAGTTGAGACTACTGTAAAAGGACCTCTCTGTACTGACTAAGGGTGAAACAGTAGTGTATGTTTTTTTAATGATAAGGAATGGGCCAAGGTCAATATTGAAAGTCAAAATGATCTGAGCTTGAAACAAATTGCTAACCAAAATTAGAAGACCAATAAAAGAAACTAATTTCTTTAACCAGGTAGACAATAATCGTTAATTTAATTTGCTCACTAAACAAGGATTATCTGTCAGTCTTGGACAGCTACAGAATGTCAAGGGTGATATTTGTTCCGTCCCTAAGATAATATAACACTCGTTGCACATTCTGGGGAATTCTCATAATGATTACCTAAGAAATGCTTTAAAATTATAATGCCCATAGCCAAACAGAGATGGCATTGTATAATCCTTGAGTCCCAAAACCCCTACGTAGATACACGCTTTGTAAAAAGGCATTAAAGAAAACTCACAAGAAATTTAAACAAACCTTGGACCATAACAAAAATATTTCAAATGCCCCTTCCCCTCTCTACCACTTCACTTATTCTGGCAAGACTTAACCTCTTGCCATAAACTATTGTCCTGCCCCACCACTATTTCTCACTGGAGTGAGACGTGTCTGCAGTCTGAGGTTACCTCCATGTCTAAGCACCAGCTTAAATGGTCAGAAGGCTAAGAATCTCTTTTGTTCTCTAATCAGGTATATGCCTACTTCGAATGGATGAGCTGCATTATAAAAAGGCCATATTAGACCCCCTTGTACATTGTAGAATATAGCACTCATACAGGCCACCACATCAAGTGGCATAAACATAAGAGCTTTCTTTGTCTGTCAATTATAGAGAGAGTCTCCTAATTCAAGAGCAAATTTCCAAAATTTGCTTAGTGCGTGCCTGGTCATTTTTTAGATATACTAGGGGGCTCCACCCCCTGCTCGCTTCGCTCGCCCACCCCCATGTTTGGTTTACCGGATTTATAATACAATACAATTTATTTTTTGTATAGCCCAAAATCACACAAGAAGTACGCAATGGGCTTTAACAGGCCCTGCCTCCTGAGAGCCCCCCAGCCTTGACCCTCTAAGAAGACCAGAAAAAACCCTTGTAGGGAAAAAATCGAAGAAACCTTGGGAAAGGCAGTTCAAAGAGAGACCTCTTTCCGGGTAGGTTGGGAATGCAGTGGGTGTCAAAAAGAAGGGGGTCAATACAATACAATACACAGAACAGAATAAATCCTCAATACAGTATAAAAATAAAAATTCTAGAAGTCGGAGAAGAATTTCACATTAGATGATATCACATAATATGATTTGGATTTGTTTAGAATTCTGGAGACCTCATTCATCAAGCTGCCTCCCCCATTTTGCCATTCCACAGCTGAAATAGCGCTAATCCGATGAAAGGACCCCTCTTTCCCACGATTCCTACGATCCTCCATCAGGGATGACTTTACCTTAGGCAGGCAATATACAATTTAAAGAGATTGTTATTTTCTTGGTAATTGTTACATATGCATTATTTTCACTTTTGCTTTAAAATCTTTTGTAAAAACAATATTTGTCCTTTATTTTCGGCCCCGTGCGTGGTTGCATCTCTTCCTCGCCAGACGTATAACACTGCTCGCGTTGTGAAGGGGAGGGCTGGCTGAACTGACGCTAAGGATATGCCGTCTCATCATCTGCTGGCGAGGTGCACATTTTGCTTGTCTCTTGTCATTGTTTTAAGAGCTGGGAGCACATGATGCTTGTCTGACAGATGCAATCCAACAACTGCTTGGGTTAGATGTCTGTGGACTTGTTTTAAATAATGGGTCACTGCCTGGTCTCGTGTGACGATGTAAAACCAATACTAGTCCTTTATTTATGGCACCGGGTGTGGTTAAATTCTTTCTTGCAGGACGTATAACGCTGCTCGCGCGCGGTGGGGGGTGGTTGCTGCTGTCACGCTGCCCTTCGATCTTTTTAAAGCCTTTACAGTCGCTGAACTTCTTCCTACTTTGTGTTTCTGCTGCTCGCGTTGTGATCACTTCTCTGTCATCATAAATATACACCTGAACGAATTGTGATTTATTTTAAATTAAACTTGTCATTGCTTTAACTGTTGCGGGTCCACAGATTCTCATAGTGTATGTTCCCTTATTGTGTAAATCTATGTTTTGCGCATTGAATGATGTGCACTGAGACACCTGTATCTGTGTGTGCTGCTTCCCTTTACACTACTGTTTTGTTTTGTTTTTTTGCCCATTCTCTTTCGTCTCACTGTTCTTTTGTCTTTCGTAATCTTAACGTGAAGATCACTTATCATCTACTAGTCATTCATTCCACAGGTTTTTTTTATAATAGAGAGACTAGATATCTGTTTCCTAGAATACATCTATACAGTACAAAACAGGGCCTGTCAGTCAGTAATTTTCTAATCTGCTTAGTTTTTAATAGGGTTGTAGGGGATGCTGGAGCTTATTCTAGCTAGCATAGGGTGCAAAACAGGAACAATCCCTAAACAGGGCACCAGTCCATCTCAGGGTGGGCATGCACACACACACACACACACACACCAACTACACACTTGGGTCAATTTAGGATTGTCATTCGTAAATGAATTATAGAACTCTTCATACATTAATTACACTGTTAATATGTACACCTATATTAACAATTCAATTAATATATTAACAGTGTAATTAATGTATGAAGATTTCCATAATCCTTTCTTCACATAAAAGTAAACATAATTTCAGCTCAGTGGACTGAGTGAGTTTTGGAAATCTACATTTCAGTTCAGGCATGCCTCAAAATGAAGCTGTGGGTATCTGGAATTATTATTCTCTTCAAGGAATCAATCGCACAATAGCCCAAATGGCAGATTATTGGTTCATTGCCCCTCATGGTTCGAGGTCCTCAGGAACAATACATAGGTTATGTTACCAAGAAGAAAGGAGGCGGGAGATACCATATACCATTTAAGCAATGTAACTTGCCAGGAAAAGAATCCAGCAATAATTCTGCAATTAAAACTTGAGGGTTTCAGAGCTGGGTATAGATATTGAAGGTGGTCCTCTCTGTCAAGCAGGGTGAGCAAGGTCCTTGGACGGAGCAGGTTCAGTGCTGGGAATCACATTGTGAAATAAAAGAACTGCCTCAAACTTACCAATGGCGACAAAATAACTACATTAACTCAATTAAATGAAATTTACATTATTTATGGATAGTGCTCTTCACTGAGTGCAGGTGCAGACCTCTGTGACAAGTTCTCAGGTAAAATGCAACAACACCACACCAACGTCACAAATAATAATTTTATAATTAGCTTTTATTATATAATTGTTCAGAATACAAATCCACAAACAAGCTCTGTCAGGAGACAGAGATGAAGGCAGAAGTTAGCTGTGTTCCTATCAGAGCTCTTGTTTTATACTGCATAAGAATGAAAGAAAAAGCAAGCAATGCATAGCAAAAAAAGGAAACATTAGCACTGTAACATAGTGATAATAATAAAGGTAATCAGAAATAAAAATATACAATAATACCTCAGGTAAATGAAGTATGTGCATCCCAGGATTTTATTAATTTTTAATGAGAAACTTCTACCTTTATCAGAGGTAGATTTAACATAAGAGGAATATGGCATGGACAAGTGAATAACTGCAGGTAGATTCCAATAATTCTCCAATTATGTAAATTACAATCAGTGCTATGGGGCACAAAACAAAAACAAAATAAGCCACCAACCTACCTGGCTTTGAGAAAAGGATGTGTCTCTTGAGAACAGGCCTGTTACAGGGAACTCTGACCTTCCACTAAGTCCAAGTCCAAATGAGATAGCAACACATTAGGTGTCAGACCTTTATAGCCCTGCAGCTGGAAGGGATGGGGTTATTTTCCCATAAAGGGCATCTTCTCGTTGCTGTAGAGGAGGAGAAAATAGACCGTTCCTCTGTTACACACATGTGGCAATAGATAATGTAGTGTAAAGACATAGGAAAATGTGGGGTAGATGTTTGTATGGGTGAAGCAGGACTCATGCCATCTGCTGTTTCCTTTGTCCTTCAATGGCCACCATACAATGCCATTGACGACAGTTTGGTTTTCATGGCTCCTACCATGTGATTCCATGTGCTCTCATTTCCCTCATTCACTACTTAAACATATGACTGCTCTGGTTGCTTCTCACACAGAGGCCACACTGCCTGCCTCACTTTCATCAACTCTGTGAGACAGTCCAAGTCAGGGATGTTCTGGGGGGCCGCAGTGGCTGCAGGTTTTCATTCTTACCATCTTCTTAATTAGTGACTACTTTTTGCTGCTAATTAACTTCATTTTCTTTAATTTTAATTAATTTGGCTCAGGCCCCTTAGTTGTTTCTTTTTCCTCAATTAGCAGAAAAACAATAATGAGACACAAAATAAGCCACCACGGGGCCAGCTCACCTGTGTATATCACACAATATCTGAAAATAAAGAAACGTGAAGATCTCAGTAAGACTGATCACTCAGCTCACCAAAACATTTTGACAGTGTTCTTTGAAAAAAACAGAAAATCTACAGTCCTGGAAATGTCTGCTGTGGCAGAATGAGAGCAGCAACAATCAATGGGACTAAATAATGGGCTTAATTAACAGCAAGACATTTATTTTAACAGGCCTCTCATTAAGAGAGTTGGAGTTTGAAGCCCCAGTGTAACTGGTCATCTGTTGGCTGGTTTCAAGTCTCATTTCTGTTTGGCTGTCATTTAATGAAGAAAAGAATCAATTCAGAGGACTGAATCCTTAAAAACAGGACTATTAAAAATGAAGGGAAAAGAAATTAATAAACAGTGAAAACTGGTCACCGATTAGGAAAAGGGTTAGGATGAAAACTTTTAGCCACTGCTTGACACCCCCAGATCCTTAAGAAAAGTCACCGGTGGCCATACACCCAAGCTAACAGACTAACAGTGGAGAAGCTTCTGCAAAGTGCTTGCAGGTGAGTGCTTGCTATCGGCGCCCCCTATCAACACTCTGAAGCAGTTCTTTTCATGGTGCTAATCCTATTGAGTCTGCTATGTGGCATTGCTTTGCTACAGTTGTATCCTCTTTAGAATCTGTATTTTGGATTCTAAAGAAGCTAGTTTATGTTATTGTGACGTACTGGGAAAGTTATAAGTATTAATTTATAGAATGCATTGACATAACTATGGTACACAAGATAACAAAGCACTCTCCTATTGTCATCATTATCAATTGGCCCATCAGTTGCCTGTCAGTTAAGTGGCAGACTTTGTGCAGTGGAGAACTAACCCTCATATATCACTGATACCCTACAGCACACACTTCTGTGTATGGAAGTCACCAGTGAACATCTAGCGCTATAGTGAACTGGTATTTGAATCTGTGCATGCGCCATACCACATTTTATGTAGACTTCATTAAAATGGTCTGTGGGGCTTCACCAATCAAGGTATTACTGCATTGCATATTGTATATGAAAGAATATTTCATAAGAAGGCTATTTATATGAGTGCACAGTTTATTAAGTACACATACGTACCACAATGATGTCCTGAAATGTCATTATTCTTCACTGCCACCTATGTCCATGTTCTCCTTGACTACCAGTAGATTCTCCTTTCATACCTTGAAGGGCTTTCTTTCAGGTGTTCAGGCCCACGAGTTAAGGCCCTCCTGTTCAGACTTTTCCCAATCATCACTTGGCTTCCTAAGTACAAAGTAAAAGAGTCTCTGCTTGTTGATGTGCTCAGCGGTGTGAGTGCCGGGACCATTCAAGTGCCTCAAGGTGAGTGTCCTCAGGATGTTCCATACCATTCTTTCTAGCAACCAACAATGTACGATCTGCTTATAGATGATGGTCTCCAACACGTATTTCTGCTTTCCTGTGTTTCTCATTTGTTAAACAAGCTTTCTCACAACTCTAGTATATCATTCTAAGGCCCTTTTCACTTTTGATCTGCTTTATCCACTTGCTGTTACTTTTTTCCACTATTCATGGTTCTTCTAATTCTCCCTATTCTTGGAAGCAACAAACAACTTAAATCTGAAGATAGAACTGGCTAGTGATCTGAATAATTTTTGCCTCTTCTTTAGGGTAGAGCAGCTCACCAATGCGATAGAAGTCGTCATAAAATGCCCATAGTTGGGAAAAATAATAAGCATGTAATTATGGGTGATGCATTGAGCCTGTTGCCTAGTTAGATAGAAGTGGCACCTCTAACAAATCAAGTTTGTGCAAAGATATCTGAATCAAACTATATTTCCGTTATTGGTTCTCCCAGAATGCACTTTTCCATTTTTTATGGAGTTGCAAAATTTATGGGTATCATTTTAAGGCCTGGTACCCTCTGGTCCCCATGACAACATATATACTTATCTGAGTAGTCAGCTGTATACAGTAAGTACATTTTGTATATACTGATAGAAAAAAGAAACACAGGGTTTTCTAGAATAAGATGATTATAGGTTTAACTTTTATACAGAAAAAATACCTCAATTCAAAGCTTAGGTCAAAATAAGACAAAAGGAATACTTAGTGTTCTGTAGTCATGTGCCAGCATTGTCAGACACTGTGGGTTAAGCTGCGCCACTTTGTCTTGACCAATTGCAACATGTCAACAGATCAACAAAACAGATTAGCATCCAAGATCTAATCTCCCATGAGTAACCACAGCATAACAGAAGCTCCACATCAGACTGGTCCATCTGAGAGAAAGTTTTAGATATGCCAATGGGCCCAATATCATCATCTGTGATAAGATGATGAAGGACAGGCTTGATGTTGCTGGCCTTGGAGCAAATTGACTGGTCAGAGTCCCTGTGCTCAAACTTCCTAGACATCACTGGACTGTACTGGGCCACATACATTAGATATTGTCCCAAATGTTTAGATGAATGAATGCTAGTATGCAGGTGCTGCCTTGGCCTGGTTTCTGTCCTATCTTTAATCCCACAGAGCACCTTTGTGATCTCCTGGATCACAAAACCTGGAGAAACGACCCTCTGCCTGCCCACAATCAGCAACTGTCTGACATTTTTGCAGAAATGGGATAACATCTGACAAATGCAGATTCAGAGGCTCATTAGCTTGTGTATCTTCATTATAATGTATTTGTAATTGGAGTGCAGCAATCATAAACTGCATTTAGAAGGTCAGAAAATGGATTCATGGAGGAATAGGTAGAATTTGTTTATAGGTAGAAGTTAGCTTTGTAAGAATTAATTAAATACTAAAATGAACATTGAATCAGCCACCCCTGACCCAGTAGTTAGGATATAGAGGGTTGGATAATGGATGGACGGATGGAATCAGCCAACAGAAAAGATCTGGAACACTAATATTTTCTAACACTCAATTGATTGGCATGTCATGTCCTTCACAGGCATGGCCTTTGCATTGCTGGCTAACCTTCCACCGGTCAATGGGCTCTACTCATCTTTTTTCCCCCTCATAACATACTTCTTCATGGGATCAGCCCACCAAATGGTACCAGGTAAGACCACATTAATAAATGGTTTCTCATTGTCAAACCAATTACTTGGAGAGTACAACTGTATTCAACAATGCCTTGGTGCTTTTTAAAAAGCCATGACATAAATGTCCTGTGAATCAACCTCCGCTATTGCACTCTTCTGAAAACACCTTGAAACAAATCTTCTATATATTTCAGTCATTTGGCACTTTTAAACTAAAGAACTTTCTAGCAAATAAAGAGATTAAATTTGTTATTGTGGTGAATGAAGAGGTGCTTTGTAAGGATGAATGGCTTTGACATATCAGATCATAATCAGGAATTGTTGCACCAAAAAGTGAAAGACCGACATCCAAACAAAAAGGCCGAAAACTAGACAAGCAATTTGTCAGTAAAGTGTGTTTCTCTCTCTGATAATCCTGCACACATCCACTCACGTAGAACATGACTCCTGGCGTAAAAATAAAGGTATAGGAGGCAAACTTCTAAACAGCTCCATTTGTTGTGTAACCTGATATGTTAAACAACAAAAATGAAATATAATAAACTCCAGTATTTCTAATAAAATATTAGAATATTACATCTTGCCTGAAGAAGGGGCCTGAGTTGCCTCGATAGCTTGCATATTGTAATCTTTTTAGTTAGCCAATAAAAGGTGTCATTTTGCTTGACCTTTCACTAATAAACTCATGAAATGTACAAATTCTTCATGTTTACTTAATACAGTAAAACTCTATTTACAGTAAATTCAGAAAGTATTCAGATCTTCACTTTCTGCACAATTTATTGTGTTGTAAATTTCATTTTAAATTTAAAAAATGCCATTTTCTCCCATCAATTTTCACTCAATAACCTATAATGACAAAATAAAAACAAGTTTTTTAGAAAGGTTTGCAAATCTATTAAAAATCAAAAATTGAACTCTCTCATTCATTTAAGAATTCAGACCCTTAATTCAGCCCTTTGCTAAAGCAGCAATTACAGCTTTGAGTCTTCTTGGGTAAATCTATACAAGCTTTGCACATCTAGATTTGGAGAGTTTATTCCATTCCTCCTGGTAGACCCCCTCAAGCTCCATTATATTGGATGGTAAGTGTCTGCAAACTGCCATCTTTTGGTCCCTCTGCAGATGTGGTATGGGGATCTAGTCTGAGCTTTGACTGGTCCACTCAAGGACAGTCAGACTTGTCACAGATATAATTTACAATACAATTTATTTTTATAAAGCCCAAAATCACACAAGAAGTGCCGCAATGGGCTTTAACAGGCCCTGCCTCTTGACAGTCCTCCAGCCTTGACTCTCTAAGAAGACAAGGAAAAACTTTAGAAAGGGAAAAAAATAGAAGAAACCTCGGGAAAGGCAGTTCAAAAAGAGACCCCTTTCCAGGTAGGTTGGGCGTGCAGTGGGTGTCAAAAAGAAGGGGGTCAATACAATACAATACAATACACAGAACAGAACAAATCCTCAATACAGTATAAAAATAAAACTTTTACAAGTACGGAAAAGAATTTAACAGTAGATAATATCACATAATATGATTTGGATTTGTTTAGAGTCCTGAAGGCCAGCTAGCTGCCTCCCCGTATTGGCCATTCCACAGCTGAAACAGCCTGGGCCAGTCAATCCGATGAAAGGACCCCTCTACCCCACGATTCCTGCCATCCTCCATCAGGGATGACTTTACCTTAGGCAGACACAACAACTCCACTCCAAAGTTGTCTTGACTGTATACTTTGGGTCGATATTGTGTTAAAAGGTGAACCATCTCCCCAGTCTGAGGTCACTTGCACTCTGGAGCAGGTTTTCTTCTCTGTATTTGGCTGCAATCATGCTTCCCTCAGTTCTTACCAGTCTTTCTGTCTCTACCGCTGAGAAGCACTTGTCCATAACATGATGCTATCATACAGTTTCAGGCTTGTGATGAGCAATGCCTGGTCTTCACTAGACATACTGCTTGGAGATTGCCCAAATAGTTACATTTATGACTCATCAGACCAAAGACTGGTTTCCTCATTCTCTCAAAGTCTTTTAGAATCCACCGTATGCCTTTTAATCAAGAGTGTCTTCTGTCTAGCCACTCAACCAAAAACACCTGATTGATAGACTGCTTGCTCAGATGGCCATCTTTCCAACAAGCTCTCCCATCTCAGCAGAAGATTTCTGAAGCTCTATTAGAGTGACCACTGCATTCTTGTTCACTTCTCTGACTAAAGTTCTTCTTGCCTGGTTACTCAGATCTATTGGATGGATAAAACTCTAGGAAGAGTCCTGGTGGTTCATTGCAATTACTGAACCCACTGTGCTCCTAGGACTATTCTAAGCTTTAGAAATGGTTTTATCCCCTTGCCCTGATCTGTGCCTCTCTGAAATGTGATCTTAGAGGTTTGTAGAGAGGTCCTTGGACTTCATAGCTAGGTTTTTGTCCTGACATGCAGTGTGAGTTGTACAACCTTCTCTACACAAGTGTGTTCTTTTCTAAATGATGTCAACTCAATTCAATGTGCCACAGGTGAACTCTAGAATTCTAGAAGGATCTCAAGGAACTATGATGCACCTGACCACAATCTGAAGACCATAGCAAAGGGTCTAAATACTTCCATGAATGAAAAATATCTTTGAAATTTAAAACAATTACAAACCTTACTGAAAACATGTTTTCACTATGCCATTATGGGTTGGTGAGTGTAGACTGATGGGCAAAAAGGGCAAATTTATCCATTTCAAATTAAACCAACAACGCAATAAAGTGTGTAGAAAGAGAAGTGGTCTGAATACTGTTTGAATCCACTCTATGTTTTGTAAACTGCTGAGTTTAACAGCTTTGTGACACAATAGTCAATAAAAAGCTCAAAATGCAGTTCATGGTGGACCCTTAGGGACCAACACTATATTAAAGTTCAGTTTTTAAGCACACTTATCTGTCCTACGCTGACCCTTCAGTTTCACACACGTACAGTGTAATCAGGATGACTAATTCTTTATACATGGAGGGATTCTTTACTAATTTAATTTCCCACAGTATAGCATATATCATGTCATCACTTTCATTCCTAGTGTTTGAATCTGGACAGCTAATTTTGCAGAGTTTAAAGTTGACGATTATATTCAGTGAAAAATTCATCAAAGTGTAGGAGATTTAGTTAGTTTAAGGGGTGCTGATCCATTACAGTGTAACTGCACTTTTACAACCTTACATCTCTTTTAAAACTACTGACAGGCACCTTTGCTGTGCTCAGCATTATTGTGGGCATCGTCTGCATGGACCTGGTGCCCCCAGCCACACTGAACATTACAACAGCACCGCTGAGAAATCTGCAGAGGAGGCTGCCCTTGATAATGCCCGTCTGGGGATTTCCGCAACACTGGCGTGTCTCACAGCTCTTATTCAGGTGAGTAATTTGAGAAGGCATTTGTGGGAGCCATAGGCAGAAATGAAACTGCTGCTGTGCCTGAAAAAGTGCATTAGTCATTCTACACTGTGAGACACTTGATTAAAGAGGTGTTGTAGACATCCTGTGTACCCCCTTAAAGTGTGAACATTCTCTGAACCCCAAGAGTAATATCTCACTCCATGGAGTAACTAATATTCTAATGTTTTCTGCCCACAGATCAGCTTGGGACTGATGCAGTTTGGGTTTGTGGCTATCTACTTGTCAGAGTCATTCATCCGTGGTTTTATGACAGCGGCTGGCTTGCAAATTCTTATCTCTGTGCTGAAGTATATTTTCGGGATCCATGTTCCTCCATATAGCGGACCACTAGCTGCTGTGAAAGTGGGTGTTGCCACAAATTCCCTTCCAGATTTTTGTCACTCTTAGAAGTAGAACTTGCATTATGTTTATGTTATGTTTCATATCGTTCGTAGTTATGGGTCTTCATTGTTAGCAATTAGTCTGCAATTATTTTTTAATCACATTTATTTGGCAGGCCTTAACAGTGAAGTGTAGTGGAGACGGGTTACACCATGGGTCAGTAAGACATTGCAGAGATGAACTCTAATAGCATCTGTGTGCAGGATGCATGTTCTATCTGTGTCTGTGTTAGTATTTTCTTGTGGAACTGCAGTTTTTATTCCATATTTCAAAGATGTGGACTTCTTATGAGAAGGATTTAGGAGTTATAGTAGACTCTACACTCTCAACTGTCAGATAGTGTTCAGATGTCATTAAGAAAGCCAACAGAATGTCAGGTTATATAGCGCCTTGAGGTGTGGAGTACAAGTCCAAGGAAGTTCTGCTCAAGCTTTATAACACACTGGTGAGGCCTCATCTGAAGGACTGTGTGACATTTTTGACTCCAGGCTATAAAAAGAACATAGCAGCACAAAGGAAAGCCCAGAGAAGAGCAACTAGGCTGATTCCAGGGCTACTGGGGATGAGTTACGAGGAAAGATTAAAAGAGCTGAGCCTTTACAGTTTAAGTAAAAGAAGATTAAGAGGAGAGCTAACTGAAGTGTCTGTGGTGGGCTGGTGCCCTGCCTGGGGTTTGTTTCCTGCCTTGCGCCCTGTGTTGGCTGGGATTGGCTCCAGCAGACCCCCGTGACCCTGTAGTTAGGATATAGAGGGTTGGATAATGGATGGATGGATGACTGAAGTGTTTAAAATTTAAAAGGGAATTAGTACAGTGTATCTAGACTGTTATTTTATAATGAGTTCATCAGGAACATGGAAAAGTAAGGGTAAATTTCACAAAAGCGTTAGGAAACTTTAATTTACACAGAGAGCCACAGACACATGGAATAAGTGACCAAGTATTGTGGTAGACAGTAGGGACCTTCAAAACTTGAATTGATGTTAGTTTAGAAGAATTAGGTGGATAGGACTAGAGAACTTTGTTTGGCTGAATGACTGTGATGTTGCGTGTTAGCTCCACACTCCCAGTTGCTCTAGGGAGTCTCTTGTATCTGCTACCGCTGATAACGTAACTGAGGCATGAACCTAACAGATGAGGACACAACACACAAAGCAAGGGGTTGGTGCAACAGTGCATCAGTGCTTTTATTTAAAACTTCAAAACAGTGTTCAAAAGTGGCGTGCAAAAATTTTATAATAAATAATTCATAAAAAGAAGTGAACTGTGATTGTAAATAATCCATTAAATGAGGTTAAAAATGCAGGCAGGGAACTGTCTTTCCCAGTTCTTAGCCCTGGTGCCTTCCTTTTAAAGTTGATGTCTCTCTGTCTTACATTGATCGGGCCTTGGAGTACGGAAAGATGTCGACCAACAGGCACAGACAACCTTTTATTTTGGCCCATCTCCCTGCTGCCGAACCCACAAATGTTCCATGGGGAGCCGCCGAGCCCTGCTCCGCTTGCACTGCTGTCGATATCTGGCTCCTCCCAGTGAGATTGCACTGTCCTCCCACCGCTGCCAATCACTGGCTAATCCCAGCGAGAGCACCCCCTGAACATAATGGTCACTCCTGGTACATGGTTGCTCAACAGGAGAGATCCCACAGCCCCCTCCTAAGTAACAGCTACACACTCCTTCCTGGGGCTCAGCTTCCATCCTCCTGCTTCCTCCACTCTTGCAGCAGTTTCTCTCCATTCCTCTCTTTAACTTCACTGCCCTTTCTTCCTGATAGCTCTCCCTTATATATCTCCATGGGTGCAGTGGCTCAATTGTGCACCGCAGGAAGCCGCTAAATAAGTTGAGATAGACTGCACCATCACGTGCAGGTAAGTCTCACCTCAACTACATCACCAACTTCCTGCAGCTGCGTGAGCACGCACACCCATGGAGACTGAGCCAGTTATTCAATTATTTATTTAAAATGGTCCTCTAATTGCTGAACCCACAGACCCACTATACCACAATGGCCTGTTCTCTTCCAGAATGTTCTAAAGCTCTAGGTGTGCAGATTTGGTTGGTTGTAAATTGGCGCAGAATGAGTGATTATATTTGTATATATGTGTGTTTATTTTACAACAGACTGGAGCTGTATCTAGGATTGGGTCTTGATTTGTACCAAATATTGCTGGGATAATTTCTGGCCCCTAAGAACTTCAGCTGGATTGTTTGGATTTGATAATGAGTGGAAGGGTGGATGGCTACTCAGGTGGTTGTTGTGTCTTTAGTGTTACGCTTAACATGAAAAATCTTCTTCTTTGACTCTTAGACCCTGATAAACCTCTGCAGTAATCTCCACAAAACCAATGTAGCATCACTCATATTTGCCCTTGTGAGCAGCGTGGCCTTGATCATTGTGAAGGAACTCAACTTGAAATTCAAGCACAAAATTCCTTTCCCCATCCCTATCGAGATAATAATAGTGAGTTTTTCTGTTTTTTTATTGAGTGGCTCTTTCAGTGATCACTATAATTAATGACATACAGGCATTAAGCATATAATAAATTACAGTTGGTGACCCTAAATGAAGTACACTGAACTCAGAAGATAAAAGGTAAGCTAGAGAATTTCATGTTTAACTACAGGTTGCTAGTAAGCTTGACTAAGGTGAAGCTGTTTATAGCACATAAGGTTTTAATCTATGCTGATAAATTCAATATATAATGTTGCTAAAATTGTTTAATTACATGAAAGCAAGAAATAAAAAAATAAAAATGTGTGCTGAGGTGTACAAATAAAAAACATGAACTAAGAATATTAAGTAACAGTAAAAAAATGATCACCTGTACTGCTGTACCCGTAAACAGATGGAGTCCTGCCATCTATGCTATCAGTCCACATTGCATCAAATCAGTGCAATGCTTACAATCCTTACACCTCAGACAACATTGATACATGTTTATATCTGTGACTATAACGTTATTATGTTATGATATGGTTTAAAAGCAATTTATTTTGGTCTGTTTAACAGATTTTGGGGTACTTTGTGTTACCCATACTAGGTTTTCGAACATGAGGATTTTGAGTTTCTTAAAGAAAAATTGATTTATGTCTTTTTAATTATCATTTAATTTTTCACAGTCATCACCATTGTGATGGGTGGTCAGTACTGTGTTGTTTAGGAAACAACTCAGAAGTGCACAGCGTGAGATGTCACCATAGGTTTTTCACTAGACGACTGCATATTTAAGTATCCAATTACAAACCTTCTTGTCCACATCTTATCTTCTGGTCCCATTATACATTATTTTCTGCCAGGACACTTTTGATACACCTGGGCACTTTATGAGTGGTGTGACCTGTGATCATTGGGTGTTCAAGGTCTTTCAATATCAGACACTGTCCCTTATGCTTTCCTAGCCCATGTTCAAGTAGCATTCCCAGCCATTCATCACAAACTATAACCATCTAGATCAGGGCTCCCCAACTCCGGTCCTGGAGGGCATCAGTGGCTGCAGGTTTTAAGTCTAACCCTTTTCTTAATTTGTGACCTGTTTTGGCTGCTAATTAACTTCTTTTGATTTAATTTTGTTTGGCTTGCTTTTTTAAGAATTGTTCCCATGAATTTCTTCAGCTTGAAGACTCAGACACCTTAATTGTTTCTTTTTCCTTAAGTAGCAGCCAAACAATAGTGAGATACAAAATGAACCAAAACATGACCCGCAAACTGTGACCATCATACAATATCCAAAAATAAAGAAAGGTGAATTCTCAGTAAGACTGATCACTCAGCTCACCAAAACATTTTGACGTTGTTTTTTTTGAAAAAATAGAAAATCTACAGTTCTGGGAAATGTCTGTTGTGGCAGAATGAGAGCAGCAACATGCCATGGAATGAAATAATGATCTGCTCAGGTTCACAAACATGTTAACAGTGCTCTTAGAAAAGAGAAAATCAACAATTTCAGAAATATCTGCTATTGTACAATAAGAGCAACAACTAGCTATGGAATTAAAGAATGGGTTAAATTAACAACAAGAATCGTAAGCTTAATTAAGCAACTGGTTGGAGTGAAACTGGTGTGAGTTTGAGGCCCTGACTTAATTGGTCTTCTGTTGGCTCACTCACTTCACATTTCATTTCTGTTTGGGTATCATTTATGGAAAGAAATGAAGCAATTCAGAGGAATGATGAAGAAATTCGGGGGAACTAATCTTAAAAAAGCAAGTTAAATAAGATTAATTCAAAAGAAGTTAATATAATAATAATATTGATTAATAAGCAGCAAAAACAGTGCACTAATTAAGAGAAGGGTTAGAATGAAAATCTGCAGCCACTGGGGCCCTCCAGGTCTGGAGTTGGGGTCCCGTGATCTAGAGGCTCTTTTGACAATGTCTGTAAGGGCTCTGATAGCTTTTTTTGATGTGTACATCCGATAATCTAATAAATAAATTGAAGACCTTTTAGAACAAGTGGGCTGTAAACCCACTGAATTCAACTTACCATACATTTTAGCCATTCATGCAGAAATCAAGCACTAAGTCTGCACACTTTTCTGGTCTTCTAAGTGTATGGTTATCAAAACCATAAACTATACCTGCTACATGAATGAATCAATACATAATGTTACAATTATAATCATCCATAAAATTAAAGGAACACAATCTGATTTCTTTGTGCTATTTCAATATAAAAAAGAATGAATTTCAAGCTAACATATACAGTACTGTATATAAATGTAGTAAAATTTGTATCTAATGAACTATGAAATGAATTTTAAAATTAAAACTGACAATGAAAATGATGAACTCCTGCTTAGCTCTTCCAAATTAGTAGCTTTTAGCTCACACATTTGTATACTCCGTGCTCGTGATTGTCGTTGATTACCGTATGCTGAACTGCAAAAAAACAAAAAGTTGAAAAACTTAATATACAAAATGTAAATGATTCAAAAGATATAAAAGCTGGAATGGATGAGTTCACAAGCCAAAGTGTGGGTCGCACTCTATTGAAGGAATTCTCCTGAGGTTCTCAAATAACAATAGACAGCAGCTGGCGTAGTACACTTATTAGTCATGTGCATGAAGTAAATATGGTAGCATGCACCGACACGGATTGGAAATTCCCAACAATAACAGCTCCACAGTAATTGGGAATTTCATGGAGCGTCAACGGACAAAACAGACCAATGATATAAAATGTAATTGCCAGCACAGTGTAAGATGTTCTATTTTTCTACCAAATATCAGACATTTAATGAAATTAGGCAAAAAGTAAAACTGAAAATGATGTGACAAGTTAAGCAGAAATCAAAACTGCTGTAAGCTATTTTTGTATTCTTAAGAATTATTGTTATTGATTTATTTTTATTATGTAAGGCTATGTTCACCTTGACATTCTGTTTGTTTGTCATTTTCGTGAGAAGTTTATATAGAAGCTAGCTGAAATACCCAGCATTGCCCGGGAGGAAAATACAGTTGTTTTGTTTTTTTAAATTGTTTGAGAAAAACATAATTTAAAAAAACCCACAACTTTAAAAATAAAAATAAATCAACAAACAATCAGAGACTCACTAATGTCCTTGTCTTGCGGTCTTGTATTTTGGTTATCATACAGTTGATGCTCGGAACCGGCCAACTTTATTTAATTTCAAAAGCAGCAGGGGCGCGGTGCAGCTCAAACATAAAGAATGCTGCCAGTCATCTGCTATATACTAACTGTGTAATCCCGTGTTGTTAAAATCACGGGATCCTACAAAGTATTGAAATTGTCAGAACTACTTTGGGCATCTCTCTGCTATGAGGATTCATGTTGCCGACATGCTCGCATCGCTTGTGCATTATTAGCTAAGCGACTGTCTTTCTTAGGAGGTTTCCTTGCCGGTGTGCTGGCCTCACTTGCGTATCCTTGGAGCTGGAGCCCTCACCCCGACTCTAAGTCTCACTTCCGGGCCGGACAGACACACTGACTTGCACACATAGAACTCAATTTAATTTCAAAAGCAACAGGGGTTCTTCAGGAGGATGTTGTTTTGAAAGTGAATTAGAGGAGAATGCAGAAATAAGAAATACCAGTAGATCTGTACTTATCCTAAATGTTTAATTTAGGTCATTGTGGCCACAGCTATCTCTGGACCTCTGAACATGCCCCATAAATACCATATGGATAACGTTGGCCCAATTCCTTTGGGGTAAGTCTGTATAACGGTAATGTAATATGGTACTTTTAGAGGAGAGTCTTTCTTCTTCACATCACACTGATATTTTCTTCTTCTTCTTTACCTTATTTTCTAGTTTTCCAGCCCCTGTTCTCCCAGAGGTGAAATACTGGGGGTATATGATTGGCACGGCCTTCTCACTAGCAATTGTAGGCTATGTGATAAACCTTGCTATGGGTCGCACCCTTGCAGCCAGGCATGGCTATGACGTGGATCCTAACCAGGTAACACTGAAAAAAATGGGTCTGCTAGCAAAAAGTCTCAGGTTATCAGTCTCGGGTTATCGGCTGTTTCACCCAACTTTAAATCTTGTGTCTGAAACTTGGGTATTATGTTTGACCAGTCTTTAAACATTGATGTTCATGTGAGGTCCTTACCTCGCTCTTGTTTATATCATCTGAGGATTATATCAAAGCTAAGAACAGTAGTATCGAAGTCTCAAATGGAGATGTTAATGCATACTTTTACTTTTTCATGTCTTGATTATTGTAATTCTTTATTTATATGTTTAAACAAGATGTCACTGCTGCGTCTTCAGTTTTTTCATAATGCTACTGCTAGATTGTTAACCAGCTCCAATAAGTGGACTCGCATTACTTCGAATTTATCTTCACTTTGCTGACTTCTGGTAGAATTTAGAATCCGTTTTAAAATTTTAGTAATCATTGTAGAGCTCTGCATGATAAAATCCATCCATCAATCCATTTTCTAACCCACTGAATCCAAATACAGGGTCACGGGGGTCTGCTGGAGCCAATCCCAGCCAACATAGGGCACAAGGCAGGAACCAATCCTGGGCAGGGCGCCAACCCACCGCAGGACACACACAAACACCAAGCACACACGAGGGACAAGTTAGAATTGCCAATCCACCTAACCTGCATGTCTTTGGATTGTGGGAGGAAACCGGAGCGCCCGGAGGAAACCCACGCAGACACGGGGAGAACATGCAAACTCCACGCAGGGAGGACCTGGGAAGCGAATCCGGGTCTCCTAACTGCGAGGCGGCAGCGCTACCACTACGCCACCGTGCCGCCCGCATGATAAAATACCACAATATATTTCAGATTTTTTACAACATTGTACTACTAGTCTCCCACTTAAATCATCTAACCAGAGTCTTCTTATTGTTCCATGTACTCTTCTAAAGACTTGTTGGGATTGGGTTTTTTAATCTGTTGCACTGAAATGGTGGAATATCCATCCTTATGCTTTATGGGCTGCTAATGCAACTGATACATTTTTTTACTGAATATATTAAAAGCAAGTAACATTCCATAAAAAACAAGTCAATTTTAACAAAAATAAGTTCAATTCAACCCCCACCCAAGAGAAAAAGAGGAAGGGCAACATCCAGAGTAAAACTTAATTACAGTTGTAGAAAAGAATGAAGAGAATCCTTTTCCCCAATATAAATGCTTATTCTAAAATGTTATTGATTAGATCCTGCCTGGTTTTAAAACAATTTTGAACAAATCAGTGAGAATTAAATTTTTTCCAATTTCAAACAGTATATAACATTAGTTACACACTGACTTAAAAGAGGTTGGTTAGGATTCTTCCAGTTGAACAGGATAAGTCTACGTGCCAATAGTGTAGTAAAGGCAATCACAGTTTGTTTGTCCTTCTTCACTTTTAACCCATCTGTGAGTCCACCAAACACAGCTGTCAATGGATTAGGTGGGATTGTAATACCAAGGCTGTCTGATAGGCATTTCAAGATTTTGGTCCAGAATGATATTAATTGTTTCCTCCCACAGTCCAAAGACATGCAGGTTAGGTGGACTGGCGATTCTAAATTGTCCCTAATGTGTGCTTGGTGTGTGGGTGTGTGTGTCCTGCGGTGGGTTGGCACCCTGCCCGGGATTGGTTCCTGCCTTGCGCCCTATGTTGGCTGGGATTGGCTCCAGCAGACCCCTGTGACCCTGTGTTCAGATTCAACAGGTTGGAAAATGGATGGATGGATGATATTGATTTGGTGCAGCCCCAAAACATGTGGCCCAGTGAGGCTGGAGCTCGATTGCAACATTTAGAAAGTTGGATCTTGCCCTGGAAACATTTTGGACAATTTTCAACAAGACAGATGTGTTCGATTAAAGATGATAAGTTGAATAATTGTATGCTTTGCGTATATGGAGCTCGAGTGAATTCTGTGCGTGGCTGCCTTCCACTCCGTTTCTGAAATGTTGAGTAAGAGATCCTTCTCCCACTGTACTCTGGGATCTTTAAAAGGAAGGGACTTTAGAATAGTTTTATATATTACAAAAATGCTGTCTGATTACTCAAGACTGATAAATAGTTCTTCCAGAATAGAAGTTAGGTGGGAGGTGAGGAAAATTGGGCAGAACTTGTTTAGTAAAGTTTCTAATTTAGAAAGAGTGGGAAAAATTGTGTCGATGGGACTCTAAGTTTTGGAGTGTAATTGCTCGTAGGCTGCAAAGACATAATAATAGTAATTTAATCCTGTAAACATTAAAAACTGCAAGTTTGAGAGGGCGGATAAAAGTAGTTAAGAGGCACCTTTTTAGTTAGCATATTAGTAACCTTTCTTGGCTCCTTCATTTTATGTTCTTTTGTTGAAATGTTGTCTTAATTTTATTTTTTTATTGTATGTAACTGTGTGTTTTAATTGTTTTCTGTAGTGTACAACACTGTTTAAAGAGTCTATAAATGTGCTTTATAAATAAAGAAAAAAAAAGAAAGAAACCTATTAAGCTACTCTTCAAGCAATGTTCATAGTAAATATAACAAGGCCAGATCAATGAAAAGGTGTCTGGGGAGGTAGGACAGCAGATTAGATGTAGATGAATAACCTCCAAATTACTCACAAAAAATAAGAAACTCTGAGACATGTTTAGACACACAAAATGAGACTTTCATTCATCTAGCAAGACCAAGAGATTCTTTTTGGGACTTATTTGCACATGCAATGCCATCCACCAAGAGGGAGAAGCAATTAGTGAAGCTGTTTAGACACACACTAAAACAGCTCTTACATACGGTGCCAAACAAATATGAAAGTGGGAGTCTCATTCAGGCCTACAGAGGCATCTTCCTGAGGAGTAGCTCAGACATTCTGTAAAGAGAAGGGTCAAAATATACTCTGCAATAAGAGGCATGCCTCAAATCCCATCACACAGAGAATCCCACCAGATTCATCCTTCTTGGAACTCCTCCACTGAACTGTGACCCATATTCTTTGAAGGGGGCTACCTCTGATTCAGTCTGCTGAGTGGGCACTTGAAGACAGGCACTTACATTGCCAATACAAATCAAAGCCAAAATCACAATTTGGTTACATCCGCTCTACTACGTTTTAATTTAAAAACATGAGTTTTAAACAAAAAGGATCTCTGTCCAAATAGTGTTTTCACTCTGTTCGTAAAAGTATCTCTGTCCACACTAAAACATTTACGCACATCAGTGGAAAAATCCTTTCAGGGATGGTAATGCTATGAGATTTATCGCAAAAACTGTAGCAACCAGTAAATTATTTGCTTTTTGTGCATGTATGCAGCATTCAGATTGTACAAAATACAATTTCGATTTATACAGGTAAGCAACACAACAAGCCTCATGGAAAGTCTGTGTACACGATGTTGGAATATGGTTTCTACCATGAAGGGTGACCAATAAGGGAATGAGATGTTATAATGAGCAGGAACGGCTACGTAATAAGCACAAGCAAATAAGAGTGCAAATAGAGTCTGCATTTTTAAAACTCTTCATTTTCACTCAATCCACACTCTAATGCTGAGCTGGTGTGTTCATAAGTATGCAGCTCTACAGAGCAATTTCAAAAGTCTCAATTTTCCGGGGTTAAAAATGCCAGGATAGTGAGTATGAAAGGCAAAAACTAAGACTAATGTCTCCATTTTAAAAACAAAAATGCAGTAGTGTGTGGTGTGTCTAAGAATTGCGAACCCCAGACAATTGATGCTAATAAAAATTTGCATTAACTTTATGTGAGTGGAGCTGTTTAAGGTGTCACTTCCAGGTATAGTGGGACTATGTGAACTGTGGGTGGATTGGTTAGAGCAGGTTTGAACTTTCACCCTAACTGTTGTCCTGTTTCCTTTATTCAGGAGATGTTGGCTCTGGGCTGCAGCAACTTCTTTGGCTCCTTCTTTAAGATTCACGTCATCTGTTGTGCACTCTCAGTAACTCTAGCAGTGGATGGTGCCGGTGGAAAGTCTCAGGTAAGCAAATGGTTACTGGTTAGATTTGCTACAGATTCATTAAGAAGGAGAAATGTAATATTTATTGTGTGTTTTGTACTGCCTGCAGTTTGCCAGTCTCTGTGTCATGTTGGTAGTTTTGGTGACGATGCTTGCCCTTGGCGTTTATCTTGAACCTCTCCCAAAGGTATGAACCTCCAATGTGCTTATTCTCTCTCTATTGTCTTATAAACTTCACGCTTGGTCATTTGGAATGGAAGAGCTAAACAACTAGCTCAGACAGAGCTACTCTGGCTCTAATCGTATTTGAAGGATTGAACAATTAAGAATATAAGGATATAAAACATCAGAAATTTGACAGATGAAAGCAGACCATTTAGTCCATCATGCCTTTTTGTTTAGCTAACAACAACACTTATTTAAATAGCACATTTTCACACAAAAAAATGAAGCTCAAAGTGCTTTACATAATGAAGAATAGAAAAATAAAAGACACAGTAAGGAAATAAAATAAGTCAACATTAATTAACATAGAATAAGAGTAAGGTCCAATGGCTGGGGTGGACAGAAAAAACAAAAAAAAAACTGGAATGGAGAAAAAAATAAAATCTGCAGGGGTTCCAGACCAAGAGACCACCCAGTCCCCTCTGGGCATTCTACCTAACATAAATGAAACAGTCCTCTTTGGATTTAGGGTTCTCACGGAAGGACTTGATGATGATGGTCACGTAGACTTCTGGCTTTTAGTCCATCAATGTTGGAGCATCATGATGCTTTGAGTAGGTGGTGGTGGCGAAGGCCGGAAAAAGAAACAGAAGAGAGAGTAGGGGTCATTACGGATTTTAGAGCCACCATGAATAGTTATTATAATGAATTGAACATACAGAGTATCAGGATTAAGTTAAATTGAAGTTATGAGAAGGCCATGATAAAGCTAAGCTGTTCCAATATCTCATCCAGAGTTTTCTTTAAGGTTGTAGCTTCATAGCTAAAAGGCCAGTGTTCTGCCAAAAGGTAAAAAAAAACAGCAGGCAGTAAAAGCAGTTTTAGTGGACCAGAAGAACTTTAACCAAAATTAGCTGCAAAAGTCAAAACCAGAAAGACAATTGCTTATTCACCCAAACCAAAATTAAAATCAAAAATCAGAATCCAAAAAACACTTTTGAGCAGATTCTCATACTAAATATTTCAGAATTTATTGACAATCCTCAGCATAGTGTTGTGTACCACAGTAACCTTTATTTGGTAATATCATCACACAAGACTTCTGTGACCATGTCCCCTAGCAACAGACTTCCCTATTAAAGTAATGGCTTAATGAAATGGAGACTACCATAAGAAAACAAACGTTTGTCACAGTAATCCTTAAACAAGACATTAAAAAAACAACTAGTCCAAATTCAAAAGGCATTCAAAAAATGCATTCACTGTTTATCGTAATGGAAACAAAAAAATACAGAACGAATGAAAAATGTATCAGTCATTAATTACAACTTTGTTTTATACATTATATTAATAATGCATGTTAAAAGGGAAAAAAACAAAGGTGAAGTCAGGGCCAAACTCCAGCTAAAGCAAGACATTTTCACAAGGCTGCACCATAACAAAATGCTTAACAAAAAATATATGAATGCATATGTTTAATCATGCAAATGTCCAAGAAAGGCACTTTAGCCCCCAAAAGTTATATTTATTGGTGAAAAAGTTAATCCAGAAAATGCCAAAATTAATAGCCTTATTTCACATGCACTTACGTCTGGAATCCTTAATAAGGGCTGGCTAACTTTGTAAAGGATTCAACACTAAACTGCTGAAATACCTCAATGGCTGAGGGCCCTTTAGTCTCAGTGTCCCCAGTACAAGGACTGAGCCTCTGAATATTCTGAAAAAGGCCAGAAATCTGCTCCTGCCAGGATCACAAATATTCGTCTTCTCCCAGCTCACTACCTCTGAAAGGGTTTAACCTTATTGGATGTTCTTCATTTTGTTAGACTGCTAGGGCCAGTAAACAACAAAGCAGTTTCACTGGCATAATACCCAGGCTTTATTTCATTCTAAACGTGTGTGTTTTTGCAGAGAAACCAGACATATCAAATGCTAGAGGTTAAAACAGAAAAACGCATTCAGCTTCAACAAATTATATCAATGCCCATACAGCAAGCTTTGTATCTGTAAAACCAAAAGAGATGTCCATGTCAATTGAGACACCTTTTTTTTCTTAATCCAGCTTAAATTGTTCTTTTAAAGTGTAGCTTCTTTCCTCCTAATGCTTGTCTCTGTTGGGACGTATTTTGAATTAGCAGGCAGTGCTTTACTTTTATCTTCTGACAATATGATGTTTTGTTGTGTCTTCAATACTGTCTCTTTCATATATTTACTATCAATCAATCAATCAACATTTATTTATATAGCACATATTCATACAAAAAATGTAGCTCAAAGTGCTTTACAAAATGAATAGAAAAACAGAAGACACAATAAAAAATAAACATAAGTCAACATTAATTAACATAGAATAAGTAAGGTCCGATGGCCAGGGTGGACAGAAAAAACAAAAAAAAAAACTCCAAAAGCTGGAGAAAAAAATAAAATCTGTAGGGGTTCCAGACCACGAGACCGCCCAGTACCCTCTGGGCAATCTACCTAACATAAGTCAAACAGTCCTCTTTGTATTTAGGGTTTTCATGGAAGGACCTGATGATGATGGTCACGTAGACTTCTGGCTTTCAGACTATCAATGTTGGAGCATCATGATGCTTTGAGTAGGTGGTGGTGGCGCAGGCCGCCACCACAAAGAAACCGGAAAAAGAAACAGAAGAGAGAGTTGGAGTCAGTACGGATTTTAGAGCCACCATGAATAGTTATTGTGATGAATTGAACATACAGAGTATCAGTATTAAGTTAAAGTGAAGTTATGAGAAGGCCATGTTAAAGTAATGTGTTTTCAGCAGTGTTTTAAAGTGCTCTACTGTATTAGCCTGGCGAATTCCTATTGGCAGGCTATTCCAGATTTTGGGTGCATAACAGCAGAAGGCCGCCTCACCACTTCTTTTAAGTTTAGCTTTTGGAATTCTAAGGAGACACTCATTTGAAGATCTAAGGTTACGATTTGGAATATAACGTGTCAGGCATTCTGATATATAAGATGGAGCGAGATTATTTAAGGCTTTATAAACCATAAGCAGTATTTTAAAGTCAATCCTGAATGACACAGGCAACCAGTGTAGTGACATCAAAACTGGAGAAAAACTACGTCTTCTCTCTCATACTTAACAACGAATCATTAAGTACTCTCAAGATCCTTTCTTTCATACAGTGCTTTGATAGCTATGAAACAATTAGTAACAGTTGCACTGGTCAAAATCGGACAACTGATAATTTTCAGTGGTCTTGTTACTAGTCAGTGAAGTTACTTTTATCTAACTTTGAGATCATGTTAAAGGTAAAGTCCCAAACACCATTTTTATACTTTATTGCGAGCATATGCACACTGGTTAGATTATCTGCACTTAAATGCACACATTTTATTAGTGATAACACCTTTTTAGTATTTGCTTTTACACTTACATATCTCCCAGATCTTCAATCTATTTCCATGCATCCCAGAATTCTTTGTCTCTTGAAAAACACATTGTCATTCTTATGAGTCATCGTCATGCCCAGCAAACCTTCTGTTCATGAAACACCTGCCAATCAAATTCTTTTTGAAATACACACTATCAAAAATAAGGTTAGCTTTCTCAGTTTTATTTACCTAAAATATGCACCTTACCTCAATAATCCTATAATAATTTTAATATTCATAGAAATTAAATGTTACAAGTGTTATTTACCAAACTGTAAAAAGTACTCTAATACAACATTTCAAAGAAACAAGATGAATTACAAAGCATTAAATATATATGTCACAAATCTAGGCTTTGGAATTTTGGGGTGTGTATAATTTCTTTTTGGGTCATTTATTTTATGTGGTTGTTTATTTTTTTATTCTTATTGTACTTGGATAGGAGACCATCTAGGAAAGTACAGTGCGGTGATGGGGACATTGTGATGTAACTATGACTCTCTGTGGTCATTAAAGATCTGTGGTCATCCTTCATAAAGTATTGTGTTTCCCGATGTCCAGGCTAAATTGCTTGCTATGGCCCTAATCATCCCTTGTCTCTGATTGACTAACTATCTCTCACCCCTTCACCACCTAACAGCTAATGTGTGATGAGCGTACTGGTGCATAATGGCTGCTGTCACATCATCCAAGTGGATGCTACACATTAGTGGTGGTTGAAGTGGCTTGCTACTCACTGAAGCGACTTGAGTAGCGAAAAAAGTGCTATATAAATTTAAAGAATACTAATGATAATAAATTATTATTACTATTATTATATTTAATGGCATTAAGTCAAGTCAAGCTGCCGAGCATGCACTGGTACAGTGCGTTGCCACACCCACCACATGATGAAACAGTTTGGGATCCCGGTTTGCAACCCCGCAGGCAGACATACGGTCCAGTTCCACCCTTCGGAAATGACCCTCTATTTGCCGCAGCCAGGTGTTATGTGGGTGACCCTTTGGCCTAGTCCAAACATTCAAGTCCCCAACAATGAGGATCTTATGAGCTGGATCACCCTCGGGGAAACGCGCCACGTGGCCGCAGTGCCGTAACTGACGCTCCCTCACAATGCAGGTAATGTGCCTCATTCGGGACTCCATGAGCAACCACTCATTTTACACAAAGTCAAACCAATGGTACCCAAGGATATTCCGGAGAGACACAGTACCAAAGGAGTCCAGTCTTTATCTCAGGTCACTGGATAGCGTCCATGTCCCGCAACCATATTATTAATGGCATAATGGCAAGAAGAAAACAAACAATGACCAGGAGAAGAATTGGAGTCAATAAAGGAGCTTAGTTTATAACCATTAAAGTGAAACATCAAAACCAAAACACTGAATTATTCTCAGAAAACCGTAAAAGCCAAAAGATTTTACAAAGAAATTACAAGCAGTGACTCTAGTTGTCTCTGCTTAATAATGGTGGTTTGATGTAATGCTTAAGATTTTGGACTTTAAACCCTGAGGTTGTGGGTTCGAATCTGACTACTGGCACGGTGTGACCACGAGCTAATCACTTTACCTACTTGTGCCAAAAGGGGAAAACCAAAAGAAAGGTAACCAATTGTATCTCAAATATTGTAAGTCGCCTTGGAAAAAGGTGTCAGCCTAACAAATAATGATATGGCAACTGTCAACAAAGCAATCTGCAAAATGGTCACACTTTGAAACAAGATGGCATTGTGGGAAACCACAAAATTATTTTAAACTCCATTAAAATTAAACCAAAAGTCCAAATAGGTAGTGGAATTTTATTCCTTATATATTTAAAACCGTATACCATATATATAAAATTCAACTAGTAACAAAGACAATCACACTGCCTTTCTCTTTTTGTCTCTTCAGTCTGTTCTGGGTGCACTAATAGCTGTCAATCTGAAGAACACGTTGAAGCAGTTATCGGACCCATACTACTTGTGGAAGAAGAACAAGTTGGACTGTGTAAGTTTTAAAAAGAGAATGGAATTCTTTTATCTTGTTAGCCTCGTGCAAACTGGTAATTTGTTTTAGTGAAGTGGAAGCTAAACAGCTTCCTCTGATACAGGGTATAAAGAATAGAATATGCAACCTTCATATCAATAAACAAAGACTATGTGCAAAGCCAATAATGATATGATAATGAAATATGCAATCTTTGGTATGTGCATATAGCCAGGGGGTGGGTGGCATTACAGTATGTCAAAAGCAGTACTACTTAATGTCAAAGGAAATATGGGACAGTTATTAGTAAAGAATCAACACAGTCAGACAAGGAGACGGAGCATCAGTCAGAGAGCAGTGAAGCTCTGAAGGTAAAGATAGTGAAGCATTGGAATAGTGAGAAGGCTGGACAGATGTGTTCCTAGATAATATAATATATTGGACAGAGGTGTCTGATTTAATGTCCATGAGCCAGATCCAACCTTTGGACCTTTTTTAAATTGGCTTGATTTATCAATATTCTAAACATATCCCATATGATGTACAATGTCTTTTACTTCACTTACCCCATTCCCAAACCAATTCCTACCTCTGTTCTACAAGATTGTTTTATCTGTTCCACTGGCTTTATTGTTGTATGTGGATAGAAAATGCATTTGGATTTTCACTCAGGTTAAAAGTGTTCGCTATGTGTTTATAACCAACTCCTAGTGTCGTCTGTGCGATCTATCACATGCATGTTCACACAGAGCTTTTTTGATGTGGTCAAGTGACATTTGTTGAAGAAGATGGCATCTCTATCAGGATGAGTTCCAGTCCATTACCTGGCATGGCATGGCAATGAGGGGGCATAAACAGGTGTAAAATATTCCCTGCCCATCCTAGAATACTTATAAAGAATGCCAATGTACAGGTAGGCAATATGGAGTGAGCTGCAAGAATCCATGATTCCTACTTTGTGTGCCTTCCATTTTACCTGGAAGTGCTTCTGGTGGGCCCTGCCCTAGCACCGAAAGTACTCCCAGGTCCAGAATAAAATAAGCTGCTCCATCTCATCTAGGAGAGTTGGAGTTGTGTGGAAGAGGACAACGTTTGCCTGGAGGAGTAGACAGAGAAAGAAAGAGAAGAAAATTGTGTTTGAGTTTATGTCACTTTTGCTTTTTTATAAGATAATGTGCTACTAAACATTTTATTTAAAATGAGGTTGCATCAGGGATGCTGCAATGCCCTCTACTGGTCACAATGAATAACTACTAATTCTCCCATATATGCTTCACTTTACTTTTATTTGTTCTCTATTTCACCTTATGCAATTTCTTGTATTGGGAATTTGTTAGTTTTCACATACCCCTTGGGGTCAGGGCATAGGGTCAGCCATTGCAAAGCACCCCGGAGCAATTACAGGTTAAGAGTCTTGCTCAAGGGCCCAGCAGAGTAGGATCTCTTTTGGCAGTGACGGGGATTCAAACCAGCAACCTTCTGGATACCAGCACAGATCCTTAGCCTCAGAGCCACCACTCCACTTTCACCTCAGGCTGATTTTAGTTCTGTGGTTGCTGATAGCTTCCTAACCCTTTGCAATATCTAAGAAAAGAAAAACTCTTAGGAGGGGAGACATCTTTATTGTTTACTTCTTCACTCGATTGTCATGAGTGGAAAGGTACCCATATGTTTTACTTGTACAGTGCAATAAATGTACCAGTAGTTATCTGGCCTGCAATGGGTATATAAAGGGTTATTTTTGCCCCTTAATAAAATTAAGTTTAACACCCTTAATGAGAAATATCCTGCACAGTTTAAGTTCAGAGTTCTGTGTACAAGAATCAGATCAGACAGGATGTTTAGTCTGCTAGGTTAAAAATAATGCAGATTTATTTAGAACATCGTTTACCAACCTATGGGTTGCCGCCTACTGGTGAGCCATGGAGGTATTGCAGGTAGATCGCAGCCAACCACAGACAAACTTCACTCCACCAGTCGTGTAATATCATTGTATTGTAGCTGATCTCGCATGACATCCCTAACCCTTGCGCAATGATCATGCTCAATTTACCAAGGAGGAAAAGCATTAACAATCATGCTTGATTCATCTAATACTCTGATGTTCTAGTGACTGTGAGGGACACCCCTCCTCTCTGCTTTAAGATTGCATTAAATTCACCCAGGGGAACCCTTGTGAGTTGCGAACAGACTGGCATGCAAAAAATTGGATTGTGACACAACAAAGGTTGGGAAAAATTGATTAGAAAGTCTTATGATGGAAGAAGTGGCCAAAAAAAAAAAAAAATAAGAATAAATGATAAAGACTAAAATAACAAACAGCACAGGTGATGTAAATCATAAAGTGACTGACGCAGTAAAGTGTAGCAAGCCAAGGGAGAACTTTAGGATGCAAACCCTTTACAAGATGAACACAAGTTGTCTCTTTCCTATGGTGCTGCTTTGCATGTTGTCCTAATTACAGAAATAATCTGCGATAACTCTGTTATCAGATTAGAATCAAGTCCCTTACATGTTACTATGGCTATGTCTACCCAACTACTGTACATTTTCATGTAAAAAATGTGTTTTTAAATTAAAACAATCTCCATCCATGCTAACATTTTTGCCTCATTTATGAAAGTATCTCTTCCCACACCACTAAAACAACTGAAAACGCACATGACAAAGTTGTTCACCTGCACAGAACAAGTGTAAATCATGGAAAAATCTTTGAAGGGAAGGTAACACCACCAGCCATGGGATTTTTTTTTTTTACTTTTATATTTTATACCTAATTTCTGTTTTCCATGTTCCAGGTGAAGTACTTTATGTTGCCTGGCTTAGTACATGCTATTCAAATAAAGTAATTATTGTTTATTGCAAAACTGTATTGACCAGTACATTACATGCGTTCATACAGTAAAGGTAAGCAAAAGAAGAAGAGCCATGGAAAGCAACTCCTCTGTGCTGTATTGTCTTCCATTCAGGGAATGAGACGTTGAAATGAGCAGGATCCAATCATGGAAGGGTCATGTCATTAGCATGAACCAATCAGAACGCGATTAGAATCTGCATTTTCAAAACGTGTTGCTTTCACACTGCAATGTTGAGCTGGCGTTTTCAGAAGTATAAGGTTCTGGACTCTCTGTTTTTGGGGGTTAAAAACACCAGGGTAGTGTGGACAAAAGATGAAATGGAGACTAATGTCTGTGTTTTTAAATGAAAATGTAGGAGTTTGGCCATAGCCTATATAGCTCATTCTTATCTTGTCTTACCTGAGAGATGGTCACAATTCTCACACAATAATATGTTGTTGTCGATATGGGCAATAGACTGGCATCATATTATCAATCAGTCGTATTTAAGACGGCAGCCTACAAGTCTTTGCATAAAGACATCAGTGTATTTAGATGATCTAATTATTATTGTTAATATATTATTATGATAGTTTGGGAAAATAATTATAGTTAGTTTTAGGCCTTGTTTTTTATTGTCTCTCATTTTGACCTGCAATTTTTTGCCTCATGTTTTGGTTTTAGTCGTTGGTTATTCTGACTTTTAAGGGTCTGAAGCCCCCTACTTGATTTACAACTAGTCATCCCCTGGTTAGAAACTTTTTTCTTTTAAATTTTGCACTGACCTTTTCCCTCTTGAGTCATAATAGTCAGAAACATCATATTGTCAACAACCTTCTTAGGATAATATTGCAACACTGATGGTTTATGTTTGATTTTTTTATTTCATTCTATAAAGCTGTAACTTGGGTTACCATCATATCATAATCACCCATGATTCTTCACTCTTGTTTCCCTTTTCAGTGTGTTTGGATGGTAAGCTTCCTATCAGCTTTCTTTCTGAGCCTGCCCTATGGTGTCGCTGTGGGTGTGATCTTTTCCATGATGGTGGTGGTCTTCCAGACGCAATTGTAAGTTTACTCTTATACGCACTGTAAACATGACGTAGAATGCTGCATTTTATTTTATTTATAACCAGGACTGGAACCAGTATTTTTACTGCCCTAGGTAAAGCAATACATGCCATCCACTCTCGGGCCAATCATACGACCCATTATTTGACATTGGAGTTTCATAAATTTAGGACTCCTGCTGTTTTACCCTTTTAGTGTTTCATTATAGTATTGCCTCTGTAACATTTGATTATAATCTGGTAGTTTAAATGGATCATGAACTGTTTTATAAATTCATAAATATAAATATGTATAAATATAGGCTCAAAAATGTTAGAAAATCCTTTAAAATAATTTTACAATTCTTTGGTAAATACTGTAAAGAAAACTAGAGTTTACAACAGTATTTTTGATTCATGTCAATTTCTAACCCACTTAGTCCTGAACAAGGTTGCAGGAGCCTATCTCAGCTACCACAGGGCAGGAAGAAACCCTGAACAGGGCGCCAGTCCATCGCAGAGTGAACACACACGAAACACACACTAGGGACAATTTAGGATCGCCAATCTACCCAACCTGCAAATCTTTGGACAATGATAGAGGAAACTGGAGCACAATGATAAAACCCTCACAAACAACATACACACGCAGGGAGGACCTGACATGAATTCAGGTCCCCTTACTGCGAGGCAGCAGTGCTACTACTGGGCCACCGTGCCACTCATTTACATAATGTATACAGATAGAACAATATAATCTAATAAATAATGTGCTTGATGTTGCTTCATTTTACACAATACCAGTTTTTAATAAGTTAGTAATAATAATATGTTTAATTAAAGTTATACAAGTACAAATCACTGAAATTCAAAACTGCTTCATTATTGTGAACATAGAAAACATTTGTTTTGAATCCATTGTTTGGACTAGTTCACTTTCCACTTATAAGGTTCCTGAGAATTATAGGAATAATAGTGACAGACGCATATGTATATGTATGTCATTACCTAATATGTGCTGCTCCGGAGCATCAATGTAGTGATCTGAAAAGAGGAGTGACTTGTGCCCTCCTCAGATGGTGGAACACCAGACAGTCCTCTGCAGCTTGAATTATCTGCAGTGGTCTGGTCATGCATGCCACTACTCCTGCCAGCAAAGAACTGTAGTAGTCCAGACATGACAAGACCAAACCCTGAACCAGGAGTTGTGCTGCGTACGTTGTCAGGTATGGTCTGATCTTGAGGCATTGTAGAGAGGGAATCTGCAAGACCAAGAGACCGCTGTAACATGGTCAGTGAAAGACAGTTGTTCATTGAGATGATCACAGAGTGCTAAATAAACCGACGGGATAACAAGAAAATCTATCTTTGCCAGGCTGAATTGGAAAAGCTGTTCCTTCCTCCAGATTGAGATATCAGTGAGACATGAAAAGATTCTAGCTGATACAATATGGTCCTCTTTGACAGAACGACAAGTACATCTGAGTTAAATTATCGTTATAGCAAGGATAAGACAATCCATGGGACAAGATGATATGGCCTAGTATGGAGGTGTATAGAGAGAAGAGGATAGGGCTCAGCACCAGTGTTTGTGGCACCCACATGTTTGACTGGTGCACCTTTGACATCTGTAAAAAGTAAAAATGTGAGGTTTGAATACACAATAGGAGGTTTGAAAATTTAAAGTAAAACTTATGATAAGAAGTAAGGAGTCGTAGTGGACTTGACACTATCAACTTTCAGACGGTTTTAAGAAACCATTAAAAAGACAGGTTATATAGCACCTTGATGTGTGGAGTACGAGTGCAAGGAGGTTCTGCTCCAGCTTTATAACACACTGGTGAGGCCTCATTTCGAGTACTGTGTGCAGGATTGGCAAAAATGACATGGCAGTGGTAGAAAAAGTCCAGAGAAAAGCAACTAGGCTGATTCCAGGGCTACAGGAGATGAGATATGATCTGAGCCTTTCAGTTTAAGCAAAAGAAGATTAAGAAGAGACATGATTGAAGTGTTTAAAAGTATGAAGGGAATTAGTCCAGTGGATAGAGACTGTTATTTTAAAATGAGTTCATCAAGAACATGAGGACACAGTTGGAAACTTGTTCAGGGTAAATGTTTGCACACATGTTAGGAAGTTTTCCTTTACACAGAGAACCGTAGACACATGGAATAAGCTACCAAGTAGTGTGGTAGACAGTAGGACGTTAGGGACCCTCAAATCTGGGCTTGATGTTATTTGGATAGGACTGGCAAGCCTTGTTGGGCTGAATGGCCTGTTCTTGTTCAGATTGTTCTAATGTTCTAAACATTGTCAGAGTTCACATAAATGATCCTTTTGAATCTGTTTGTAATGGCAATGTACTGTGCTTACAAAATAAAGGACGAAACAGAAAAAAAAATGTGTATCCAAAATCTGCATTAATTCAATATCTAAACAAGGATAAAAATTCAGATAAAGAACAAAGTTGGTGTAGGAAAAGCAGTACTGAGAGAAAAGTAAAATTACAAACTTGCACCTGAAGAAAAATAAAGACTCAAGAACTCTAAGCATAAATAGAGACTGTATGAAGCTAAATACAGCATAATGGGATTGGGAAGACCACCCATAAAGGGCTACTGTAGGTCATCAGACGTTCATATCAAACATTGCTAGTATGCTTAAATAATATGAAAACATATAATAGGGTTAGTAGCAGATGGACAGTTGTACTGAGTCAGGGTCAGGGTCTGTATTGTGTAAAGAAATGCCCCCTTCCAAATTTTGCCACCCGAGGTGACAACCTAGTTTGCCTAAATGGTAAAGCCACCGATGCTCGTAAAGGAACCCAAATCATCAACGCTGATAAAGTGGCTGATTAGCAGAATGCAAACACACACTAATGATAAGGACTTGGGGGTTTTTAATGTTCCTCCATTGATACTTTCTTATACCTCATCTAAGCTATCAAGCATTACTAACAATATTCAAGTTTATGATCAACCATATTGATTCAGCTAAGCAGAGATTACATGACTGAACCTGTCTATGCAACAGTGCATGACAAGCAAATTCAGCACATTCTAAGACTACGAGGTGACACACAAAAATAACCAGATTTGTAAAAAAATATATATTTATTGATGAATTACAGCGTTCTAAATATTGTCACTTTCTATATACTCCCCCTCCCGATCTCTACACCGCTCCACACGTATCTTCCATTAATTGAAACAGTGCTGGAACACTTCTTGCTTGAGGCTTTTCAAAAGGCTTGCCATTCTTGTCTTCACTTCATCCATTGAAGAAAAAATGTGTTCCCTTCAGGTCACTTTTCGATTTTGGGGAACAAGTAAAAATCACAGGGAGCTAAATCAGGCCAATAGGGAAGATGATCAAGGACAGGAATGTTTTTGTTGGTCAAAAACTAATTATGGATAAAGAGAAAATTTGTGAAAAATTTTATGTTGATTCACTGTTCGATTTTTTTACCCAACATTATCACGGCAACTTGTGTAGCAATTGTTGTGCAAATACTAACTGGGCTATTCACAGGATATACCTGGCCAGTCGTCGGTTTGTGAGGGCATGTAGGAGGGGATATAGTTCTATGATTCACGTCCAGCCAACCCCCAGACAGTTTTCCGGGAAAGCCCCAAGCCCAGTCCAGTTATTTTTGTGTCTCACCTTGTATATGGCTGTCTATCCCACACTTCTGCAAAGCTCAAGACTGTCTTGTTCTGTTCTTTTCAGTCGAAACGGCTCTGCTGTTGGTCAAGTTCTAGGCACAGACCTTTACAAGAATCCTAAAGTGTACAGCCAGGTAAGCGAGGATGGGTATATGTGTTACGTGTTTACTTTCATTTTCTGTTCTCTTCTGGTTGTTTGTACTTTTTCATGGTTTCACCAGGGCTTTTCTGTAATGTTACCTGGGTGATTTTTTATCTGCATTTTTAATGAATAATGTATTGTTTGCAATCAGACCAGGACAACAGTCGAAAAAACCATGCAGTTATAGGCAGAAGCACCACCATTAATGTGACTCACTGTTCATTATGTTAAACTTATTTATTTTCTGAATTTACTAATCAGGTTCAGGATTTGAATGGAATCAAAATTGTCACCTACTGCTCTCCAATTTACTTTGCAAATGCAGAAATTTTCCGGCAGAAGGTCATTAACAAGGTGAGAGAAAGAAAGGTACCAGATGAGGATTATGGACAAGGTAAGAGAAAGAGAACTGGGCTATGCTAGTGCACCCAATTCCATTTACTCCTGGTTATTGGAGATACATTGCAGGTTAGTAGGTATAAGAAAAGAGGCAACACCTCTGACATTTACTGTAGCCAAAAATAAAGGGTTATTTCCCCACTTCAGAACAGGTAGTCCACCTGAAGCTAAGTATGTTCGGGCCCGGCCAGTACTTGGATGGGAGACTAACCAGGAAAAATTTAGGTTGCTGCTGGAAGAAGTGTTGGTGAGGAAAGTAGAGGTGTTTACCCAGTTGTCTGAACGTGGATCCCAATGTCCCAGTGCAGTGACAGGGACACTGTGTTGTAAATATTTTGACGTCCTTCAGATATAAATGTAAAACCAAGGTCCAAACTCTCTGCAGTCATTAAAGATCCCTGGGCATCCTTTGAAAAGAGTAGAGTATATCCCAATGTCCTGGCTAAATTGCCCACCACAGCCTGGTCATTCTGGCCATCTAATCATCCACTGTCTCTAATCGTCTATCTCTTTCTCGCCATTTCACCACCACCAGCACCTTCACATCTAATGTGTGGTGAGTGTACTGGTACAAAATGGCTGCCGACGCATCATCAAGTTGGATACTGCACATCAGTGGTGGTTAAAGTGGCTCCCCATTCACTATGTAAAAGCACTTGAAGTTGGTAGAAAGCACTACATAAATATAAATAATTGTTATTATTATTACTATTAAGGCAAACAGAACCCCTCCAGTATTGTATTTCTTTTGGGTTTAGTCCACTGTAAAGATCATTCCTGATGTGCACATGATATTTGATATTTACAGACCGGACTGGACCCTGGAAAAATGTTGATCGAGAACAAGAAGTTCTTCAAGAAGGAAAAGGAAATGAAGAGCAATGCCAAACGCAGATCTTTGAAAAACTCAAAGCAGCAGGTAGAGTACCTTGTTAGTATGACTAAAGCAGAGACTGGTGGAGATCCCCTATGTGTCAGGCATTGGAGGAACTTAAACATGTAGGGAACTTCTTAATAGAATAAACTCAAAGGAATCTGCTAATGTAAGCAGATAAGCGAAAGATAAATTAAGCAGTTAGGACAAGGAAGGAGGAACAGAAACTAAGATAAGACAGTGGAAAGATAAATTAAAGTGACAAAAAAAGAATCAGGGTGAACGTGTTTTAAACGCAACAGAAATTATGATCGTTAGACTACTAGAATACTTTCTAGCAATTATTTTTCATTTAATGAAAGTGAAAGTGGTTGAGGACATACAGTAAACGAGGGTGAAAATTTTTGCAATTAGAATAAGACAAGAATCATGTTCAAGAGATTCCTCATCTGTAAATAGTTTATTGTCCAGTAGTATCCATTGCAGCTTCACTAACTTGAAACATCCACAGCAACCATTGCAATAGAACATTTGATAGCATCATCAAACCTTGATCATAAAAATATGAAAATGTAATTAAAAATAAAATAATAAAAATCAGATGAGTAAAGAAATTGCCAAACACATCAAATTAGTCCAAAAAAAATGGAGATTATGACAAGCAGGAGGAGATTCTCTGTAATACTGAGTTGCAAAATTCACCAAAGGTTTTAGCAGCAAATATGATCTGTTTGTTTAACCTTGTGTTACATTGTTGGCTGAATATTTTCCTTTAAATTTACTGGAGGGACCGAGGGCTGGACCATTCGGAGGCTGCTTCTGGGCCACGTGTGGCCCATGAACGGCCACTAGAATAGGCTGGATTTAAAGTATAGTTTCTTAAACTACTGGGTTACTAACTTTTGGGTCACACAGGATCAGGACTCACTGTTGTATTAGATGGAAACGTGTTGCATGTGGTTTACAAAGTGTTTCACGCTATGTGGTGATATTACTCTGCTATTACTCCAATGGGGGAACTTCACCCCACCTGATATGACTAAGAAGCACTGATTTAAAGGAAATAAACAACAAACTAAGCTAACTAAAACAAAATTCCAATATCTACAATAAGCTTCCATCCAGAAATAATACAAAAACATAAGCCAAACAATAGCTCAGACAACTATATCTCTCTATTATAAAAAAAAATCCTGGAAAGGATAAGCAGGGCGACGAGACGTGATCTTCTCGGAAGTTCTCGGAAGACACTTAAAAGACCCGCAAGACGCAAACAATATCAAATAAGAGCACAACCAGCAAAACACTCAATCATGTAAAGGCATGTAGCACACACAGATTCTGTGCTCTCAGCACATATAAAGCATATAAGGACAATACGTTCTAGATGAAAAATCAACAACTAAGCAAAGAAAAAATAGCATTGGGGAGAAAAGAAACCCAAAAGCATTGGAGAAGAAAAAAGGCTGATAAGAGATTTTGAAAGCAGTGGAATTCGAAAGGCTCAAACAAACGATGGTGCGATACACATGCAGAGAAAGGTGAAGAATATGAAAGCAGTAAAATTCCGAAGTATTGTAGTGTCCCAGCCAGGTTGAAGCCTTTTTTGTTTTAAGTAACTGTTAGATCCGATTGAGGGAGGGCAGAGTACAGCATGGAAGACTGATAGCGGGGTATTGATTGATGCGGTAATCGAGACCCAGGGGATGAGGGGTTGGAGAGGGTGCTAGAAAACTGTGTTTGGGGTTACAAAGTCAGCGATTGTTCAAGTAAAACTTTTCTGACACTTTATTATGTCAGTCGCTACAGTATCAAAAAAAAAGATAGTAAAGATCGCATTAGTGCAAACAAAAGGAAATTAACCATCAGGACAAGGTGTCATTGAAAAAATAGCAGGACAAAGTGAGGTCAGAAATAAAAGGCAAAGAGCAGAAAACAAAGTCTTTTCGCCTTCGCATCATTCAATGCACAAAACGTAGATTTACACAATAATGGATCATACGCTATGAGAATCTGTGGTCCCGCAACAGGTAAAGCAATGACATTTTTAATTTTCAAGAAAGCACAATTCGGTCAGGTGTATATTTATGATCACTGAAGCAATGCAAATTTTAACAGGCAAAAAGAAAGGTAATGTATATATTCAGCGAATAACATTAGACACCAAAGGAGATCTTGATATGTCATTCATATTAAAATGTTTACAGTTTCCTGTGAGAATAGCTTTTGCTAGGACAATTAACAAATCACAGGGACAAACATTAGAAAAAGTCAGATTATTTATTAGAGAAACAGAAACAATATTCACCCATGGGCAGTTATATGTTGCGTTGTCACAATGTGTCTCCAAAAACGGAATCAAAATTCAATGCGATCTTGAAGAAAAGGTAATTCCAAATATTGTTTTAAAGTGCAAATAATGAAATTGGCTGGTTAGGTGAATTGGCGATTCTAAATTGACCCAAGTATGTGCTTGGTGTGTGTGTGTGTGTATATGCGCGCCCTGCGGTGGGCTGGTGCCCTGCCCAGGGTTTGTTTCCTGCCTTGCGCCCTGTGTTGGCTGGCATTGGCTCCAGCAGACCCCCGTGACCCTGTAGTTAGGATATAGCGGGTTGGATAATAGATGGATAATGAAATTGAAACAATTCCAAAGAAAAAAAGCCTTTAAAATTGTATATCCAATTAACCAGACACAGGGGTTGGCGAGCAAAGCGAGCAGGGGGCAGAGCCCCCTATTCTTAAAAGGAAAAATCCTAAACTCTTTACCTGTTATGATTTGGAGTCAGGAATATTGTGAAAGGGGATGAAGCCTTCAAAACCTCCTATAGACAAGCAAGGGCCCTCCCTAGGTTGCCCAGAAAAGGCTTCACCAAAGGCAGCCTGACCTGCCAACCCTACAGGCATTATTTAGTGCATGGGGAAAAGGCTTTTAAAGTTCAAAATACACAAAAATGTTCCAAAATATTAAAAAAGCCCAACAAGAGAGGAAATAACCATAAACCCCTGCCTTGTAAAGAGTAGGGCAACAAACCAGTCTTCATTAACAAAAATAGGAAAATAAAAAAACTCTACAATCTGAAGGAAGCAAGAATTATTTGCTTATAAGGGCCATCTATAACAAGCAAGTTCCGATACAAATCCAAAACTCAAAAACCACAGACAAAAGCCACATTCTGAAATTCAACAAAGCAAAATAAAAGTAACATTCACGGCACAGAATACTCTAAACTCCTTCAAAGGGCACACAATGAATTCCAAAGAACTCAATTTCCCAAGCTGCCTTTAAAGACTGGGGGTGGATCCTTAGTGGTGATGTAATAGTGGCCCCACCTCTTGGAGATCCACCCAAAAGGCGAAAGGAACATACATAGTAGAACATAATTACACATATAGAAACTTCAAAATAAATTAAATGAAATTAATAAAAAAAAAAATTATATAATTAGACAACTAATAAATGGACAGAACAAAATTAACAGAAACGATTGAAACCCACAAACAATATCAGAAAAAAGAAATTCAACATAAACCAGGGGAGGAACCCTGGCTAAAACACAGCATAATCAAAAGTTAAAATCTAAACCATCACCATAATACTTCATTACCCAGGGACCCAGGAAGTAATAACAAAACTAAATATTTGCCTGAAAAGGAAAACATGCACCAACATAACAATACCGTGGTGAAGAACTGAGGGGATCACTGAGCTTTAAATAACAGAGCCTCAGGTAACCATTCTAGTTGGCATCACACTGGAATAAAGAGACATCAAGGGAACAACAATTCATACATATAAAGGACTTTAGGGAAAAGCAGCAGAACAAATACATCCAGAAGTGGAGCTTCATCAAATACATGACAGTTGGCTTAACTGTTACAATCTAAATTTTAAAAGATCAGCAGACACCCTGAAGAGTGTGATGTTGTTAGCTTATACATGAAAGTAGTAACAGTGTCAGGTAAATATGAGAAGAAGAGGCCAGATGACACTATCTTTAACTAGATGGAACTTTTTAAATATTGATGTAAATAGGGTGATTTGATTTAAAGCTTCTCAGCTGAAGTTGAGATATGTACAGGGGCTGATATATACGATCCTTCCCAGGAGAGCATCTTATTTATGAAGTAAACAGAAGTGTTGTCATTAAATGTTAGCAGCCACCCTCCACACCAGAGGAGTAGTTAAAACGTCATGAAAGTGCAGAGGTATGTTGTGTTGAGCTGCTTCATACACTAATAATGCCCTCTCGTTCCACCTAGGCAGTGTCCATGCAGGAGCTCAAAACCGACTTTGACCCAACCATTGACTCTAACAACAACATGGAGACCAGCAGCAGCAACTTTTCTTATGTCAACTTCAACAGCAACAGCGTTGTGGACCTGGACAGCATTCCCTCATTTACAGAGCCAGCAGCAAAGCCCCCTGCCCCTCCATTTCACACCCTGATCCTGGATCTAGCTGGTGTCTGCTTTGTTGACCTCATGGGCATAAAGACTCTCACTCAGGTAGGAAACATTTAGTTCATTCATATGTCAGTTTTACCAATGATACATCTGAAGAATTGAAAGGATTGACAATAAAATCACGTGAAGGTCAAGATTGTTTTCTCCAACACCCCATAATCTGCAGGTAAGTTTCACACTCATTTGTTGCCAATGAGAAAGGATGTTAGTACAACAGTTAGAAAAAAAGCTTTAGAATCTTAAAAATAAGCCCACCATTGCTTGAGAAATGTGATTAGCATATTGCTTGTTTAAGAGTTTATACATCCAATCAATAGCATACTCTGTGTGACCGCGTGACGATGTGACGATCTGACTAAAAATAAAATTGTAGGGCACACATTAAAGAATACATTGAATTCAATTAAAATGAATAGATTCTTTAAAGTGAAATTTCTGATTAAAGTTGATTAAGTCTGTAGGATTATGGTTATAATTGGAGAAATTTTCAAATTGTGAGAGTTATTTTTTTTTTAATCATTTAAGGAAACGCACAATTTTATTTTTAGTCACATATGACCAACAAAATCAGTGCATTTTTGAATAAAATTGTGTCACTTAAAAATCTTTTTTTATATATATTTTTTGCCACCCTAATGCCACACGGTTCTCAGCATGTTACAAAAACCTTGACTTGCGTGGGACGGTGATTTGACAGAAGTGACATTAGCGACAGAATGGAATTGAACCTACAATCTTAAAGTGAAATGTGACATTCATTCCCGTTTATTTTTCATTTCAGAAAATCTTAACCACGGTGAAACCTTACATGTGTGAAGTACTGGAAATGTGCATTTCTCTATGGGACAATCACATTTTCAGTCTTTCTTAGAAAAGCCCAACACTTTATCCACTGAGCCAGTATCGCCAAATCACTGAAACGAGTATTTCGCCAAATTTGTATATAAATGATGAAAAATTGTTACATTAAAAAAACCAAATTAATTTGTGTACATTGATCTCAAACCTTTAAACATTTGATTGAACGCCCAACATGCTAGCCACTTGACCAATGCTGCTTAACTGTCATATTAAGTAATTTGACAAAACTTCAATATCAATTAATCAAAATTATTAATTTTTTAATAAATTTGTCTACATTGGTCTTGAACCTTCGACCATTTAAACAAGAGTCCAACATGCTAACCCAGGGGTGGGCAAAGTCATTCCTGGAGGGCTACAGTGGCTGCGGGTTTTTGCTCCAACCCAGTTGCTTAATTAGAAAACAATCCTTACCAATAATTACCTTTCATGGCTTGTTTATGCTTTAACTCTGCTATGTCAAGTCATTCTCATGTTCTAGATTTTTTTTCCATTCTAAGGATATCATCCAAATACTTTGAAGTGTGAAACGGATGGGTAATTCTCAACCCTTCACTTTTTTCTCTTCTCTTTCCTTCCAAGTATTTAATTAAACCAAATAGTTCACAATAAATACACACAGGTGTAAAGGGGAACAAGCAAAATGGATAACTGCTGGTTTCTTTTGTCATTTGCATCTTATTGCTAATAAGGAGCAATTAAAAACCGAGAATGCTGCTGTTTAAGACTTAAATAAGCAAGAAGGGTTCAAAATCCTAGTGAGGGAGACAACTAAAATAAAGCAGAAGTGTTTCTAGAGCAATAAGTGATTCTTATTAAGCAATTGGGTTGGAGCAAAAACCTCCGGAAATGACTTTGCCCACCCAGACGCTAACCACTTGACCAACACTGCTAATTCATATATATGTTTGTTGGCTAAAAGCACTATATATATATATATATATATATATATATATATATATATATATCCATCCATCCATTTTCCATCCCGCTGAATCCGAATACAGGGTCACGGGGGTCTGCTGGAGCCAATCCCAGCCAACACAGGGCACAAGGCAGGAAACAATCCTGGGCAGGGTGCCAACCCACTTCAGGACACACACAAACACACCCACACAACAAGCACACACTAGGGCCAATTTAGAATCGCCAATCCACCTAACCTGCATGTCTTTGGATTGTGGGAGGAAACCGGAGCACCCGGAGGAAACCCACGCAGACACGGGAGAACATATATATATATATATATAAGATTAGAGTTTACACAGACAGACACGCAGACTCAGAAGTCCCAAAAACACACAAGTTTATTATTTTTCTTCACAGCACCATACAATACATAAAACAGCCGCAATTATTCAGTCCCTTCTTTTCTCTCAAGTCTTCTTCTGTCGCATCTACTCCTCTACTCGTAAGCTCCATTCTCTTCCACCTGATTCCGTCTCACCTAATGGAGTGCCTATACTGCCCCGTATATGCTCCAGGTACTCCATAATGCTCTTCCAGCAGCACTTCCTGGTGTGGCGGAAGTGCTGCATGAGCACCCGGAAGGACTCTGGATGTGCCTGCATTCACTTCCGGCAGCACTTCTGGGTGTGGTGGAAGTGCTGCAATCCATGGCTCTGTAATCATCTGGGCACCCCCTGGTGGTGGCCATGGGCCCCAGTAGGGTTGAACTTCTAAACTCTGATCCTGTGGCCCCAATGTAGACCAGGGCGGCTGCCCTCTCGTGGCCCAGGGGAGGTATTTTTCCTTTCCAGGTCCTTCCAGACGTTCTGGCTGGGGATCCTGCAACTATATATATATATATATATATATATATATATATATAGTGATAGATTAAGGGCTCTCTCGCTCCCTTGAACCCTCAGACCACTCATCAGACACCAGGTAAAAGTCCAATAATAATATTTATTATTATAAATAAGTGCACAAAGCACCTCCATCTCCCCTAAACTTCAATAAATAATACAATAATCCAATAATAAACAATCCTCCAATCGCCCAGACGCTTAGCCACCCTGCCTCCCAACTCAGCTCAATTGTCTGGGATCTCCCACAGTCCTTTATAGTCCTTGACCTGGAAGTGCTTCTGAGCCCTTAGTCCATGTAATTATCCAGGACTTCCAGGTCAGGTAAAAACTTCTCTTTTTTCTTCATCCCAGAAGTATATCATTTCTTCTGTTCAAGTGACTTGGCTATATGGGAAATATAAATCCCTGGGTTCCCTGCAGCGACTCCTGGCGGCCTTCTTGGTATCCAGCAGGGCTGTACATTATAATTCCACTGTCCATAATTCCCTGCTGGCATTCGGGGCACCTCTATGCTGCAAGGAGGGCTCCATCTGGCGGCCTGGGAGTATTAGCTGGGATGAATGGCCGGCCATATCTCACAATATATATATATATATATATATATATATATATATATATATATATATATATATATATATATATATATATATATGTGTGTGTGTGTAATTGCTAAAAGTATAATATAAGGAAAAGAGAAACTTAAATTTGATGTAATTAATGTACAAATTATGGGTCAGAACTGATGAAATGTTGCATTGTCACAGGAGATCAGCATACATGCAAAGTTTGAAGGAAATCGGTTTGGTAGAAGTGGGTAAAAAATTGATTCCATAATTTGACCAAGACAAACAGAGAGGGCAAGTTGAATAAAATCATGTAATAATAATAAAAAGTAGTACTGTTTTATGACACATATGCCTGTCACAGGGAAAGCAAAATTATCAAGCAATATTTTGTGTTACCTTCTCCTTATGCTATTTATTGATTTAGGAGGATACTTGACCTGTGGTGATTTACAAAAAAAGAAAAAAAAACGTATGTAGAAATTGATTTGTTAAGGAAGTGCAAGGAATATAGAAGAAAACATTAAAGCAGAACGCATGATGCTTAGCAGTAAAGCTCATCCCAAGACATGATAAAAACTAGTGCCATAGCTAAAGCACAGTAGGTGGTGGTCGTGAGAATCAACACAAGACGAGATCAGAAAAACAGAATGCCTAATGAGGACCGGGGGATTTGTGAAGAGGTTTGTCTTTAGCAGGTGTCTGAACATCATTAGAATGGAAGCAGTTCAAGGTCTATTTTAAACCTTTAGGAGAAAATATGTTGAAAAGTTTTAAAGGGGATAATTGTTTTCAGTAAACCTAATGAGTGGGAAGGAATGAACACAATCAGAGGACATATTTGGGATTTTACATTGCTTCCCTTCTTGAGAGTGTGTTTCTCCCTTTGACAGATGACCTCCTGTTATCAGAAGGTTGGAATAAAACTATACCTGGCGAATGTTCAAGGTAGGAATTTTTCAACCTGGTTGTTAATCTGCAAGGACGTCATTTGTGAGGTGGGTTAGATAACAACTGGTGTGCTGATAAGAAGTCTACAGGCAGAAACATTTTATTCAAAACATTTGGATTTGGGATTTTCACTCTCATTCTTCTTTCCGTACAGCTCAAGTGTTTGAGGAGCTAGATGCTGGGGGTGTCTTCAAAGATGGCAGCCTTGACAAAAAGCATCTCTTTCTCTCTGTTCATGATGCTGTACTTTGGGCTTTGGAGGAAACAAGTGACACGTTGGAGCAGGAGACTCTAGACAAGGTTAGAAAAGCCTGAAATGCATCAAGCAAAAAGATAAATGGTTGTAAAGAAATGCAGGCTTTCAGTTGCTCCCAATGACAATTATTCAGAACTCCCCTTTGAACACTTTACTTTGAATAAACTAACGCCTTAGTGAATATTTATAATCTGCACTAGAACTTAATGATTATCTGACATGCTAGCCAACAACCTAGATGATGCTAATACTCCACACACAAACTCCACACAACTTCCAATCCAATCGCTGCTCCTCCACCAATTATACTTATGTAGACTTCCCAAAATGCTGACATCAGCATATCAGTCCAAAGTTATGGGGTGTTTTCATTTGATTACCCCACTGTTTAACTGAAGGATCAGAGAATAACGCAGATGAAAAAAAATAAATGGAAGCAATACCTGCAAAATGTGTGTAACTATTATACATACAACTTTTTAGCACATACAGTACTTAACTTGTAGCTCTGTTGCCTATTCTTTTCATGGGACTGCCATTGCTAATAATCTGTGACTGCTCAGTAGGAAAAAAGTGAACTGTTCTCTCCAAGTGGGAGGTGAGGAGTTTAAGTACCTCAGGGTTTTGTTTACAAGTTAAAAGTTTTGGTGACACTGACAGACATATAGGGAGACAAGAGCAGTTATACCAATCTGTAGTGGTGAAGAAGGACCTGAGTTAGAAGGCAAAGTTATCCAGTTACCGGTCGATGTAAGTCTCCACTCTCACCGATGATCATAAGCTTTGGGTAATGACCAAAATAATGAGCTTGTGGGTACAAGCAACAGAAATGAGCTTATTCTGCAGGGTGTCTGGGCTCTCCCTTAGAGATTGGGTGAGAAGCACAGAGATGCGGGAGAGGCCTGGAGTAGAGCCAATGACCCACCTCTTTGAGAGGAGCCAGTTGAGGTTGTCTGGGCATTCCTAAAACCCAGGGCTTGCTGGGAGGGTTATATCTCCCAGATGGCCTGGGAACATCTTAGGATCCCACAGAATGAGTTGATAAGTGTGGTTGGGGAAAGCGATGTATGGGCCTCGCTGCTAAGACTGTTGTCCCCGCAACCAGGTCCCAGATAAGTGCTGGAAAATGAATGAATAACTACATGTGCATTGAAAAATCATTGTAAGTCATTTTTCTTTTTTGATCAATTATACAAGCTGTGGAAGTCTCGTACCTATTTACTTGCTGCCATGCAGCACTTTGAATTGCCATGCAGCAGTTATCACGCTGCTCAAAGTGCTCCTCCATGTAGTGGTAATTACTCAGGACACGCAATACTCCACTGGGGTGACTGGGGATTCTGGCACATATGTTATTAGCACATTTACTCAACAATGGAAAAAATTTGAGGGAACATTGGTCCTAGATGGTAAGCTGTTTGTCAGTCTACTAGAAGATGTCTTCCTATTAATCACATTCCAAGATTTCATGGTTATTTGGTAAATTATTGACAGTATCTATTTCAAAAACACTCTTTTTCTTGTGCATATAAAATTGGAGAACGTATCTGTCCCCTTATTTTAAAGTAGCAGAATGAAGGTCTGAAGATTACTCTCCCCTGCCTGAAGGTTATGTACAATGTACATCAAACGTTTTCAGAATGTAAAACTCTCCAGGCACTCCATTTTCATCTCACACCATAATGATGTCAGTACTAGGACATTATGGACTGTATTCATCCCAATATAAATGAGTGTTTGATAGATAGATAGATAGATAGATAGATAGATAGATAGATAGATAGATAGATAGATAGATAGATAGATAGTTTGTGTCTTAATGACTCTATGATAGACTGACGTTATAACCAGGGATTGCTCCTGCCTTGTACTTAGTGGTCTTGGGATAAGTTGCAGCTCCTCACTGTACGATAATGGTAAAAGTGGATTTTGAAAATAGTTAAACAAGTCTATTTAATGCATGAATATTCTGGCATTTATATAAGTTTGTGCCCTACGGTCAGGTAGTACCCTTCTTAACATTCAGTCCTGTGCTACTACTAGAATAATTAATTGGTGTCACACTTACAGAGGATTAGAAGATCTTAAGGAATTTTCTATTTAACCTCCTTGGCTTTATCTCTGATTGTGTCTTGGGTTCGGAATTCTTTGTAAAAGCTGGTAGCACTGAGTGTCTCTCTTTTAAAGCTGTTATGATCTGATGTGAGGCGTTAAGAACAAATGTCTCTCAGGACAGTTTTCTCTTGCTATCTTGTGTTTAGAATAACATCATGCTGTAAAAAAAATCCTGACTATTTCTATGCGTTTTGCCACTCTATGGCAACTCATTAATATTCATAAGTGGGGTGGAGCCCAAAAAAGCCACAATGAAGTACAAGCGAAAGCATTAATTGAATCAAGAAATAATAATGGCAATGTGAATTGATCATCAGATGTTGATGCGGATCATGATACTAATGCATACTGCGCTCTACAACTGAACCGCTGTGATATCCCTGGTGAATTTGGTTGCCTGAAGCTTCAGTGTGGCAAAAAAGTAAAATGATTGCAATCAAGTGGAAGGACAAGAAAGATATTAACACCCTAGACACTGTTTGTAATACAGTAGCTGTCAATGTTTGTGTCAAGAGAAATGAAGAAGTCACCATGCCAGCCTACAGTAACACAGCATGCAAGTCAGTCATGCAGTTCAGGCACTGGTATTCTACCCTGTCATGCACAAGGAACAGAACAAACATAGAAAAGTGTACAAAGAAACACACTTCTACAGTCCTGACTGCCACATCCAGCTGTGCTGGCAACTCATCATGAAGGATGCGTACTAAACCTGCATCAGTACCACAGTGGACATTAGACATACCTTATCTACTGTATTTATGTTGATGTTTTGGTATTTACATGTTTCTGCTGAACAACATTTTTTCATAACACTAAAGAGGTTAAATAATAGTTGAGATGTCCCCTGTAATTAATCCAGTTTTCCGTTATTACAAGAGAGGGAGCATCAGACATATAAACAGCCTCCGTTTGCAATGACAAATAACAACAAATATGGAAATGCTTGGCCTTGTAAATGTGGAGATCATTTCAGCTGTAAAATTTATCTTTCAAATCAAAATTAAGGAAATAGTTTCACATTTCACAGTCTCCATCTTGTATGGATATAAAAGGTGGCATAATATCTGGGTAGATTAAAAGTCTTTGGTGAACAAATGGGCCAGAGAGATGGCATATGATCATATGATAACATATGATCTCATCATCGTCAAGGTAGACATACTGGAAACATTTGTCATAAGAAATCTACATTACAGAGAAAAGCTCACAGAAATTTTCCCTTACATAAGAAAACTTGAAACAAGGATAGGAAGAATGAAATGTCAAACAAGTGGCTGGATACCTAGAACTTGTTCCTTCAGGAAATGCATCCCATTTGGATGAGGGTGATACAACATAAGAACATAAAGAAAATCAAAGAGGAGGAAACATTCAGTCTATCAAGCTCATTTGTTTAATTAATAGCTATGTTGGCTCAGTATCTTCAGCAGGCTTAACCACAGGCTATCAAAGCCGTCTGAAAAAATGCCAGATGATTCTGGATTCTTTCACGTGATGAATAATGAAACAGTAATATTGGGTGTGTTTTTACATTTTAGGAGAATTCTGGAGAGAATAACCAAGAAATGGAGGAATTAAATATACATGATCTTGAAGAGGTAAGAGAGTGTACCCACTGCATTGAACAATTATTAGCCTTCTTGTGGTACTGTACTGTACAAAAATATCTTACGTTAAACTAAATAAACAGTTAAATTGTTGAATTATCACTTTAAAGTGTTCATATTGGAACTATGGAAAGAAACTTAGTTTTAGTTCAGGAGCAGATTGGACTGAGATTGGTTCTTTGAAGAACAGAGCAGGAAACAGATGACATCTTTAGCAAGTAGGTAGGAGCAGCCCATAGCAGCCTTTTACCCTCAGGTTGAAGAGCAGATGAGAACAGGAGCACAAGGATACTTCTGAGCATGGATGAGACTAAGTATGGCTGGGTGCAGACGGGATGGAGATTGAAGCTGTGGGGAACAGGTGAATGAAATCTCTAAAATGAAGATGAGAGTGTTATAAAAAATCAGTCCAACTCAGCCATCGACTTTGATTCCATTTGGACACTTTTTGGGTGTTAATATGCAATTGTTGATTTTGTGGTGTGATTGTTAGGCATAAATTAAACTTGCTGTTTGGGTTTACTTGGAATAACACTTTAATAATAATATGTGCGTGACACTATGCAGAACTATCTTTAACTACCTTCTAACACTGTCTCTTGCTTCCCTAGGAAATGTTTGGGTCAATGTTTGATAAGAGTGAGTACATTTAAATGAAGCAGCAAAGAGCAACGTTTACGTCGTGAGAAAAACTGACCAATCTGAACTTGGAGGCCACCCTGCATCTGACACATAGAAGTGAGGACTGACAGACAAGCTGAAGCTCTAGAGCAGACATATGGCAAAGCTGGAGAAATCCTCACAATGGTCTTTCTTGGCTGGATATGGCCAGTCTCTTCATCATTTGTTTCTTGTTCATTTGAGTTAAGAGCTGATTATGCTGTCATCCCAGAGTACCTTCTGACCCCCCAGCCCCCCATCACTTCCAAAGGATTCCTAAAAGTTGGAAGTCATCTGCTGCTCCTTCAACCATTCCATCTGTCCCTTTAGCCATCTTCCTTCTAATAAATGTACTGAACAAATGTGAGAAGTATGGACACTGTCGCGTTGACAAGTCGTTCATGTGACATGCCTTTCTGCTTTTAACTTCCTTTTAATATAATGAGACAGGTTAGCATGGCTGTCCTATTTGCAGCTGAAACAAGAGGATTTATCTGAGTTCCATTCCCAGAAGCAGTGCCACTACTTTAGATTAGCACGAATGTTCCTGTTGTAGTTGTTGTACTGCCGATGTATACTTCTGTATAATATGAAGGGAATTCACAGAATTAGGTTATTGCAATAAAATGGTCACAATTTATAAGATACACCCAAAAAAATCTTTATTGTCCAGTGATATTTGTCTCTGTTCTGACAAGATTTTAAAGATAAAGTAAAGAGACACAAAGACATAATGCATTTATATTGGCATCTTATATAATACATACGTGCCAACATCATACCTCATGATGCCATCCTTTCACTTGACTACCACTGAGATGTTGCTGCTATCAACAAGATAGCAACACAAAATGACGCCATTGACAAAGATTTAAAAAGCAAGAAGGCATTGTAGTGAAATAATTCCAAAAAACAATGAATAACAAAGACAGGACTCCCACATGATGGGCTAAAATATGTCATGTAAAGCGGCTCATGTAAGACAGAAAGTATCCTGACAGTCCATACGCAAAACCAAAGTGGGGCCAACTTAGAGTAACCAATTAACCAGACACACCCAAGGAACATCCACACGGACACGGGGGAAACATGTAAACTCCACACAGTTAATTACTGGGCAGTGTATGTAAACTGGGGATGCTGAATATGTGAAGCAGCAGCAGCAGCAGTAGCAACAGCGGCATTAGCCTTCTCACTACTGTGCTGCCTGCGCCAATAGTATCTGTTGCTATTGATAAAATTCTAAAAAGCTTAGTGTGGTAACACACAAGAATAATGATTCTTGATTTTATTCTCTTTGTGTAGCACTTGATCTCCCACACACACTTATGAAAGTCATTCATTCATTTTCTAAATGCATTTTGTTTGTCAGTGTCACACTAAGCTAAAGCCTGTCCAGGGTACAAAGACTGAAAGGCCTGAATAGGATGCTGATTCATTAAATGTTGAAAATACACGTTCTCTATTAAAATGTTATATGAAAACCTCAGTGTTTTTCTATGCAACTCAATTGGGCATGGGGAGATAATGTACAGGCTGCAGATTGTACATCCTCAGATGTGCACTTCGACCATTCACTCTAACTGGGGTGTTTGTTTAACTCCTTGCTTCTTGAGAATTGTGGGAGAGACTCTATATCAATTTATGCTTATGTCCTGATTCTAAAGGTTAAAAGCACCCTTTCTCATCAAATGAACATCCTGGCAAGGCTATCTGAATGTAACCTTTCATCAAATGCTGCACAGATGTTGAAGTTTATTTTTCTGCACCATGTCTGGTACAATAGCTGCGCATTTCATATGACCAAACATGACAGAAGTCCTTACTGAGTCTATATGGGTTTTCATTGGGTACTTCTTCTTTTCTCCAACACCCTGAAAATGTACATATTAGGTGGTTTGGTGACTTTAATCTGTCCCAATAAGTTTGGATGTGTTCAGTGAATGTGTCTAGTAATGCCACCATATCCAGTCTGAATGCTCCCTGCCTCACATTAAATCATGTCAAAGTGGTATAGAAATAGATAAATGAATGAAATGCATCTAAAGGACGTGCTTTAGGTGTAAAGGCGGTGATTAATTGAATCAAATGATCCACAGATGCATGTCAATTCCCTGCAAATACCTATAATGGTTTGTAGAGGCAAATCTATCTATCTATCTATCTATCTATCTATCTATCTACAGTGCATCCGGCAAGTATTCACAGCGCATCACTTTTTCCACATTTTCTTATGTTACAACCTTATTCCAAAATGGATTAAATTCATATTTTTCCTCAGAATTTTACACACAACGCCCCATAATGACAACGTGAAAAAGGTTTACTTGAGGTTTTTGCAAATTTATTAAAAATAAAAAAACTGAGAAAGCACATGTACATAAGTATTCACAGCCTTTGCCATGAAGCTCAAAATTGAGCTCAGGTGTATCCTGTTTCCCCTGATCATCCTTGAGATGTTTCTGCTGCTTAATTGGAGTTCACCTGTGGTAAATTCAGTTGGTTGGACATGATTTGGGAAGGCACACAAATCCAAGCATGAAGTCAAAGTAATTGTCTGTAAACGTCCAAGACAGGACTGTCTCGAGGCACAAACCTGGGGAAGGTTACAGAAAAATTTCTGCTGCTTTGAAGGTCCCAATTAGCACAATGGCCTCCATCATCCGCAAGTGGAAGAAGTTTGAAACCACCAGGACTCTTCCTAGAGCTAGCCGGCCATCTAAACTGAGTGATCGGGGGAGAAGGGCCTTAGTCAGGAAGGTGACCAAGAACCCGATGGTCACTCTGTCAGAGCTCCAGAGGTCCTCTGTGGAGAGAGGAGAACCTTCCAGAAGGACAACCATGTCTGCAGCAATCCACCAGCAATCAGGCCTGTATGGTAGAGTGGTCAGACGGAAGACACTCCTTAGTAAAAGGCACATGGCAGCCTGCCTGGAGTTTGTCAAAAGGCACCTGAAGAACTCTCAGACTATGAGAAAGAAAATTCTCTAGTCTGATGAGACAAAGATTGAACTCTTTGGTGTGAATGCCAGGCGTCATGTTTGGAGGAAACCAGGCACTGCTTATCACCAGGCCAATACCATCCCTACAGTGAAGCATGGTGGTGGCAGCATCATGCTGTGGGGATGGAACTGGGAGACTAGTCAGGATAAAGGGAAAGATGTCTACAGCAATGTACAGAGACATCCTGGATGAAAACCTGCTCCAGAGCGCTCTTGACCTCAGACTGGGGCGACGGTACATCTTTCAGCAGGACAACAACCCTAAGCACACAGCCAAGATATCAAAGGAGTGGCTTCAGGACAACTCTGTGAATGTCCTTGAGTGGCCCAGCCAGAGCCTAGACTTGAATCCGATTGAACATCTCTGGAGAGATCTTAAAATGGCTGTGCACCGATGCTTCCCATCCAACCTGATGGAGCTTGAGAGGTGCTGCAAAGAGGAATGGGCGAAACTGGCCAAGGATAGGTGTGCCAAGCTTGTGGCATCATATTCAAAAAGACTCGAGGCTGTAATTGCTGCCAAAGGTGCATTGACAAAGTGTTGAGCGAAGGCTGTGAATACTTATGTACATGTGATTTCTCAGTTTTTTTATTTTTAATAAATTTGAAAAAACCTCAAATAAACTTTTTTCACATTGTCATTATTGGGTGTTGTATGTAGAATTCTGAGGAAAAAAAATGAATTTCATCCATTTTGGAATAAGGCTGTAACATAACAAAATGTGGAAAAAGTGATGCGCTGTGAATACTTTCTGGATGCACTCTATCTATCTATCTATCTATCTATCTATCTATCTATCTATCTATCTATCTATCTATCTATCTATCTATCTATCTATCTATCTATCTATCTATCTATGTCTTTGCTGTAAATTTGAAGTACTAGAGTGTGGTACCGTGTTAGCCATTATGAATGAAGAGAAATGCCAAGCAAAATGACACCTTTTATTGGCTAACTAAAAAGATTACAATATGCAAGATTTCGAGGCAACTCAGGCCCCTTCTTCAGGCAGTAAAAGCAGGGTACAGACAACTACCAACAGAAAGTCAGACAGTAACAAAAAGTTAATTGTAAAAATATATAGAAATAGATAAAGCAAAGGAATGGTGAGTATGCCTGAAGAAGGGGCCTTAGTTGCCTCGAAATCTTGCATATTGTAATCTTTTTAGTTAACCAATAAAAGGTGTAATTTTGCTTGGGTTTTCTCTGTAAATTTGAGAATGAAGAAAGCCTGCCATCTGCTGGTGAAAGAACACAATAGCTGCTTGGCTGTTTTTGTTTTTTGCTAAAGCCTAATTCCTGCATTTTATTTCAATGTTGAGTAAGACAAAGCGGTGCCTTACAGTATTTTGCTCTATTTGCTTTTTTCTACATTTTTCCATGGCTTTCTACAGGTACCCTTTTTTATTTTCATTAGTCCAATGACATGATATAAGCTGTTAAACAGTTCTACATTTATCTGTTGTGAATGTGTGTGTGTGTACAAACTGAGATTTTTATTTAGTCCCAGTGACAAGCTTATTAAATTCTCTATCACAACAGATTTTTTTAAACTTAGCTTCTATCAGTTGCAGATGGGAAAATGCAATGTAAAAACTGCAGAAAACAAATGATACAGGGTGGTCCAGATCTAATTATGCAGATCCAGATCATCTGGATGACTTTGATTTATCCATCCATCCATCCATTTTCCAACCCGCTGAATCCGAACACAGGGTCACGGGGGTCTGCTGGAGCCAATCCCAGCCAACACAGGGCACAAGGCAGGAACCAATCCTGGGCAGGGTGGACTTTGATTTATGCGAGGACAATTCCAGTTCGGCGTGAAGACGATTCTTCCTGTCATCAGTTCGCACACTTCTCGATGGTCCAGGATTTTTTGGGCTATTTTCTATGTAGTAAACGTAATAAGTTATAGCGTAATGAAAATTTGCTTAGTTAGATCTGGACCACCCTATACAAATTGTTCCCCATCTTATGATGGGGTAGTTTAGAACTAATAACAATGCGACAAGTTGAAATAGCAAGTGAATGCAAAATAGGTGAGGCAATCGTTTTCTAGTATATAAGGAGTCACCAAAAAAGGCGCAGTACTTCAAGAGAAAGAATGGGTCAAAGCTGACCAGTTTGCCAACAATGTGCTGGTGAATAATCCAGCACTTTGAGAACAGTGTTTCCCAAAGACAAATCAGTAGGATTTGTGCATAATATAATTAAATCTTGATGCATAAAGGGCAAGGCCAAAAACCACTTCAGCATGCATGTGACCTCTGACCCCTCAGATGTTACTGTCTTTAAAAATGTCATGTGTCTGTAATGAATATCATGACATGGGCTCGGGAACACTTCAGTACACCTTTGTCAGTCAACACCACACTCACAAATGCACATTAAGGCTTTACTATGCAAATCAGAAGCCATACATCAACACTGTCCAGAAATGCCTCATCTGAGATGAATGTAGCGGGGTGAAATCATGTTTTGTGCTCCGATGAGTCAACATTTCCATTTTTAAAACAACAGAATAAAACCAACAGTTGTGTTCTCCAAATTAAAGAGGAAAAAAACCATCTCAGTTGTTATCAGCATCAGGTCCAAAAGTTAGCGTCTGTCATGGTGTGGTGAGGGCACCATTAATTCAGAAATAAGTCAAGTCAATGCCCAAATCAAGTCAAGACAAGTAGTTTTATTGTCATACCATCCATACATCATATTGCACATTAAGGCTTTACTATGCAAATCAGAAGCCATACATCAGCACTGTCCAGAAATGCCTCATCTGAGATGAATGTAGCAGGGTGAAATCATGTTTTGTGCTCCGACGAGTCAACATTTCCATTTTTAAAACAACAGAATAAAACCAACAGTTGTGTTCTCCAAATTAAAGAGGAAAAAAACCATCTCAGTTGTTATCAGCATCAGGTCCAAAAGTTAGCGTCTGTCATGGTGTGGTGAGGGCATCATTAATTCAGAAATAAGTCAAGTCAATGCCCAAATCAAGTCAAGACAAGTGGTTTTATTGTCATACCATCCATACATCATATTGCAGCATACAGTGGCATGAAATGTAGATTGCAGTGCAACATATACAGTACATAAACACAGGACAAGTGCAAAACAGGTAAAGAACTGTACTATACTATAATAGATAAAAAATAATAGTTAAGTGAATAGATCATAATAATTTGTAATAAGTAGTAATACATAAATAAATAATAACTAATAATTAAAAAACAACAATGGTTACAATTAGACTGCATATAAATAGACTACTAGGAGCTGATCTGAAGAGACTCGGGTAGCACAGAGTTCAGAGTCTGGACAGCCGAGGGGTAGAAGCTGTTGCAGAACTTGCCAAGTTATTTTGAATGCTACAGTAACTTCTGCTAAATGAAAATGGGACAAAGAGACTATGGGAGGGCTGGGAAGGGTCCTTCCTAATGCTAAGGCTTTACAAAGGTGGCAGCTGTAGACCTGCACGGTGCATACTTACTAAAGTTAACTAACTTGTGTGTTCAGCGCCTGAACAATTAATTGTCACTAAAGGAAATGATGATGTTACACATGTTTTGTGGAGCTTGTCGTTGCCACTGTTTACAGATGTTTTTAAGATTGCAGAACATGCCGGTTAAGTTCAAGGTCACATAGTAAGTCAGAGTCAAGAACTGACCTGGTATCCTCCTGAGTAAGGGTTTGATTAAGTTGGCATCACTTCACAGTGGGTATGCACAGGGTGGAGCAGTGTGTTGCACTACTGACTGACTGATCTAGATACCCAGTTTTCAATGATGTTATTGTCTAGGTCAGGTTTGCACATTCTCCATGGATTATAAGTGAATGTATATTGGTCCATCATGGGTCAGCGTGAGTGTGTAGGTGAGTTGCCCTGCAATGGATGGGTCCTGTATATAGTTGGTCCCTGCATGCTGGGATTTCTTAAGGTACTTGCAACCCTGTACTGAATTAATCAGGTTCATAACTTGATGGATGTGCAGTATATGGAGAGTGAACGGTTGAGTATTACCAGGAGCATAAGTGACCATTGGGTGGCACATAATAGACAAAGAACTTCACACACTAAGTGCAAGAAGTCAAAACCTGCAGGAGTAGTGGGTTACTTTAAAATAATTCATCTTGGTACACTCAAAAAGGAATGAAGACCCTGGCACAAAATCAAAAGAACTTCAGGATCAATTGGGTTAGTAAAGTGGGAGCCTCTCGTTGTTCTAAAGGTAAGGATGGCCAGTACTTTCCCTCCAGTCTCTTACATGGCATTCCTGACTGGAAAAGGTGGAACAATGCTGTTTTTCTTTCTTTAAGAAGCTGCCTGAAAGATACAGTACTTTACATTTTTTGTAGGGCTATGTGGTACAAGCAGAAGCTGCCTTAGGGGTGTGCAGGGCTTAGGGCTGATCAAAACCTCACAGGGCCGGTTACATCAAACGCTGTTACTGGTATATGTGGACTGTATAAACTTGCGTTCGAATTTAATAAAAATAATGTTAACATACACCGGATTTTCTCATTACAGTATTCAGGTAAACTTTTTTAAGATAACATGCGGACATTTTCAAAATATAACAATATAATCTATTTAAAAAGTTCAATTCATAATTCATGACAATACCATCACAGCATGAAATGCGATGCAGTGTCATGCAGAAACTAGCAGGGCATCTTCTACAGTAGAAAAGTACCTAAATTGTAAGAATAATCTGAGTCTCGATATGCAGGATGTCATAGTCATAAATCATGTTGATCCCATGTCAGCCGTTAATCATTAGCGATACCTGTTTTCGTGCATTAATATTCAGACTATGGAATGTTTTTAAAGACGTATATGTACAGAATTTGACCTTGAAGAAGGATTTTAAAAGGGTTCCTCTAAGAAGCAACTCAACTATATATATATACTGGAGAATATAACTTGTCAAATCCGCTCGAATGGGACACACAGACCTCAAAAGCGGGGGCCCCCTTAGGCACGAGGCCTGGGGAAGTGACCCCACTCGCCGCCCCTAAACTCTGCTGTTAGGTACAAGTACTTCAGGGGACACCAGAAGGAGATTTGTTAGGTTTTTCCTGGGCACTGCAACCCTCATAGTGTTAAAAAGAAGCCAAAAGCATTGAATCTTCTTCAACAACAAAAATGTTATTACATGTAACAGAAACTTGTAAATGTCAAAGCGTCAATATAATCACAGTGGAAAATAGTAGATCTAGTGTCCACTGTTGTAAATGCTGCATCTTGACTTGTTCACGCAACCAGAGTCACCAGGAATATCATGGCGGTTTGGCTGTACAAAGCTATATGCATCAGTTTTTCTTTGAAGTAAAATCTCAAGCAGTTCAGGCGTGGTAGAGAAACTGCCAGTCATTATACAGTAACTTTGGTCAAGCAAAGAGTCCACCAGTGACAGCTCAGATGATGTAGCGATGCCGGATTGGCTGGACTTGCCATCCCACTTGGTCCTTCTACAGTTGTTAAGTATTGACTTCCAGATTCTTGCTTCGCACAGCATGTAGAATTTGATACTGAATCGTGTCCATTTTCATGCAATGTACTGTATCTATGTCAGCCTTTCCTTGTAACCCACAAGACTTTCATCAATACTTATGTCAGGATTGCAAACATATACCTTCTGCATATTTTTCATGATCACCTGATACATATCCCGATGTGAAGTTTCAGTACTGAGTAATTGGCAACATCATTGTCATCGTTATCAGTGAAATGCAGATATTTCTTATTGAATTAACTGAGACATTCAGTCATAACTCAGCTGAAAATGGGTATCTGCAGCAACAGGCTTGTGGACCAGTAGTGTCTCTAGACTGGTTTATCCATTATAGCCTGCAGTATTAGCAAACTGGAAAACATCCACTTGTTGTCTGCAGTGACACACTGTCAGTGGGTGCAACAAGCACATGGTTTATTGTGACTTTTCCGACATTGCTCAGCATAGTGGTTCATTTCAACAAATATTTGCTCCATCAGACAATTATCAACAAATCATAAAAAGTCCAGATAAATATAATAAACATATAGCTTTAAACCAGTGTTACCTGGATTTGGGCAACAAGGATATATAGGATTGTCCGCATTAGTATGAAGCTGAACATCACTGCACAGTTGGATACATGTGAGCCACTAGGAGTTAATTCCAGGAAGGTTAAATAGGAAATTCACTAAGATCTTCTTAACCTCTAATATCCATAAGTGTGACATCCATCACCCTTTCAGTAGCATCAAGATTGAATGTTAAGTAGGATACTGCATGACTGTAGGTCACAAAGCTGCATAAATGCCAAGATATTCATACATTAAATAAATAATTTAGTTATTTTCAGAACCCACTTTTACCATTATCATACCATGAGTTGTTGGAACTGATTCCAAGACCATGAGGTAGGAACAATTCCTGGATGGAATGTCAGTCTATCATAGTGCACATTAAAGCGCACATCCACACTCTTTCATGCTGGGATGAATGGAGTCCATAATGTCCTAATACTGACATCATTATGATGTGGAATAGAAATGGAAGGCTTGAGAGTTACTTAGGCTTAACACTGTAAAATGGATTATTTCACGACACCCCGAGTTTGACTCAAGCTTAACCGTATTTATCTAGAATTCTGAGCCTTAGTCACACTCAGGGTCAATGCCAAGGAGGTTAAGCACTAATGTACATAGGTCTCAGAGATGTACTTATACCAGGGAACACTAGAGAACTTTTCAGACCATTCGTCTATAGCCAAGGCTGGCTGTGTCTGACCCATATAACAATGGTGGTACTGGAGAGATGGGCCAGTGGATAAGGGGAGACATGGCTTTTGTCTGCATTCTGTTTTCTGGTACATTCCTATGCATCTCACTTTTACATGTTCTACATTATATAATTACATAAATATATGCAGTGGTCAGACATGAGTTCAGTTCTAGGCTCCGTCACTGTCCTCCTAAAGGCCGCAGGTTATCCTTGTGTTCACATGGAGTTTCTCTAGGTGCTCCTGTTTCCACTCATATCCCAGCAATGTGTGTGTTATGTTAAATATTCATTGAATATTTCATTCTCAGCCCAAGCACCGCAGCCCCCACCCACCTCCTTGGCCTGTACATCCCGTTTGCTCTTTTAAGGGTGGCTCTCTACTGTGAAATTTCCAAAAGGAAGGATTAGCAGGCTGTGTTTGCTCTGTGGGGTGTAACTTGTGCTGTGACGCCTTCCACTTCTGTAAATTATTTTGTCTGGGTGAGCCATGTATCTTCATGCAGGTAGGTTACTGGTTTTTTTTTTGTTTTTTTTTTTAAATACATGTTTAAATGAGACCATTAAGGTGCAAGTTTTGCAAGTTTTACAGTAAATAAGTGATATTTAAACCACATTTTCTTGGGAAATGTAGTTAATGGCAGAGACTTAGTCTGGTGCACACTACCCAACTTATGTCTGCTAGATGTGTACAGCAATGCTATTGTGTGGATTGTTATATTGTAATACATTTCTGACGCAGCATGCAGTGCTGTTGCCCATTGTCTGAATAAGACCTGTTTGCCTTTTCTCACCCTGAGTGTGAAATCGTTGAAATGACACTGGGAAGACATTCAGGAAGAGCCAAATGATCTGGATGAGTGAGAAGGGAATTCCTGGGAATGTTTTCTAGAGTTGTGTAAGGATACTGGCTTACTGAGTTTTGGTGAGCTACTGGTGGTTGTGTACTCCATCTGTACAGATTTTATTTGGCATTTTTTTAGTTAAATAGACTGCGCTGTTAGGATGTGGACACATCTTTTGGCACCCCTCCATGAAAAAAGAACAATCCACAACTGTCTCTGAAATAATTTGAAACTGTCAATAGCACCCACCATTGTTTATTTTGTACTAGCCGTCTCCCCCGTGGCTCCACCCGTGTAGTAGTGAAACAGGACAGTGAGGAGAGCCCTCCCTGGCTCCCTACTCCTGACGTCACGCTTCCCCCACCTCTCGGCCCGCAGCCTCTGTCTTGGATTAGTGCAAATATATCTCTCCTGAGTGAATTAGAATTCTTAGCACTATAAGAGAAGTTGCAAAATCAACCAGAATATTCAAGCAAATTCTAGAAAAAAAAACCGATATAAATCCATTAAGTAGTTCTCTCATTTGCTAGTTAAGTGGAGGTAAGGAACGCCCCAAGGCTGGCGAGTCAGTGAGGAGGGCACTGCCCCGCTATGTGTCTATCGGATTCGCACAAATAAATTGGCACTGCAAGAAAATTATGACACATAGCGCAATGAAGGTCGCAAAATCAACTAGAGTGTTCAAGCAAGTCATAGAAAAAAATCTGATCTAAATCCGTTAAGTAGTTCTCTTGTGAAAAGAGGACAGACATACAGATAGACAGACTTTGGATTTTATATATATATGGATTCTGTAACAAAAATCACCCCACTTTGCTTTAGAGTTTCGATTCAACAAAATATTTCAAATAATAACACAACTGAAAATGGCATGGACAAAATAATGGGACCTTTAGCCTAATGTTTTGTTACACAAACTTTTAAGGCAATCAGTGCAAAAATGTGACTCCTGGAACTCTCAGTGAGTACTTCTGCAACTGTTCACAGGTAGCCTGGCCTACTCTTCCTGAGCAAACTGCTCCAGTTGTGTCAGGTCTGAAAGGGGTCTTCTCCAGACTGCATGTTTCAGTTCTTTCCATAGATGTTTGATAGGATTCAAATCAGGGCTCATTGACAGCCAATTCAGAACAGTCCAATGTTTTGTTCTTAGCCATTCCTGGGTGCTTTTAGCTGTGTGTTTTGGGTCCTGTTTATCCTGTTAGAGGATCAATGACTTGCAACTGAGATAGTTTTGTGACACTGCACAGTATGTTTCACTCCGGAAGGTCTTGATAGTCGCAAGATTTCATTGTTCCCTGCATAGGCTCAAGGTGCCCTGTGAAGGAATCAGCAAAGCTGCTCCAAAACATAACCAAGCCTCCTCCATGTATCACAGTAGGTATGGCGCTCTTTTGAAAGCTTGGTTCTTTTTTGTCTGTGGACATAAAGCTGATGTGACTTGCCAGAAAGCTCCAATTTTGTCTTATCTGCCCAAAGTACATTCTCCCAGAAGCTTTGTGGCTTGTCAATATGCATTTCAGTAAATTCCTGTCTGGCTTTGCTATGTTTTTCTTTCAACTGTGGAGTCCTCTTCGCTCTTCTTCCACTGAGCCCACTGTCTCTTAAAAAGCGATGGATGATGCAATTAGGCACGGATGGAGTTTTGCTTGTAACTCCTTGGCTTTTTGTCTACCATTGTCACTATCCTTCTGCCCATTCTGGGGTCAATTTTCATCTTGTGGCCGTGTTGAGGGAGGATGGCTACAGTCTCATGGACTTTAAACTTCTTAATCATTTTTGCACTTGCTTGGAGATGGTCTTCTAGCCTTTGTCTTCAACATGCTTGTCTATAATTTTTCCCATTTGCTTTCTCTGGTCCATGTTCAGTGTGGGACACACAATGACATCAAATAGCAGAATTATTACTTTTCTCCATTCAAACAGGCTGAATGTCTGATTGCACAGTTAAAGACATATGGTATGTGTCACTAATTAAAGAAAACCACTGGTCTGAAAGTCACTTTATGATCTTTTCTAAGGGTTTCAACATATGTGTCGTAGCCATTTTAGAATGTCTTTGTAGAATAAGCAATACTTGATCTCTTTTCACATTTGCTTTGCTTTACGCAATGAGATATCATAGGCATGCTGGTAGACAATTGCTTTTCATTTAATCACTTTTCAGGAGGAAGACAGCACCTTTGTAATGAGCTGTAATGGTACCAACAAATATGTCCATGTCTCTCCCATGTCATTCCCTCTAAAGGCGAAGTTAGGGATCAGAGCTGAAGTAAGGTCATACCAATAAGAGAAAGTAATGATCATTCGAGAGATTAGAGAAGTCTTACGTTTGGTAGGTAGAGCATTGAGGTGAGAGTTTTTCGGTCATCATGTGATGCTTAGAATCCAAATAAATAAGACTTTCCTGTTTGAAAGCCACAATTCCATATCAGTTATTTTTGGAGTTTTTGCATTCTTTTTACCTCCTTCAGCATTCTCTTTCCTATATTTCAGTTAAAAGAAAAATATTAAAAGTGATGGTTGTCCATCTTTCCCTCTCAGTAAACTTTGACTTGTGACCATATTTCTGCTTGTTGATGTTGTGTTTATGCTGTCACTATTTTTAAGAATGTCACCCTTGATACATGAAATAATTTTACAGTTTTGTGATTAATGTACAGTGTGCAATGAAGTTCTTACATGCATGTGCTCACTTTAGAAAATAAACATAACCAATCTGAATTCAATTAGATAATAAAATATGAGTTGTTTGGCTTCTTTTTGCCACCATCAACATTTCTTCTTTCTTCTTTTAGCACTTGTAGGTCTTGTTCTTCAGCTTCATTTTGGTAAGTAGTAGACTAAATTTCCAAAAAATCTCAATATAATAATGTAGTAAGTGTTTAAAAAACACAACCTACTTTTGTACACAGGTAGTGATGAATGAAACAGCAGAGCTTAGTTTTACATAGAGTTTTGTGAAATTGCTTCTAAAATTCACTTTGATTGTGAAATGCAAAAGTCACTAGAAAATATAGTTGGCTTTTGAAGTTTTTTGAGATAGAGTATAATGAATATTACTCCTTAAGGGTTATCCTGCAGCCAAAACCACACTGGCTGCCCTCCAGTATCACTCCAAAGTCTCACGGCTCCTTCCATGATGCACCACAATATCACACACACAACCTGCATTCAGTTCACCCCAACTCTGTTGTCGGTGGCCAGAACTCAGTCGTGAACTTTTTGCGAGTATTTGTTCGCTAGCTGTACCCTGCCCTTGCCAAGCTCTGCACCATAATGAACCATGCTATTCTTTGGCACATAAGAACATAAGACTTTTAATAAATGAAAGTCCAAAAAGAGAGATTCAAATCCATAAAAAAGTACGGCAACCTGAGCTGCATTAAGCCTTCACTTCTGTCTTAACACTGATCCTTAAAATTAGGAAAATGAGCAGGTTTTGCTTCTTGCAGTTGACTCAGATTACTGGAAAGTTTGAAGCATGCAGAAACAGATAAATTAACAGTGGTGAACAAAATTCAAAAGAGCTCAACTGGAAAGCTCTTCTGATTTAGTGATGCGGCACCTGAAAAGTGTACAGTCGGGATGCTGCTGCCAGTAGGTGTATTTTACTGCTTGTCTCACCAAACACTCTGGTCAAAGTAAAGGAATTTTTCTATTTTGGTTGATCCATTACAGAAGAACTGTTTGTAAACAATGCTCTTTATTCTGATTGGTGCACATGAAGCTCCTCCTTCAAGAATGCCACAGCCAATCTGATCAGCTGCTGATAAAATCTGCTGTGCATAAACCCATATCTTTAAAAATACTGAATTAAGATAAGTGCAAAAAAATAGTTAAACAATACTGTACATACTTACAACACTACAGACTGTAACTATTCATATGGTAAAAGCTTGCTTTATTTAATCAAAGTAGAACACCAATTATAGGAGGTAATGTGGGCCAATGCTACCTGAAAACTCAGAGGAAATGGATCTTATCCATTTCAGAATAAAAGTTCACTTTTAAGGCTACCACAACTCACTTAGGTTTTGCACTCATTGTGATATTTAGCAGGAAGATGTAAGTAACTACAGAAATGCATAAACACAAAAATCCTAAAGTGAATGAAACAATAGCACATGTGTACACACTGCCCACATTCCCACAGTCACCAGCTTCTCGACTGCTCGCTCGGTAAAGTTGCATGTAAAAGTACAGTGTTTATGAGCACAGTCCAGTATTTATAACAAAGCTTTTATGAATTATAAGAGATGTAGTTCAGTGGTTCTCAACCTGTGGGGTGGGCCCTCCTAGGGGGGTGTGAAGTAACAAAAAAGGGGGGCGCGAAGAAGTGAAAAAAGAAAACAAGAATCAAAAATATGAATAAAACATCTGCTGAAACCAAAACAAATGAACTTAAACTACATTCTGATACTAGAGCAATAAATATAGAGTTAGATAAATGTTGATAAAAGTTAAGTAGGTATAATAAAATATGCATCTACATTTCAAAAAAATGTTAGGAGGGGCGCGATTAAAACTGTTATGAAAACTCGGGTCGCAAATACTTAAAGGTTGAGAAACGCTGATGTAGTTTATTACACATGGGTTCACCTCAGATAATGCAGAACCTTGGTAAAGCAGGGTGCAGATAATTGTGGTTCTGCTTTAATTTTGGATTACAACTTATGGTGACTTATTATGCTTACACCAGCCAACTGTAGCAGCATCTTCAATGAGAAAACGGCAGGTTAATCGTGCCAGTGTCATAGGAGAGATGTGGACAGTGGACTGTAATTTGTCATTTCTGATCCTTGTCATAAATCTGTAGTCAAGAATATGGTGATAAAGGGTCAAGGACTACAAAAGTGCTACAAAAGCAATCCAGAATCTGCACTGGCTTGTCCAAAAGAGTCTCACCCAAACCAGCCAGCTCCCAACTAACTGTAAGCTTTACCTTAAGCAGGCACCAGATTTAAGGAAACTGTTTTTTTAAAGATTTAAATATATTTTAAAATCTCTAAATGTGCTACACAACAGGAGGAAATCATGAAAAACTCTGGCTTATAGAATAAAAGTCATTATAAATAAGGGTTTTATTCATAACTTTGGAAAGTAACAAAAAATGTTCAAAAGAGTGAAAGGAAACAAATCCCAAAACACAATTTTTAATTAGAAACCAAAAAACCAAGCAGACAATAATCAAGATACTAGAAAATCTACAAGAGAAGACAATAGTCACTATTGACTCCTATAACTTCAATGCATGACTCCTCCTGAGGTCCTCGTCTCTGGGCCTTAAATAGGCAGGAGGGATGATGTTGGGGTGGCCCCCATCTATTGAGATATAACTGACAGAAAACAAGGAATAGTCTTACTTTTAAAGACATTGCACAATTGCTAAATCATAGGCAAAACACAACTGAAATTACATAAAAATAATAATTATGTAATAACAAAGACAACAACTGAACAACACAAAAATAAAAGGCAGGGAAAAAACCTTTGCTGAAACACACCAATCCAAATTTCAGATGATCTGGGAATGTACTGTGACATGTGAGTCCCTGTCTTGCACCCCAAAACATGAATCTGAGTCTTGGTACTTTAGCAAAGCCAGCTTTATTCAACTTTAAAATAGGAACAGCACAGTTATTTAGTGTAGCGGGACCTGCCATTCTCCTATACACAGACACAGCAATCAGGCAGGGTCATTGCCACGTAATACTCTTCCGTGCATTCATAATGTTCCTTGCATCACCTATTGACAACAGTCACTTGTACTATGAATGCGATTAGTTCGGATTTGCTTTTGCTGCGAGCTGCTACAGCACTGGGAGCCTGTGGTTGCTCCAGCAAGGAGGTTATCTTCCACATCTTCACGCTTTGGGAAGTTCTTCGATGTGTCATTCCACTGGGGGAAGTCCTAAAAGAGTTTAACAACCTTACAGTACACTCTGACTTTTATACAACCTCAGACAACGCATGGTCCCTGGAGATTATGGTTAGGACCACCAAACCAATAAGCAGCACAATTGCATGAAAAAGGAAAACCCTCAACAAAGTTTTAAAATGATTTACAATTTACTGCAACACCATTTAATTGTTTCTCTTGAATGCCGACATTTTTTGATTTATAATGCAATCTCATGACCCTGACCTTGTTAGTGTTCTTCTAGAAAACTACAGTAGTGAGATCGTTTAGAAAAGTTACTGGGAGGAAAGATATAACTGAAAGCCAAAAAAGTCAAAATCCAGAATGTCAGACCAAAGCCGTTACCAAAGCCAAATTGCTAGAGAAAGACAAAGTCAATAATATTAGCAAGTGGTGAGATCTGGGAAAACTATCAGGTAAAGGATTTAACTGGAACAACGGTATGATTGACAAAGAGCTTTGGAAGCTGCCAACTTGGATGGGAATTAAACCAGTCGATGACCCTTGAATTCATGATGTCATTGACAAAGGTTACGACCTCCAAAGATACACCCCTAAGACCACGCAAGTTGTAGTTTTGTCTGGGGAACTTGCCTGAAGAAGGGGACTGAGCTGCCTTGAAAGCTTGTATTTTGTAATCTATCCAGTCAGCCAATTAAAGGTATCATTTTGCTTCAGTTCTCATTGCACCCTATACTCTTAAAAACTTTGCTTCCATCCAAAGACCCCATGTATCCACCAGTCTACCCATTTTAATATGACTAACTATTCTAACCTGTTATTTCTGTTGGCTCTGTTATTTCTCCCAAAGGGCAATAGTGCTTACTTGGTAAAAATTCAAGCAGCCATTTAAATGAGTATTAAGTAGAAATTGACCATTGTGGACCCTCTTCTGCACCAATGCAGTTCTGCTTGTTTACTTTGATTGGCATTACTTCTTGTAAGTAATCACTGCTGAACACTTCACACCTTTTCTTTGTCTCCATTAAATTACAGGAGCTACACACAAGCTGGTCTGTTACATTAGCAGCTGGTCCAGCCAGGGCATGGCACAGTTCAAGGTGGACCATGTGGACCCCTTCTTGTGCACACACCTGGTTGTCACATTCACTGATATTAATGGAAGCTATGAACTGGAGCCGCATGACCATCAGCTGTATCACTCCTTCAACAGACTCAAGCTCAGGTGAGAATCAACCCACAAGCTTTTCAGACTTTATATGTTAAGGTGTGGATGTAAGCAGATACCATCAGACAGGAATCTGAGACAGGTTACATTTTTACAAATTTTTTAAACTTTTTTAGACTAAACTCTTTGGCAGTCTCTCTCAGTTTTGTTGATACTGGTGCTTGACTGGAGTGCTAATGGCAGAAGGTTTTGGAGAGTGAGAAGCCTTGGTGTTGTTATTTTTATATTAGGCTCTCACCAATGTAGCTCACAAGATCAGGAAATGCTATAAATGTTTGTAGTCTTTAATAGTTGGAGCACAGATTGGTTAAATAATTGTTATGATGTTTCATAGAGAGGCAGACCACTTTGTGGTGTAACAGCCAAAGCCTTAGGCTTTACACCACTACTTTTGGAGTGGAGTTCTTCATGAGAAGACTGTCCTTGTAAAACCCACATCCCCCCTCCACCACTGACTTCCAATGAAGTTAAAGAAGCTGCCAAATCCTGAATTCATCCTGAGGGTCCTTGGTTTATTTTTTGGCTTATTAATTGTGATACTTATAGTAAAGAGACAAAACAATTTGAAATCTTTGGGGCCCTGTGTTGAAAAAAGTTCAAAAGAAAACGTCATAGACCTAAGACCTAAGTCAAAATTAGATTGTTTAAGATGGTGGAGTCTGGCAGGAAGAGATATTTCCAGGCAGGCGGATAATGGAAGTGACATTAGAGATGCCACGATCATCAATCTTATGGTATGAAGAGACAGGAGCAGAAAAGGCATCAGTCAGCAGCGCCCTCTGGCATTCTGGTAGGAAATTACAATAATCTGAGCCCTTAAACTGTGACATACTTTAATATTTTGATGTAGCTTTTCTTGTATGGAGAAGTGCGTATAGTATGAGTAGTACACTGCTAATGAGGAGACATTGTGAAAAAGAAACATGCTTCAAAATGGTGCCAGCCATTGACAAAAAACAGAAATAAAAAATATTCAGTGTAAAGTTTCATGGACTTCTTATGGATTGTTGAAAATATCTGCTCATCTGGGAATAGGGGCAATGAATTGACCGGCAATTAACCCTAAATACCTGGTGATGCCTTTACACTCACACTACAGATTTACTACAGCTGCAGTAACAAATAGTCAATACAACTTCAACAGGCAAACAAACTAAAAGAGTGGCAGTTTTATGAAAAATACACTTACAATTTATGTGATGAAATGGAAAAATGCTGCCATTTGCTTTTTCACCAGTCTGACCACATCTGCATGAAGCTGATATAATGTTTCTTTAATTCATTTTTTTATATTGGGCTTTTGATCTGGTAATAACTGAAACTTGCTTTTGAGAACAGAGCCATCCACACAGTATTTAAAACAGCATGCAAAGGACTTTTTAAGAACAGCAGTCAGCCTTTGCACTTACTCCAGTCAGTCATTTCAAAGCAGGCTATTAGCTGCTGTTTAGTAACATCTGTCTCATACAGTAGGTTTTCTTCTATTTTTCTCACAGGAACCCCAAGCTGAAGACTCTGCTGGCCACTGGAGGGCAGCATTTCAATGGCACTCTGTAAGTATTTTAAATAGCTAGCAGCTATGGAGATATTTGGTTAGTAGTGGAGAATTTGTTTAGGTCAGCCTAGACCAAAGGACATGAGATGTATAATAAAAAAGTGGAATTGAATGCATAAAACCAACCAATATATCAGTAATACATCTACACTAGGGCGGCAGGGGGGTGCAGTAAGGAGACCTGGGTTCGCTTCCCGGGTTCTCCCTGTGTGGAGTTTGCATGTTCTCCCCATGTCTGTGTGGGTTTCCTCCGGGTGCTCTGTTTCCTCCCACAGTCCAAAGACATGCAGGTTAGGTGCATTGGTGATCCTAAATTGTTCCTGGTGTGTGCTTGATGTGTGGGTGTGGGGGTGTGTGTGCCCTGCAGTGGGCTGGCATCCTGCCCAGGGCTTGTTCCTGCTTTGCGCCCTGTGTTGGCTGGGATTGCTCCAGCAGACCCCTGTGACCCTGTGTTAGGATATAGCAGATTGGATAATGACTGACTGACTGACATCTACACTATATTGCCAAATGTATCGGGACTCCTGCCTTTACACATACATGAACTTTAATGATTCTTAATACATAGGCTTTAATATGGAGTTGGCCCACCCTTTGTACCTATAACTGCTTCAGTTCTACTGGGAAGGTTTTCCACAAGGTTTACGAGTGTGCTGATGGGAATTTGTGACCATTCTTCCAGGAGAGCATTTGTGAGGTCAGGCACTAATGTTGGACGAGAAGGCTTGGCTCACAGTCTCCACTCTAATTCATACCAAAGGTGTTCTATCAGGTTGAGGTCAGGGCTCTGTGCAGGCCAGTCAAGTTCCTCCACACCAGACTCCCTCATCCATTTCTATATAGACTTTGCTTTGTGTACTGGTGCTTAGTCATGTTGGAACAGGAAGGGACCATCGCCAAACTGTTCCCACAAAGTTGGGAGCATGAAATTGTCCAAAATGGCTTTGTTTGCTAAATCTTTAAGAGTTCCTTTTACTGAAACTAAGGGGCCAAGCCCAACCCCTGATAAACAACCCTACACCATAATCCCCCCTCCACCAAACTTTACAATTGGCAGATGCAGTCAGACAAGTACCGTTCTCCTGGCAGACTCGTCCATTGGATTGCCAGACAGAGAAGTATGATTCATCACTCCAGAGGACACGTCTGCACTGCTCTCGAGTCCAGTCGCAGTGTGCTTTACACCACTGCATCCGATGCTTTGCATTGCACTTGGTGACGTAAGGCTTGGATGCAGCTGCTCGGCCTTTGAATCCCATTCCATGAAGCTCTCTACACACTGTTCTTGAGCTTTTGGAGGTCTGTAGCTATTGAATCTGCAGAAATTTGGCGTCTTCTGCACACTGTGCGCCTCAGCACTTGCTGACCCCACTCTGTGATTTTACGTGGCCTGCCACTTTGTGGCTGAGTTGCTGATTTTCCCAATTGTTTCCTCTTTGTTATAATACCACTAACAGTTGACCGTGGAATATTTAGTAGAGAGGAAATTTCACTAATGGACTTATTGCACAGGTGGCATTCTATCACAGTACCATGCTTGAATTCACTGAGCTCCTGAGAGCGACCCATTCTTTCACAAATGTTTGTAGAAGCAGTCTGCATGCCTAGGTGCTTGAATGTATGCACCTGTGGAAATGGAAGTGGCTGGAACACCTGAATTCAATGATTTGGAGGGGCATCCCAATACTTTTGGCAATCTATCTATCTATCTATCTATCTATCTATCTATCTATCTATCTATCTATCTATCTATCTATCTATCTATCTATCTATCTATCTATCTATCTATCTATCTATCTATCTATTTATCTATCTATCTAATTGTAAGACCTTTTAATGCCAATCCTTATTATGTTGTAGATACAGTACCTTTTGACTTCTACATGCCATGCCAAACTCTGGAACCTTTGAATACAATATGAACAGATTAGAGATAACAGCCTTAATGAAAAGTGTTAGTCATCCTCATTAATAACTCTGTAATAAAGTAAATATAACAGTAGGGTGTTGCAACCAAAGAGAAGAGGTGACTCTATTATGAAAATGGAATAGATGAGTAAAGAGACCATAGTGAGGGTGGAACCTTCAGGGAGAAGGAGCCTGGTCCTGACGTTCTGGAGGTGAAGAAGGAGAAGGAGGAGGACAAGAGTCTACTCATGGTATTCCAATTAAAGGATTATACATACTGTTGGTTCTAAAACATTGTTTTTGAGCAGACAGTATTACTCATACGGTCCTGATAGTTTTCAGGATTTTTTAATGCAGCATGACTAGTAGGGAAGAACAGAGTTTACAGATTTGCTGCCTTGTTGGAGGGCAGAGGAAAAATATTTTTATTTTGGAGAATGCAATTTGCTCAACTATGTAGGCTGGTGTTTTCTAACCAGGAAGCCCCAGCCAGCCTTTCTGTATGAGGGTGTGAAACAGATTGGGCTAGTGTCCTGAGTGATTGCTCGCCTGTGACATTGTCTGGAATCACTGAGGTAAAGGGGCATGTGTAGTGTCAGAAAAGCCAAATTAAATTCACTGTTATTCAGTGTTGTATAATAAGAATAAATGAGAACTACCAAGGAGGTCAACATTTTCTATAGTCGCCGTAAAGACTCTTATTATGGTAAGATATAAGACTTGTGTGTTAAAGTAGTTATAAGAAAATGTTTTGTCTGCAACCATGCACCCCCTAGAAAGAGAAGCCACAGCTTCCCCTGACAAACTGTGAATGCACTATATTATGGTAGATTAAAATGTATTCAAACTTAATCAAACAAAACATCTGTAAAATATTTTAAATAATGAATTGTGTTGCACTTCTTTTCTCATGTGATTCTTCCCTTATTTGGCAGGTTTTCTCAAATGATATCTATAAAAGCCCACCGCACTGCCTTCATTCACTCTGTCCTTAAGGTTGTCAGGACTTTTGGCTTTGATGGACTTGACTTGGTCCAAAAGTATCCTTATGTATTTCCCAGAGGTCTTAAAGATGAAGCCAAATTTACTTCTCTGGCTCGGGTAAGATGTTCTCATCCCTTTATTTGTTGATCATGTTAACTCTGTGAAATCTCCAACATGTTAATTGGCAGCAATAACTAAAGTCAGTATCTATAATCAGGCATCCAGCAGGAATCTAGGGACTTCAAAACTATATGTTCTATATATATATATATATATATATATATATATATATATATATATATATATATATATATATATATATATATATATATATATATATATATATATATATATATCCATCCATCATCCTACCCGCTATATCCTAACTACAGGGTCATGGGCGTCTGCTGGAGCCAATCCCAGCCAACACAGGGCACAAGGCAGGAAACAAACCCTGGGCAAGGTGCCAGCCCACCGCAGAACATGCACACACCCACACACCAAGCACACTCTAGGGAGAATTTAGGATCGCCAATGCACCTAGCCTGCATGTCTTTGGACTGTGGGAGGAAACCAGAGTACCCAGAGGAAACCCACGCAGACAAGTGGAGAACATGCAAACTACACGTGAGGAGGACTGAGGAAGTGAACCCAGGTCTCCTAACTGCGAGGCAGCAGTGCTACCCACTGTGCCACCGTGCCGCCCTATATATACCAGGGGCCCCAACCCCGACAGAGAAAGACAAAGCCACAAGTCCAGCAACACACATTTATTTACAAGTGGGGAAGCGTTTTTCCCTCACTCCCTACAACAGCACTGTACAAAACAGCACCAAATGCACAGTCCCTTCTGTGTTCTTTTCCACCTCCACTCCTCAACTGGCAACCTTTGTTTCTCTTCCTTCTGACACTCTGGCTATTCCAATGGAGTGAGGAGGCTTCTTTTATGTTACACCTGGGAGTGCTCCAGGTGGCTCATCAGGACTAACTGGAACTACTCCCACTACTCTGCCGCTCGTGTATGTGGATTTCATATTCATCAAACAACAAATGTTTTAATTCTCGCGGCTGTACCTCTTTATTGGGAATAAACACTACTTTTCCCTGATGGCAACACGAATTAGATGATCTACAAATCTCCAATTTAAAGTTTTAAGCCAATCAATATCTACATACTTCTGTCATATCACCTATGTCCATATATTCGATCTATTTTCACTGTTCTGTTATTTCATCGAGCAATAATTTCCATTTGTTATCTCTAATACGATCTTTACTATTAGCTTTTAGAAACTTTTGAATTTTAGTCCTTTCATAATCTCTAACCTGCTCTGTATCAAGTGTATCATGTCAACGTTTTTGAAACTCTTCATGACATTCTGCTTTGTCTTCTACTCTTTGTCTTTTATTTCCGACCCTGCTTGGAGCTGAGAGCACAGGAACTGTGTCTAATAATGGCATTCGAAGTGATTGGACCATGGGCGTGTTTGTAAATGTTTGAGAGGAGGGCAAGACTTGTCAAAATCTCTTGACAAAAAGTCTCATCTCGTATGTTCTGAAATTATCTCTCGCGGGACCTGAAATTATCTCTCTCAGGACTTGAAATTATCTCAAAGAAAGTTTAATCCTAAAATTTCCTTTTATAATAGAGAGATGTATATAATCTAGACAGCTAATAAAATAAATTTAAAATATTTGATATTTAATATGTCTTGCCTTACATGTACCCTCAGCGTTTGTACTTTAACTTTCTCCGTTATCCTCGTGTGTCTCAACCTGTATTGACTGGCACGTCTGCCTCGATCGCGTTTCCTTAAAGCTTGTTTGTTAGACTCTGTCATTTTGAGGCGAGTTTTGACCTTTTTGACTACCAGCAATGGTAAATGGGCCTCCATTACCTGGTTTGAACACATTATTTGTTTTGTTGTGAATACTTCCAATGTCTTGCCTGGTGTTTCCTGACTCAAGTGTGGTTCACTGAGCAACCACAATGAAACTGACCAATCAGATCACTTGTAAGGACCGGTTACAAAAACAGACAGCATTTTATTACATACTAGCTATGCTACCTGGCAAAGATAGGTAATAGAATGAATAAAAAAATGGTTGCTATTTTTTGCCTTATGTACCTTTAGTACCTTTTCTTTGCAATTGTGTGTGTGTTTGAATGTCTCTTAACCAGCGCTCCATCTCACAAGTGTGCTCCTTTAAAGCCGACTTTCTCACCTTCTGTCCAGGCTTATATTTACCGTCCTTGATGGCAACTCTCTCAGAGTGCCTTATATGCCTTTTTTCTTCCTCATGTGCCTTTGCGCTTTCTCTTTAGTTGCATCACCAAAGTCTTAATGATCAAACAGATTGCTCTGAAGGACTTGACTTACAGACTTTACTGTTTTATGATATAGTGGACATAGCCACAACATTAAAACCAACTGCCTAATATTGTGTAGGTCCTCCTTGTGACATCAAGTTAGTTCTGACCCATCGAGGAATAGACACCACAAACATTTTGGCAATTGAGAAAATAATGTCGTCCCTATAGTTAACAATCTCTAGATTTCACTTTTCCTGAGCTTCACATACATGATATTGTTTTATTCACAAAAACAACAACACCTGCCATTTAAATTACGCAGCCGCAGCATTTAAATCACGTGATTGTAAACCAACGTTTTCATTGGTATGTGGTCTTTCTTTCTTTATTGGTCAGTGGAGTTGCTATGTTTTTGTCTTGCAGTATGTAAAATATTGTGTACATACTAGCTTCTTCTATCGTGCTATGACTGGAATGAAGACATATTTGGTCATCACCACTACCTTATAAACATCAGGAAAGACATAGTAACTCCAAAAACTAAAAAAAACTCAATTTTGAAAAAATTGGCAGTTATAGGTTTTTCCATTGCACGTGAGAGATGTTAGCAGCACATCTTTTAACTGCTATAAGTTGTGAGGTGGGGCCATCATGGATTAGACATTCCACAGATACAGTATCTGGGAATTTCTGGACGCCAAGTCAACATCTTGAACTCTTTGTCGTGACCCTCAAACCATTCCTGAACAATTTTTACAGTGTGGCAGGGCGTATTCTGCTAAAAGATGCCACTGCCATCAAGGAATGCCATTGCCATGACGGTGTGTATATGATCTCCAACAAACTTCAGGTAGGTGGTACATGTCAAAGTAACTTCCACATGAATGCTAGGACTGAAAGTCTCCCAGAATAAAATTGTCCAGAGTATCCAGATCATCACACTGCCTCTGTCAGCTTACGTTCTTCAAATCATGCATCCTGCTCCCATTTCTTTCCCAGGTAAACAACTGCACATGCACACAACTGTCCGCCTGATCTAAAAGAAAACTGTGATTCATCAGACCAGACTACCTTCTTCCATTACTCTATTGTCCATTTCTAACACTCGCCTGGTCATTGTAGATGATTTTGGAGGTGGACAAGGGTCAGCATGGGCACTCTGACTGGTCTGGGGCTACTCAGCCTCAAATGCAGCAAACTGTGACACACTGTGTTCTGACATCTTTCTCTAATGGCCAGCATTACGTTTTTCACCAATTTGTGTACAGTAGCTCTCGCTCTCCACATGAATCACTAAGCCTTGAGGGACCCATGACCCTGTTGCCATTTCACCAATTGTCTTTCCTTAGACCACTTGTGGTAGGTACTAACCACTGCATACTGGGAATACCCCACAAGCCCTGCCATTTCAGAGATGCTCGGACCTTGTTGTCTACCCATTAAAATGTAGTTTTGGTCAAACTCTCTCAGATCCTTATGCTTGCCCGTTTTTCCTTCTTCCAATAAATCACCTTTAAGAACTACCCTGATATATCCCACCCCTTGACAGGAGCCATTGTAATGAGAAAATCAATGTTATTCACTTCACCTGTTAGTGGTTTAAATGTTGTGGATGATTGTTGTATGTACTGTATATATGTATGTATACACAGTATAATAAAGTTGTTCTTTCATTGCTGGCCTTCCGACATACTAATTCACTTTTCTTATAGGAGCTGCGTTTAGCATTTGATCGTGAGTCATCCAGAAGTGGGAAAAGACGACTGGTGCTGTCCACTACTCTGTCCCCTTGGGAACAGATGGCTGGCTCAGATTTTCACAAGTGGGTACCTGCCAGAGGACCTAAACTTGCTGTTCTTTTCAGAGCTGGAAGGAGTGTGAATGAGGAATTGATTAGAACAAACTAGCAAAATAATATCAACTTCCCCACCTTTTACAGATATGTCGACTTCATCAGTTTGATGAGCTATGACCTTCACGGCCCTTGGCAAGGTGTAACTGGACACAGCAGCCCACTTTACAGTGGAGGCACATCTCAAAATGACCTGTATCTGAACATTGTGAGTTATCTTCATCTAGATGAGTAGAGTTCTCTCTGGCATTTGTCACTTAGTCATTATTCTTCATTTTTTATCTAGAATCAGATGGTGAAGTACTGGCTCTACAGAAAAATCCCTGCAAGAAAGCTACTTCTAGGGTTTGCTGTTTACTCTCGTACCTTTGAGCTCCAGGGGAGAGAACATGGAATGGGTGCCCCAGCCAAGGAGGGAGGACCAGGAAAATACACCAAAACCACAGGCTTTATGGCCTTGTTTGAGGTGACAATACTATAATCAATATGCATATACTGTAGAAAACTGTGACTCCAAAAAAGAAATATTAAACTATGCAATGGTGTTGTGGTGATGACACCAACATACTTTACAACATATTGTGGCCAGTAGGGGGTGCTCCAGCTCCCCACACACCAGACACAAAATCTTGTACACAGTGTAAAAGCACAAAGAAAGGTTTATTTGTGGGAAACTCTTCCAATAAGTCTTTATCACAGCACCAAGCACAATGCAGCCAACAAACACCAAACACACAGCAAGACTTTGTCTCTTCTCTCTCTATCAATCTCTGTGTCACTGCCTCCTCTGCTCCTCCACACAAGCTTCATCCTCCTTCCTCCTGATCTCTGGCTCCTGGAGTTGAAGCAGCTCGCTCCTTTTATGTAACACCTGGGAGTACTTCTACTGTCCCATAATCGTGGTCCAAAATCACTTCCAGGTGAGGCAGAAGCCCCATGAAGTAGGGCTCCACAGTTCCCTGGTGGCACCCACGCAACCCAACAGGGCTAAGTTGGCAAACTCCCAGTCCTATGATTCCCTGTGGGAATCCAGAGCACCACTGTAACCCAGGGGGGCAACCATCTAGGGACCTAGAGATAATGCCCTGTGCATACTCTCTCCCCTGGTCCTTTCATTGTGGAGGGCCCCTGTCACTCAGAATATATAAATTGAAACAACAACTAAATATTGCAAAAAAAGCATCAACACTAGGACTAAACAAGCATGAAGCTACATTCGTTTAAAAACAACAGTCAAAAAGCCTTAAAAGAAAAATTGTCAGAGAAAAGAGCTGCTATCTTAAGCTAATGAAATATATTTTGTAGTAAGATATAAGAACCTTCTCTCAATTTGACTTTATCTAACATCTCCACAGCTGCCAAACATATCTCTGCTGACAGCAGATTTTTGATCTGTCCATTTTCCAAAATGCTTAAATCACACCGAGATGATGCCTATTTCAGAACCACAGTGTTTTAAGTTTTGTAAATCTTTCACTGAGGGCTGGAATCTTATAGCACTCGCTTTCACCTTCATTTACTTTCATTTTGATTTGGGATTAGATATTTTATTTTATCGCAAAGTTTTGGAAGAATCTTTTTTTTTTTTATGGGCCCTGCTATTTTGGGTTTTTGTTGTTGAAGGGCACAGTCCCAAAGGTCATGCCATGTGAAGTTATCAGCATGTCAATAATTAAACAAATAGTGCATGTGTCGCTCTCTTTTTGTTCACATTTATGGACGCAATCTAAAACTTTTCCCATGTGCTTCTTTGTAGTTGCTTCTGGTTATAACACATTTTTGATTCTTTATCAGCCAGAAACACTAATGAAGTGTAACTTGAATTGCCTTCAGAGATGGGAAGTATTTACAAGAATATGAATGATGTTTTCCAAGCGGGTAATAAGCACCCATCCACCATTGGTGGTAGTCAAAAAGCAGAGAGGAAGAGAGCAATGTGCCTAGAAATGATAAAGTCTGAGAGGCAGGCTTTATGGGAACACATTCGCTGGCCAAAACCGGTTCAGAAACACAATGATTCTGAAGAAAAGCATAAGAAGCATGATGCACAATATAATAGTGCAATAGAAATATTACAAGTACAGAGCAGAATTCAACAGTTGATGATATCACATAATAAGATTTGGATTTGTTCAGAGTCCTGGAGACCTCGGCCATCAAAGCCTCCCCCTATAAGCCATTCCACAGCTGAGTCAGTGGTGGGCCAGCCAATCTGATGAAAGGACCCCTCTACCCGATGATTCCTGCAATCCTCCATCAGAGATGACTATCTTAGGCAGGCAAAACAACTTGGCAGTAGGGCAGTAGCACCAAGTGCCACATTTGAGTGCTGAGAAGAGAAACAGAATAGGTAAGGGTTAGTAACAAATTATAACTAATTATAACTAATAAGGCAAGAGATATCAAATTTATTATAAACTAGCAACAAGCATGTGTTCAGGACTACCACCTCTTATTGAGCATTAATTGTACAGAATAAAAAGGAATATTGATAATCCACTATATCATGGTTGACTAGGGAAAGCAACTCTCCTTGTTATTACTTAACTAGTGATCTTTTCTGATTAACAGGTATGCCAGTTCATTGAAAGTGGTGCCACAGTGAAATGGAGTAAAAATCAACAAGTGCCCTATGCTTACAAAGGAAAACAGTGGCTTGGATTTGAGAATCAGCACAGCTTGAGAAAAAAGGTAAGAACTGTAATGCATTAGTCAGAGTCTGGACATTGAGGGATACCGTTACTAATGTGCTGTATTGGTTCCAGGGGTCTTCCCTGACTGACTTGGCAAGTGGACCTCTCCTATGATCTTGTTCTATTAACTTCTTGTAAAAATCAGCCTTTGCTTTTTTTTTTAATAAAATACAGAGTACAGCTGGCAAAAGTGACAACAGTATAGAGTAATGGGTATTGTGGAAGAGAGATGAATAAGAGAGTGCAGGCAGGGTGGAATGGGTGGAGAAGAGTGTCAAGAGTGATTTGTGACAGATGGGTATCAGCAAGAGTGAAGAGGGAAGGTCTACAGGACGGTAGTGAGACCAGCTATGTTATATGGGTTGGAGACGGTGGCACTGACCAGAAAGCAGGAGACAGAGTTGAAGGTGGCAGAGTTAAAGATGCTAATATTTGCATTGGGTGTGACAAGGATGGACAGGATTAGAAATGAGTACATTAGAAGTGTAGATTGTTTGGAGACAAAGTCAGAAAGATGAGATGACGTTGGTTTGGACATGTGCAGAGGAGAGATGCTGAGTATATTGGGAGAAGGATGCTAAGGATAGAGCTGCCAGACAAGAGAAAAAGAGGAAGAGATAAGAGAAGGTTTATGGATGTTGTAAGAGAGGACATGCAGATGATGGGTGTGACAGAGCAAGATGCAGAGGACAGGAAGATGTGGAAAAAGATGATCCGCTGCAGCAACCCCTAACAGGAGCAGCCGAAAGAAGAAGAAGAAGACAGAGTCTTACTACACAAGACATACAATGGCAAGTGTCCTTACATGTGAAACATATCACAATGTCCTCAAGGTGATGACTACATTAGAAAAAAACAAATAGAAAGATTCACTGAGTATTCTAACAGTAGCCTTTATACTCTTAATTATAAAATGTGAACATGGAGGCACACTGTGTATCTGTTGTCATAATCCTGAACCATGAATTCATTATTCAACTTCAGAGAGGCTGGTTAGAAAATTACATTTTGCAGTCTAGCTTCTTTTGCCTTCTTAATTATTAGCCATAAATGTTTGGAATAAATGTCATGTATTGTCTGAAACTGTGGACAGAAAAAAAAGTCATCACTTGTACTTTAAAGGTTCTAAACATTCTGGATGTATGGAACATTTCATGATAACCTGTGAGATGCCGGAGGCAGCAAATGAATATGTGACAGAATGATGCTGAATGTGAACTGGGTGCCATGATATGGGCTGAATATTAGGATCCTATTGCTTTTCCTGTATTAATCGGAATTTTAATTAACTGTCATTAGAGTCACGTCTTGTATTTCTAGAGGCATGGCCTCTGGTGTAACCTCAAGCTCCTCAGTACTACGAGATAAAAGGTCAGTGTTGGCAATAAGCTTTATTGAATCTTTGGATAAATGCTTTAAACACACACACACACAAACACATAAAACTCTCTCTTTTTGCTTATTGATCTTTGTCTCTTGCCTGGTTTTGACTATGCAATACAATATAATACAATTTATTTGTGTATAGCCCAAAATCACACAAGAAGTGCTGCAATGGGCTTTAACAGGCTCTGTCTTTTGACAGCCCACCTGCCTTAACTCTCTAAGAAGACAAGGAAAAAACTCACAAAAAAACCCTTGTAGGGAAAAAAACAATGGAAGAAACCTTGGGAAAGGCAATTCAATAACAGGCCCCTTTCCAGGTAGGTTGGGCATGCACTGCGTGTCAAAAAAAGGGGGTAAATACAATACAATACACAGAATAAAACACAAGTAATCCTCAACACAATATAATAGTACAATAGAAATATTAAAAGTACATAGCTGAATTCAACAGTAGATTAAATCACATAATACAGTATGATTTGGATTGGTTTAGAGTCCTAGAGACCTCGGCCATCAAGCTGCCTCCCTCTATTGGTAATTCCACAGCTGAGTCAGTGCTGGGCTAGTCAATCCCATGAAAGGACCCCTCTATCCGTTGATTCCTTGCGATCCTCCATCAGAGATGACTTTACCTTAGGCAGGCAAAACAACTTGGCGGGTGGGCTGTGGCACCGAATGCTACATTTGAGTACAGAGAAGAGAAACAGAATAGGTAAGGGTTATAACTGTCATATTACTTACAGTATATTTTAGTGCTAATGACTAACAACAGAGATGCAGTCTGTACAGTTAATCAGCAGCCTTAGTCAGGATATGCTAAATTGAAGTAGTGAGTCTACTTGGATTTGAAAGCTGAGACTGAAGGAGTATCTTTTTTAGTAGCAGGCAGACCATTCTACAGTTTAGGGGCCCTGTAACTAAAAGCTCATCCTCCCACTGTTACTTTATTAATCCTTGGAATTATAAGCAGACCGGCATCTTGAGATCTTAAAATATGTTCTGGTTTGTAAGTCATGATAAGTTCAGACAAGTAAGCCAGACCTTGGCCATTTAAGGCTTTATACAGTTTGTTAAAAGGAGGATTCTGAAATCTGCCCTAAACTTAACCAGGAGCCAGGGTAAGGATTTAAGAACTGGAGTTATGTATTTGTATTTTCTTGTTCTTGAAATAATTCTTGCAGCAGCATTTTGGATTAACTGCAAGCTGTATAAAGAACAGTTTGAACATCCAGTGAACACCGCATTGCATTAGTCAATCCTACTAGAAATAGAAACTACTACTTCATTTATTTTTGCCTCCCATTTCGGTTTTGCTCACTTTGTTTGTTTTATTTGTTTTGTTTTGTCCTTTGCATGCATCTCCTGGTTTGTTTCAAAATATTAGTTATCCAGCCGAGCCAGGATAATGGGAGGTTACATATGGTGCCCCAACATTACTTCAAAACCTTCAGAGCTAAAAATGAATAAAATAAAAGCAGTACTGCCTTGTGGAATCAACAGGCAAAATTGTATGGGACCAGTGAGCCAAACAGATCTGAGTATAGTGCCTCCTCTAATACTGTGCCCATCCTGGCTGTCCTTCATTGATTGTAGTAGTCCAATAATACTATCATTTTTTCCTAATGTTTTGTTAATAATGCTCATTGATTTTAGGTTTTTAGTTGTTTTCCTTTTGGCTAGCTTTCTTTTTTCTAGGATTTGAAGAGCTGCTTAATATTTAGTCTTTTATCGACCTTCATGTAGCTATAAGGTGACAAAGAGGTAAGCCTGTGCATGATAAGGGGATGCACTGCAGATTTAGCAGCAGCAAACAAAGTTAGGGGAAGGTCACAGGAGGTACCTGTCAACATTTAGATTTATTTTGTTAGTTCTGTGCGTGCTGAAGAGAATCCATAGGTTCTTAGTGTCATGGGTTCATAGAGTTCATTAAGTCAACATTGTCACATCTCTAGAGTACAATGAAATTCGAAATTGCATGTACTAATCAACAGGCAACACATCGCCAAGCTCCGGCACCATGGTCAGTGAATATTACTACCTTACCTTGAAACTTGTCTTCCTTATGGAGGCCACAGCTACATAAAACACTGGATGAGACTCACAGCCATCTTAACACCCTCATAGCAAAACAGAAACATACATAAGCAGCAGAAACATTGTCGGCCCCTATGCTCTTAGGGCCCCCAACCAGTGCCCATTATAGCTGTATGTTTAGGCAGCCCTGATGAGACCCCACAATTGTGTCATACACCTCAAGATAAATGTTCTTTTACTTGCAGTCCACATAGTGCATACCATAGACATTGCAGCAGCGAACTTCAATTGTGGAGCTGTACGTTCATTCAAGTGGACTATATCCTGTTTGGAGGGTGCCAGTGAAATGCAAGACTTGACATTTGATGAAAAAGTAGCACACTACCAGTTCTATGAGCAAATTACCAGAACCAAGAAAATTTTCCCTCTGAAGTACAGAGTTGTCGACAACATTTTGGATCATATGAAAAGAAGTCCTCACAAGTCAGAGCAGCGATTATCACAAATAACATGTATGTCATGAAGGTCCTGATTTGTGGGCTGCTTTTTCATGTGACATTTGACCAGATACTGGTTCTACGATTGGTGAAACCATTATGCTCCAGTTGTAAAAAAATGAAAGCAGGTGTGCTATTCCTGTATTGTCTCCACTGTAGAAATGTGCCTAATAAAATATTGTACACCATCATGTGATGAATGTGTTTTACCAAAGCCCCATGTTGAACTCTCACTCTCACTTTCTTCCAATGCAGGTGAAGTGGTTGACACACTTGGATCTTGGTGGCGCGATGGTATGGTCATTGGATTTAGATGACTTCACAGGAACCTCGTGTCATCAAGGAAAATATCCATTCATCAAGCAGTTAAAGTCATCCCTGCTGGCACAGAGAAAAAAATAAAGATCTGAATACAAGGAATAGAGCTTTGTTTTGGATTCCAGTCTTCACATTCACCTTCATGTGCTGGACACACATTCTGTGGTGCCCATTTCCTGTTGTAGATTAATCTGCCTATATGGTGGTGTGACATTTGATCAATTAAACTCTGTGTTATATGGAAGAGCATTAGGGCCACAGAGAAGAAAAAAAAAACTGAAGAAAACAGGGGTCTTAGCTGCAAAGTTTCCACTTTAATCCTGTAGTTAATTTCATCATAAAAAATGATATTTCAACTTTAATCTAGAATTTTCCACTTTAATCTTGTAGTTTATTTCGTTATTAAAGTAGAATGTCATTAACTTCACCTTCAAATCGATTTACTAGAGCTTCTCAACCCCCATCTTAACTAAAGTAGTACGTTAAATGCTTCATATTGCATGTGTTAGCCGACGCAGTTGTTAATCACTAGATGCTTCTTAATTGAACTTCTTCTTGCGCTGAGAGGAGCTGCAGGCAGCTATCGCCACACAGAATACATTACATACATAATATGACTGCTCACTGAACATTTAGAATTCTAAGATTTATACTTGATATCATTTTAATGATGAAATGCATTAAAACATGTATGTTATATTTTACACATAAATTGATCACTTTATTTAAATAATTTAATAATTAAACATTTGAGGGGCACAGTGGTGCAGTGGTAGCGCTACTGCCTCACAGTAAGGGGGTTACATCCAGGCTGTTCCCTGCCTGGAGTTTGAATGTTTTCCTTGTGGATTTCCTCAGTGAGCTCTGGTTTCCTTCCAAAGACATGCAAGGTAGGAAAATGATATCAAGTATAAATCTTGGTCATATCATAAATGTAACCTATTCTGTGTGATGATCACTGCCTGCGGCTCCTCTCAGTGCAAGATGAAGTCCATTTATAAGACGCACGTAACAATTAATGACTTGCTCGGAGAACACTTGGGCTTGAGAAACTCTAGTAATAGATTTGAAGGTGAAGTTAACGACAATCTACTTTAACCATGAGATTAATAGGGAAATTTTGAGACTGAAGTTGTAATTTTGACTTTTAGTCATGAAATAGACCATATTTCCTCACTGTGTCCCTAATTTGTTTTGTTTTTTTTTTCTTCTCTGTGGCCTCAATGCTTTCCCATACTTCCCTGCATGTTTGAGTTTGAAAAGACGTATCTTGTTATCGAAATAGTATTTTTTCTTTTCCTCTTTGCTGTGTCATTTCTTACTTTATAAAACACCTTGTATACTATACTTACCTTTTACCGTAATGGGATATTAATTGTTTAATTGCTGTAACTCAGTGGCCACATTTGTATAAATACAACTAGTCTCAACAGAATGTGCACAAATGTTTCCTTTAGTTGGTTCTATTCGGGACCGGCTCTACGCTGGGGCAAGGGGGGGGGCAATGCCCCCTTAAACAAACATTCTGCCCCCTTACATCAAACTTTTAGAAGCTGAGAGAGAAAATAATAGATTACCCACAAACTGAATATGGACAAGATTTACTACAGTAGCTGAAAATTCCACTGGAAAAGGCACAAATGAGATGATAGGTTTCACCTCTTGATCGCTCTTTCCCTCCGTGCACTGTTTGTCCGCAGCTCACGCAGCACTCCAGCTAAACATCCAATCACTGTTAGTATGCAAATGACTCGGTGTCAGGTTTCTCAGTAGGAAGAGCAGAGCAAAATGAGCTTGTAAACAGCGGGAGGATTGAGGAAGCAGCAAATCTCTGTTGTCAAAGTCATAGCGACTCGTGAGATAATTAACAACAACTAAAAAATACATCAATATTTGTACAGTCAATGAGGGACTAGTCCATTGTTCTTTTCACAGTTTCAGTCTGGTAGAGAAGTGTTTCTTTCTCGATCCCACAAGCACCACTGCTGCTGCATAAAGCTGACTGGAGGACCCGTGTCTGTCTGTCAGACCCCGACACAAAGCCCCACCCCAGCTTTCAACTCTGCACTCAACAGTTTTCTCGTTTCATATACTGATGAAATCACAGCGATTTTAGTAAAGCTTAATTACTTTCCTCCCCAGCTTTCAGCAGTTCACAAAGGGAAAGTTAATGCTGTGAGATGCATCCTTTTTCCCAAGCTTTTAAAAAGTGTGACGCTGCCCCTGCCTGTACCAATAGCAGTAGCAATGATCAGAGACAGCAACTAGCATGTCTACTCCTGTGGCATCAACAGGCACTGCTTCTCCTGTACCTCTGCCAACAATTGCTGCCACAAAGCAACCCGCTCAGCTACCCAGTGACTTAAATGGCGATACACCATTCCAGCCAATACTGGGTAGTTACCCCAAACGTGTATTTGGTGGTACAACATTAAGATCGTTCAATCCTGCCTGGTACCGCACATGACCATGGCTGGAGTACTCTGTTGTGTGGGACGCATGCTTCTGTTTCCAATGTTGGAAATATGGCAGCACTGTTAATGAGAGGGATGTAGTTTTTTACCTTAACTGGTTTTATCAACTGGAAAGCAGCACTTGATCGAGACATGGGGCTACAGAAGCATGTGTCCAGCCACAAACATGTGCATGCTTCAACCATCTGGACTGAGCATAAAAGCAGAGAGGACATGTAAATGAGTTGGGGCTCCGTGGGACTGCAGAAACCTTGAGACCTGATGCAGCGGGTAATGATGATGACATTGCTTCAGGTATTTTTCTAAAACTGATGGAATATATCTTAGAGAAGGATGAGAAGCTAGCAAGCATTGCTAAGGGTGTCCCATAAAATGCAAAATACACATCTAAGGATATTCAAAATGAAATTATCCAAACACTGGCTGACATGGTGCTTGGAAAGGTCAGGAAAAAATATGAAAGTGCTGATTCTGCAGGATTTTTCCTCAAAAGTGATGGGACCAGGGATAGGTGCAATGTGGAAAATCTGTCTGTGATAATACGGTTTGTCAGAAATTCCATGCCAGAGGAGCATCTTATTGGGTTGCTCAACTTGCAACAACTTGATGCAGAGTACATCACCTCTGAGATACTGTTACACCTTTGTGTAGCTGGCTACAGTGCTGACAGTATACTTAGCCAGTGTTATGATGGGGTTAGAGGTGGGGTACAAGCTCTGCTCCAAAAGAAGCTTGACAGATATGTCCCATACATCCACTGCTACAACCACCAACTGCACTTAGTGGTTCTGCATGCCAAGCAGAGTGAGCCGTGTGCAAAAAGATTTTTTAACCTATCTAGTTCACTCTACAACTTTTTTCACCACCACCATGTGCTCAATAAACATGATGCACCTTGTCTAAAAAGGCTGCTTGAGATCAGATGGACAAGCCACTATGAGGTGACAAGGTGCACTGTGGACAATCAAGAACAAATCCTTAGTATCCTATCTTGAGATGATAGAGGATGACGATGCTGCAGTTGACCTGCGCACCAAGTTCAGGCCTGCTATGCCAAATTAAGAGGCATCACTTCTTTGAGATTGGAAAGTTCCTAGTGTGGGTGCTTGGTGTCTTGAAACAGTCTCACTCAGTCAATCTGTGCAGTGCTTCTGAGGTTGTTAGTGCAGCACGGGACTCCTTAAAAAACATCCGTGAGGAAGACTGTTGGGGAGTGTCATCTCCTGCTGAGGATGAGTCACATCCAACAAAGAGAAGGAGAACAATGAGCAATCACCTGGGTCAAAGTGTTGTGCTCTCAACTTTGGGCCATACAGACTCTGGTGAGCCTACCATTTCCCCCCATCAGTCTCTGAAAAGATCCCTGCTCAAAATCCTTGACAGGGCCATATAAGAAATGGAAACTAAATTTTCACACAAGAATATTGACCTGATGAAAGCCATATCTAGTCTTGCACCCAAATCTAGTGCATTTCTAGATCCCATCGTGTTGCACCCTCTTGCTGTGATGGCTGGCACTGTAGCAGATGTTGTAAGTCTGAAAATTGAAGTTCTTGTGGCAAAACAGATGTTGCTCAAAAAATGTTCAAAGGAAACAGACCTGTCCACTGTGTGTAAACTCCTGCAGGAGTACAAGGAAGTCTTTCCTGAGTTGCATAAATTGTATGTAACAGCCCTAGTAATTGGTGTGTCTTCAGCATTGTGTGAGAGTTCCTTCTCCACTTTGTCACGGGTCCTAACCCCCTATCGTCACACCATGTTACATAAAAGAAAGAGGAATTTGGTGATCTTGGCCCATGAGAAATCCATAACAAATAACTTGGATATGATGAATTTGGAAGAGTGTTTGCAAAGGGAAACAGGAGACTGTGGTTGTAGAGTGGCTTGAGGAGAAAGGAGAGCGGAGCTGTTCAGTTGCAAACAGAGAGTTCAGTTGCTTACAAAACAAACAAGCTGAAAACAAGACACAAAAAGAAGAGAAAAGTTCAAATGTTCTGTTCTAAATCTGTTGTGTTCTACAAATTAGTTTGAAAATTGTAGGAAAAGACATGGTGAATCTTTTTTTTTTTAAATTACTATGCCAACCCTTTTTAGTTTTGTAAATATTGGCTATATTGAGAGGTCTTATATTATTCTTACTTTATTTTGCAAATTTATTTGAGAATTAGGCCATCCAATTAAGATAATTTTTATGTTGTTGGTTGTAAAGATCTGGATGGATATTTTATTTTATTCTTTATTTTATTTTTCAAGACTTGGTGAATTGATTTTTTTTTATAACTTGGCCTACCCTTTTTAGTTTTGTTAGTATTGAGAAGTGTTATTGTTGGCTTCAAATATATTTGATATAGGCCATAAAATTAAGGTAAATGTCATGTTTTTAGTTGTTATAATTTGATGAGGAATATTTTATTTTACTTTTTGTTTTATTTTTCAGTTTTCCTCCTGAGGGATTGCCACCTTATTGTGGTCAGGGGGTTTTGCGTGCCTCAGTGACCCTAAGAGCTACACCAGCAGAAGCTTAGCCTTCAGGTGGGACACCCAAGTTGGACCGGTCTTAGGGTAGAGGCCTGACAAAGTGCAATCCAATTACATGACAAAAACAGTTATCCAGAGCACCCCCACCCCTTTCCCGCCTCCGTCGTCACCATGTGCCCCCTTCACATTTCTGTCTGCCCCCTCATATATGCCTGTCTAGAACCGGCCCAGGTTCTATTCAATAAGGGCGCGCACAAAAAGGCGACCTTCAAAAGGGCGACCTCAATTGAGCGCTGAATAAATGTGCGCGTAATTAAAGGAGTGCTTCAAAGGGAAGCACCGGGTGTTTTCATCCTGGCTGACAGAGTGTCATCCAAGTATCTGGAGATTGATCGAAGGCCTTAAGAAAGGGCAGAGCCTTACTGAGCTGCGTCTTGAACAGCTCGTTGCAGGTCAGCCTATTCCAAAGCCAAGGAAGACCTACAGAGACACTTCGGAGCGAATTAAATCAATTGTCTTTGATTATGCTAATAGACCGCATCTCGAATATCTGCGTGGCATTGCACATAATCTGCAGCTTCAAGTGTAACTTGCTTTCGCCTTTTATACGCTCAGTCATTGCCTTAATCTAATTTTCTGTAATTTTGAAAACCACAAAATATAGAGAGCTTTAGAAATAGTTCGTTAGAAGTTCATGCATTAATTAATTGGATGTTTTAATATTCTTGCTTTCGCCTTTTTATACGTTCAATCACTGCCTTTATCTAATAAAATTTCTGTAATAATTTTGTTGCGTTTGCCTTTATTCGCTGCGCCCAATTGACGTCACCCTTTTGGATCACTCCTTTATTTATGCGCGCAGTTATTCGGCGCTCAATTGAGGTCGCTTTTATTTGTGTGCGCTTTTATTCGCCGTGCCCAATTAAGGTCGCCCTTCTGAAGGTCGCCTTTTTGTGAGCGCCCTTATTGAAAGATACTCTTTAGTTTGCTTGCAAAGTGTAATAGTGTGCTTCTCCATTACAAAATGAGTTTTGGCATCATTAAGACGTGTTCTGTGTTTTATTTATATCACACATGTGTCTGAATTGCGGACGGAGTGGCTAATCTGCAAGAATCCTGAGCTAGCCACCCATGCAAATGCAAGGCCAGAACTTCCAGTGAAACTCTAGAGCTAGGACTTTCATGTTTCTAGGATATGGTTTAATCTTCTGCCTTCTTCAAGGCTCTGCCATGTGTCACTTTCCCTTTTTTTCTTGTGGTCATTTCAAAGGAAGGGAAACTGTGAAAAATGGCTGTAATTTCGGAAAGCTTAATGCAATACTTTTGTTAAACCCCTTAAAATAAAGTTGAAAGTCTATACTACTGTCAATTCTTGATTGCTTAATTTCAAATACACTGTGGTGGAATACAGAGAGAAAATTCCAAAAATTGCATCAATGCCCAAATACATGACCTATATGTCATAAGCTATATGTCATGAGCTATATGTCAAAAGTTTTGTGGAAACCTGACAATCATACCTTTATGGGCCTGTTGGATATCTCCTTGGCCATGGGCATAAATATAGAGTTAGCTCCACTTTGCAGCTACAACAGCCTCCCCTGTTCTGGGAAGACACTCCACAAGATTTTAAAGTGTGTCTGTGGGAATTTGGGACAATTCAGCCAAAATGGCATTTATGAGGTCAGATACTGATGTTGGATAAGAAGATCTACCTCACAATCGGCATTCCATTTAATCCTCAAGGTGTTCGATACAGTTGACCACACCAGATTTATCAAAACAGGTGTTATGGACCTGGCTATGCACAGGTGCACAGCAAACTTTACAGAAGGGACTATGCAGTCGAGAAGGTGGTTTTCTCCTGGCATCCCCCAAATCCAGATTTGTCCATCAGGCTGCCAAGTAATGAAGCATGATGTACTCCAGATAACATGTTTCAATTGGCAACATACTTTACATTATTCCAGGCAATGCTTGGCATTGTGCATAGAGATCTCAGGCTTGTGTGTACCTGCTTGGCCGTAAGAACCTCTCTCATGAAGCTGCCGATGAACAGTTCTTGTACTGATGATGCTTCCAGAGGCAGTTTGGAACTCTGTTGTGAGTGATGCAACAAAGGATAGGCAATTTTTACAGAACTTAATGGACCCACTCTATGAGTTTGTGTGGTCTGCTACTTTGAGGCTGAGCTATTGTTGCTCCTTGGCTCTTCTGTTTCACAATAATAGCTCTTACAGTTGAGCAGTAAATCTGGTGGAGTAGAAATTTTTATGTACAGACTTGTGGTTAAGGTGACCTCCTATGACAGTGCCATGTCTAAAGTCACTGAGCTTTTCAGTATGACTCCTTCTACTGTCAGTGTTTGTAGATTACATGGCTATGTGTTTTGATTTTATGCACCTGTTAACAATGGGGTAAGGCAGGAAAACAAACTCAGTACACACATATTTTGCCATATAGTGTTATCTTTAAATTACTACACATGTGCTTTTGGAACTGTGTAAATGTACGTAGATCTTAAGTTTGCACATGCTTTGTGCTCAATTCAGTTCTTGTTTAACAAAAATATTTTTTATTTAACATGCCTCCATTGACATCATTGATTAGATAAACTGGCTACAATTATAGTACATTTAAAAACAAATGACATAACATTTAACCAAACTCATGCAATATGTTACATTGTAATTAATGTATCATTTAATATGTACAAATATACAAATCTATCTACTTATCTATGGAGTCTTTTTTATTTACAACATTCTTTGTGCAACTATTAACAGATAAAAATATAACTCAATGAAGCTTAGAGCAACAGGCAGCAATAATGAAATAAACACACCAATCTGCACAAAATATGGCAGCTCTTGGGTAACTGGTAACACAGTTCAGCTAAGGACCATTCATTGCCAAGGCAGTAGTTATCAGCATTAGATAGGAATCAACCATGACTGTGGCTGAACAGGCAATACTTACACAAACATTTGCTACCAAATAATCAAACATACATATCTTTGGGATTTCAGAGTATCAGAAAATATGGGAAAATGAGTAAACTCAACATATACATTGTGTGGGCTGAGAGCAGAACCAATGTCCTTGGAGTATTGAACCATTGTGACATTTGCCTAAGTAAGCTGCTTATGTTAAAGGCCAGCCCACAGAATGAGCTGCTTGTTACTTAAGGAGTTGTTCAAAATTCTCAGTTGGCTTTTGAAAAGCAGCTTGAGAGAATAAGACAGTTTTGGCTAGCATTCAGTTAGGAATTATTGACAAGGCAGTCATGGTTTGCTTTTTCTCCATTAGAAGAGACATTTAACTGATGCTACTGGCTGTCACCTCACTCATGGATACTTGCTTCTCTGGTTTTATGCACTGAAGGCGTCGCTTGACTTTCCGATTGGAAATTATCACAACGACTGGACACACAGCAGCATACATTGAGGAAGATAAAACCCTAACATCATTGAGCACACGTGGCACGTAAGAATCTGTCAATGTGTACACCCAGATCATATTGTCCACCCCAAAGAAGATCACAAAGAATGTGACTAGGGTGACCACAGTCTTTGCTGCTCGAATCTCCACTGATGTGCCATGAAGTCGGTCACGACTGTGGATACCCTGGACTCTTTTTCTGTGTTGGTACAGAATTACCAGAATGTAGATGCTGGCTGCAGCCATCAGTATTACAAAGAGGAGGTCCCGTGTGAGATACATGATGCCATTATAAACGTAGGCAGCTTTACTGGGAAACTGAACTAGACAATATCCCAAATTAATTGCAAACTGCTGTACAGTAACATTCTGAATCTGGCTGCCATACAGAATGCTTGCATATGTTGTTGAACCATCAAGAAGCCAGAAGAAGACGAGCAGATGCCAAAGGCACTCTGACAGTTTTGGCTTGAGGCTGGAAAGACGGGAAGATGCAGCTGCAATAGTGATGCACTGGTAAATGCTGAGGAGGAAAGTCATAGAGATGGAGAGAGCTCGGGTGACCCTTGAAGTAAAGTTCAGGAACTGGCAGGACGGTGTATTATACAAGTCCTTATAGGCAAAAGCTGAAAAGGTCTGAGGGATCCCTTGGGTGAGAATCAAAAACAGATTGACAAAAGATAGGTGGGCCACAAGAACATCAGCTGGCAGGAGTTTCCTCTCTGTAAATGCGATGTGAGTGAAGACGCCCAGAATAATGGTGTTTCCTGGGATGCCCACTCCATTCAGGATCAGGAAAAACATGGCTTTAAGGATGGAGCTCAGATCCATTGTATCCTGCTGAACTTCTATACTCTGGCTAACAAAAAATATGACTTAATCAATCAATCAATAAATGAATCAATTAGTTTTACAAAGATGTTTACTGAATTGTAGCAGTGATAGAATTGTCATGTGAACAGAGTACAGTGAAATTCTTGCCTGTATATTCAGCCGACCTTCAACATTTTCACAATCCAGTGAAATAATAAACAAGAATGTATTAAAGCACATACCTCTGTTTGAATTATTTGAGAACACAAATCAACAATTGATGCTGATGTGTAGCAAAAGATTTTTAACAAATATACAGTATTACCAAAAAATGTATACAAACACATGCACCACACTAATATTCATGCCCAAGCAGAAACATATCTGAGTTAGGCCAGTCATCAAAAAAAAAAAAAAAAATACAGTGCCAAGAAAAAGTATTCACTCCCTTGGAAGCGTTCACAATTTACTGCAATACAGTATTGAGAAATAATGGATTTACCATGTCTTTTTTGACATTTATCAACATAAAAAGGCTCTTCAATGTCAAAGTGAAAATAGATCTCTGTACAGTGGTCTAAATGAATTACAAAGATAAAAAACAAAATAATTGATCACACAAGTACTCACCTCCTTTGCGTCAGTATTTAGTAACCTCTAACAAACACTGCCGGGATTTTGACTAGGCAGGTGTAACAGGTGTCTAAAATATTAATTAATGTTAGTTATCAGTGTTATTTATCTGGAGCTTCACCAAATCCTGATAATATCCGTTATGTTGTATGTTTCCTGTTATAGTTTTCTACTCCGTTTAAGGTGTTATGTTACGTCATCACTGTGAGCCTCTCCCTGTTAGGCTCCTGTTAGTGAGCCTCATTGTGTTAACTGTGAAAGGAGGTAAGCATGCTGTACTTTCTGTATAGCAGAATTAATTAAAATATTTTAAATTGCTTGAGTTGCACTTTTTTGTATGTGACAGTAACTGCAATATTATCATCTCGGGACTGTACAATTGTTGTTTCAAAGTGAGTTTTTACGACGCATTACATCGCGAGTCACAGTACAGAAGCTTCACGGGTTAACCGGTTCAAAGCCAGAGTGCAGCAGTACAGCCTGTGCGGTGAACACCGGTTACACTGGTGCCGCGACCCGTTTCAGCAGATCGATGCCAGTTCTCTCGCTGTGGCACGCTCACTCTGTAAAGACTGCGCTAAAAGCGTTAGTCCCGAGTGTCACCAGGGCAACGGTATAAACGCGTCTTATTTGGGCGCCAACAGCGTTAGTGCCATTACTCTGACAACGGTATAGGCGTGTCTTGCATAAGCGTCAGGCCCGAACGTTACCCAGGCAACAATGTAGACGCCTCTTTTCCTAGCCACTTAATGGCGTCTCAAAAGAAACGCCTCTCTTCAGCAGTGATGACGAAGTAAATTTGTCTTCAGGAAATGAAATTGAATCGGTGAGTGAAACATGTGGTTCTGGTGAATCCGAAAGTGTCGCTCGCGTCACTATCACATGTGCTGTGTGCTTGTTATTATTATAATTATTATTATTCTTCATCATTATTATGATCTCAATCGTTATTATACTTTTTACACTTCTGACCTTGTGCTTTTAGCGTTTTGCACGTTTTACAACAAAAGATGATATTTAATAAAATTTTTTTCAAACCAAAGAATACATCGCTTTTTACGTTATTTTGAGAATTAAATGTAACGCTAATTAAGTATGTTAGATGCAAGGCACACTGTCCAGAGAGTGAGACGAAAAAAAAAGTTTCACAGTACGATTTCGTTGATTTATATTATTCTGTTTCCCAGCACCGTATAATAACATTTTTCATTAGTTTATTGAGTGCAAGCTTTGTATTATTATTTTTATTATGTATATTATGGCAGAAGATGTAAGGGTAAAAGAAAAATGTAACTAACCTTTCTAAAGAAGATTCTTCTGAAAGTGACTTTAATGTGAGGAGAGGGTTTTATTTAAGGTTTCAGATGAAACAACACAGAGGAGAGCGGGACTAATTAGTACACCAACAGTTGATTTCCCCACATCACGTTTAGACTCACATCGTTCAGAATTAGACACACTTGTCACAAAATTAGCTGAGCAACTTACTGTATTACAGCACACGAGCAGCTTTAGCAGTAACAATGTAGAAACTGTTGGTCCAAATCAGTCTTCAAGTTTATCAGTTGTTAAATTCGTCATTCAGTCAGGTGCAAAAGAAACTCCTTTGTTCTGATGGGATGGTTCTGTACAAATACACAGCCCATGAATGGGATCGACTTGTGCATACTGCAGCGGTGCTCAAACTTTTGTATTTCGCGCACCAGCCTTTTGTACCTGGAATAATTCTGCGCCCCCTGCATAATATAAGATAGATGAGAATAACCCATGATACAACTAACAAAGGTATGATACTCGTGCGATGTCGCGGGATCCTATCATTTTTACTTCCATAAGATTTGCTTGTGTTCGGCTAACTTCGATGAAATATTTGCAAATGCTTTAATAACTGTTAAAATGCCTTGTGTGGTTTTTGGTAGTAACTCTAATCCCAAAAACAAAAAATAAATTACTTATTGTTATTTAATTATTTTTTATGTAAAGAAACGATTAAATATGTTTACATTTTTAAAAATCTCGTAAACAAGTACACCGATGAAGTCAATCTGCGCGAGATGAACGTATTTTCGTCCGACAAATATTATACCGCTGTTAGTTGTATCATGAAAATAACCCAATACGCAGTAAATTATTATACTCAATTTGGCAATATTGGTTACGCTGCCAATGTGGTACAGTCGCGCCGCATTATCACCTGATCGCGATAGATACCGATACGTCTCGAACTTTCTGGATTGGAAATACGTGACTATAAAAGCAGCAGTAGCGGCGCCGCTCGTCATAGAAACAAACTTCAAATAGAAATTGAGCTCAGAGTGTCAATCTCGAATATCAAACCAAACCGGACAGGCTGTGTACTTTAAAGCAGGCACATATTAGTCATTAGATCTATGCCTTGAAAATGTTTTATTTTAATTTTAGTTATAATGCATTCGTTGTGATTATATGCTTGCAAATTTAAATTTGAAATAAAATCATATCAGCTATGCAGGTAGCTGCTGTCACAGATTGTAAAGATTGACAGACTTCCTCCTCTTTAACTCAGTTCCCTTATCTCGCGAAAAGTGGGACAGATTGTCAAGGTGACCCTAATGCAGAGACCTATTCAATCCTCTAACACCCCAAGTGAAGCAGCAGTCACTCCAGTTATACAGTCTTCTTCTTCTGTAGTTCCACATCTACCCTCAGGTGTAGTGTCACAATCACATGCTACTTGACCCTTACACAACCTTGTGTCAAGTTCTGCTTGTTCTTTTAGAACAAAAACTGACAGGGGCGGTAAATCTGTCAGTTGGCTCATTGAAACCTTTCCTTAAGAGTGATTCCAATTATTTAATAGTCATTTGTTCTGTCCCCCCTGGCCATTGAACCTTACTCTTATTCGATGTTAATGTTGATTTATTTTGTTTTATAATTGTGTCTTTCATTTTTCTATTCTTTAATATGTTAAAGCACTTTGAGCTACTGTTTGTATGAAAATGTGCTATATAAATAAATGTTGTTGTTGTTGTTGTTATTTCTTTTTACTCTGTTTAAAAATTTTTATTCTTTTTTATTTTTATTTTTTTTCCTATTGGGTTGTATGCATGACAAACATGCACATGTGTATACTGTATATTTCTGATACATCCTATATTTTGGCAAAGTGCTATGTGGCATATCAGGCGTCAACATTATTCTAAGGAGTAATGAAATCTGAGCAACTTCATGTATCACTTAACCCTTTTTTTTTGGGGGGGGGGTAACTTTCAATTTGAAGCTGATGACTAAGTTGTCATTTATACTTGTGCCAGGTAAAAGCAGGCAATGTTGTTTTGTGCCTAATTGAAAAGAGGTTTGGTTATGAAGATGGTGAATTTCTGGAAAAGTGAATGTAACAGTTGTCTAAAATACAGTACTAATTTTAGTTATTTGGAGCTTCACCAAATCCTGATGATATTCATTATGTTGTGTTTTCCTGTTCTTTTCTTGTACTTCCCTAATCTGTTTGCCATGTCATGCCACATCATCAGTGTGAGCCTCTCCAAGTGTTCATTGTGCTAACTGTGAGAGGTGGTAAGCACACTGTACTCTCTGTATAGCAGAATTAATTAAAATATTTAAAATTGCTTGAGTTAAGTTTTTTGTTTGCGCCAGTAAATGTAATATGATCTTTTAAAAAATAAACAGTTGTTTTTTTGAAGTATTTTGAATGATTTTATATTAATATTGGTTATGTGTTAATGTGAGCATCCAATGGCCTTTTAATATTGGTTATGTGTTAATGTGAGCATCCAATGGCCTTTCCACATGTTTTGTTTTGTGAATAGGAATTCTATATGCACTCACATATTTTCTGTTTTAACATTTCAGGGGTGTTACTTTTTTTGTATTTACATATTAAGTGCTGCATGAATATGTATGCTGTTGTAAATTAGCATTGTGGGAAGTATTCATGTCTAGGAAGAAGGGTTAAAACTTGTTTTGGCACTACAGTCCAAACCTTATTCAGCATCACCCCACCTGTCCATCAGCCAATGCAGGTCATCATAGTATTGAACTGTTCCACATCAGGGTGCAAATAGGCACCATTTTTTGAAGCAAGGTCCCAGTACTCACTGTGGTTCTTCATGTTATGAAGGAAGTATTTGATAACATTTATGTTCAAAATGAGATCAGCATGGAGGCCTGGTACTAGCAGAGTAAGAACAACACAAGTGACACCATACAGACTCACCTCTAAATACCTTCAGGAAGGAGTGTGCAATATGTATCACCTAGGATATCGTAATTGTTGTTTTAATGATGTGTGAGCTGAAATTATCAAGTATGTCACTCACTTTCCAAAAAACAATCAAAAACATTTTAACTGTGTTATGTTACATCATCAGTGGGAACCCCTTCCAGTGTTCATTGTGTTAACTGTGAGAGTAGGAATTGTATAGGCATAGCTTGAGCACTCATATGTTTTCTGTCTTAACATATCTGCCTGTTAATAATAGACATTAACAAAAAAAGAGTTCAGTGGTTGTATTTACTCCTTCATGGCAGTTTGTACAACACAGCTCATCACAAGTTACAATGCAGATTCAGAGGCTAACCAAATTCAAAGCCAGAGCACAGTAGTACAGCGCATGCGGTGAACACCAGTTACACAGGCTTGAGAATGTCAGAATTCGATTAATAATCATTTTAATAGACTGATAATGTTATATTTAAACATAGACTGATGTAGTCTTATATATATTCTGTAAAATATATTCTTTGGATTTAAACAAAAGAATTCTTTGTTTGTATGTACTTTCGTGTTTCATTTTCGGGTGCAAAGAATCTTGCTTTGATTTTTGATTACATTTCTTGGCTTTGTTGAAAGACAGGCTGTTCTTTTGATAATCAAAATTAGGCTTGGCCTATGTGTACCATGTGTACATTTTTGGTGTGTTTTTCCAGACATTATGTCATGTTTTGGCTAGATTCAAATTCCTTTTTATGCCTTTTTTATTCATTTCTGATTCTTTTGGTTATGTTAATATTGTTGATTGTTTAGTTTCTGATTCTTTTGGTTATGTTAATATTGTTGCTTGTTTAGTTTCTCTGCATCTATGTATCGTCTACTGTGTTCCGTACGTTTTGTGGGTGGTTCTCCCAGAGGTGAGGCCACCGGTCCATCACCATGAAGGGACTGCTCTCAGCCCTATAAAGGTGAAGAAAACCCAGAATCCCTTGCAGTAAATTGAATGCTCTTAGTGGTTTTGGTGTGTTCTAGTGATTATTATTATTCATTCTGCTCTTTTTTTGTGGATTTACTGGATTTTGACCTTCTTTTCTGTTCTTCTGCCTCTTTTCCTGATTTGTATTTCTAGGACTTATTTTGCCTTGGATTGCCTGTTTGTGTCTTGTGGGCCGTTTGATGCTTCATTGTTAAAGAGCAGTATTGTACAAAAATGTTTTTATGTATAAAGAATCAAAACCCCACACTAAAGGTCATACCTTAATTCTGCTCTGAGCCTACTGGAAATGGCTCACCCAAAGGTTGCCTAGTCCCACACTCACAGGCCTAAAATGAGGCTAAGCCTTTTAATGTTCAAAAAATATTCAGCAATGTCAAGAAAGAAACCCTTTGACCAAAAAAAGCAAAGTTCTTTGAAAAATTTACAGTATTTATTATAAAAAAATTACAAAAAGAGAACAAAAAATAACATTCCAGGTAAAAGAGTAAAAATAAGTTTTGCCTTAAAGGCAAACAAATTCAACCAGCAGTAAACTAATTTTAGTACCTTATAAATAAAGAAGGGATCAAAGCACTTGCAATGCAACGCTAAAGCTTCAGTTACTACTGCTGCTTCTCCTTTTATGCAACTGGAGCCACACCCACAGCTGCAGAATTAGGTGGTCCCGCCCCTTTCAACTCAATGTTATAGAGAGAGAACAGAAGGCAAGTAACACTAATAAGATACAGTATATTCTTAATACAACACAAAACTATGAAGTAATCAACCAACAATACCATATTAATAAAAGTTATAATATTTCATAAATACAAAGTCAAATCAAAGCCAAAAAACATAATTCTTGATAGAATATGAAATCTTGATTTAAATGAGAACAAAAAACTAAATAAAGAAGAAATGAACTTGAGCAACAATAACAGCTCCTGTTAACCTCTGTCTTGCTGTTTTTTAAGAATATTATTTAGCTTTGTTATGTGAGTAGTGCTCTTTGAGATATACCCTTATTCTAATATAATTCATTTGTAATTGTATCGCCTCTTTGTTTTTTTCTTTTTTATTTTGCCTGGCTTAAGCTTTTCTTTTTGTCCTTTTTTCACTCTTAATTTAGTTTCCTCTGTTCCATTGTTCTATTATTTAAACTTAACTTTGTGTTATGGCACCTTATTTTAATTTAATATATGTATCCTGCCTGTGATAAAATTAATTTTAACCTTTCAGCTATTTTTGCCACCATTTTGTTCTGACCGCTGGCATTTTTGGGATAGTTGCGTGGTCATTAATGTGGCAATATTTCCAATGACAGGTGTCATCATCAACACAACCGCATTAAGTCACTGTGTGCATTCCCAGAGTTCCTGAGATTGATTTAAATACAGATTTTGAAATGTGTATCTTTTTTGTCAGTCTTCAGTCAATATCCAACCTGCTGTATCCTAACAGGGTCACAGGGGTCTGCTAGAGCCAATCCCAGCCAACACAGGAACAAATCCTGGGCAGGGTGCCAGCCAACCGCAGGACACATACAAACGCACACACCAAGCACACATTAGGGACAATTTAGTATCACCAGTGCACCTAACCTGCATGTCTTTGGGAGGAAACCGGAGCACCCGGAGGAAACCCACGCAGACACGGGGAGAACATGCAAACTCCAGACAGGGACCCGGGAAGCGAACCCAGGTCACCTTACTGTGAGGCAGCAGCGCTACCACTGCACCACCATGCCACCCTCTATTTTTTTATGTCCAGGAAATAGAAACTAGCTGTAAACTTTTGATTTTTGGTTAACAATTTGGCTTTGTAGGGTTTCTTTTTGACTTCTGGCTTTGATCCATGTCAGTTTTTCAAACACATCGTTTTCCCCTGATTATTAAAATTTGTACTAACTACCTATTCAGTAGACCCTGTTAGTTTAATTAGTTTTGTGTTTTATTTTCTTTGTTTAATCATGTGTATTTCAATTATTATTAATATAATTGTGAACCTTATTGATAACAGTGTCTCTTTCATTTTTTTAGTTCACTACTGGTTCATCAGTTTAGGATTTGTTTAATTTATTGATTAAATTTCATTTGACTGATTTTGTTTGAGGATGGTGGTATTTCACTTCTAGTTAAGGTATAGTTGGGTCTTGTGTCTACATATGTGTAAATTCCAGAGACCTCCACAAGAATCAAATTGCAGTGAGCTAAAGGTATCTTATTATCCTCCATTTTTAAGTTTTTGTGGGAAAATAAAGCATTTCTACCCTAAATAAGACATTAGTGTTTCCTGGAGGCTTGAAATAAAGTGAATGCATTTAAGGCTTTTGTTATAATTGCTGTTTGTTTTAAAAGTAACACATGCATATGTTGTAGGGCAGTATTTCTTAAACTTTGTGTTGAGTGATGCAGATAATACTCCCATCCTAATTAAAATCCCAGATTTCTCAAAAAAGAAAGTAAAGGATTGTTCTTTATATATTATGAAAGACAAGAATGATATAAATATTTATATCAACTGATCTCTTATTCCTTAGCTCTACATTAAATTATAGGGGAACCAAATCAAATGACCTACCCATCAGTTTTAGTCCCCTCTTGATTTTCAGTTCAAAAAAGATTTAAAGTGATTGCTTGTTTCTTTTATATCATGTGACACAGAATATTTTAAAAATTGTTATGAACTGACTTACATAAAAATTACACTGAGAGCATGTGACCAACAGACGCATACACTGGCAATTGATCAGATTTGAATTAAGGACAGCACTGTTTAGTCATTCTGTTCCCCTCCACTAGCAAATGTCTGTAGTGATGTGCAAACTAATTCTTTTTAGTGATTTGATTAATTTTATTCAGTTCACCAAAATGATTCAAATCTTTGAATCACTGAATCGTTTGATTCAAAAGCAACAAGCTATATTCTAGTTTAAAATCTAGAATAGTATCATAACTGTGTAACCATCGTTAACCGCTAAACAATACAAACAATATAAAAAGCATGCAACAAAATAAGTAATTCACATACTGCATAATAATAATATTATTATAATTAATAATCACAATAATAATAATAATAATCCTCTTTATTGAATTTTGACAATAAATACAATTTCAACAATAAATAAAAAAAATTGTACAAATAGAACCTTACAATAGTGCACACATCACAACAAAACTGTGAGCACATTGAAATATGACTAAATAAAATAATTTTCAGTTTTGGATTAATCTCCCGCAATTTCCTTCTTTTATATGCCGTCTTTTCTGATGAAATCGGCCATACATATATAATTAGTGAACTTAACAGCGATTCAATGTACTGCAAGTCAATTGTCTGCAGTGTGTACCTCAGTTCAGTATGTGAACTGATTCTTTTGGTGAACTAGTTCAGTGTACTGTACTGCAAGTCCTTTTCTGAAGTTCTTGAATGAACTTGCAATGGTTCCCCAGATCGGTAGGGGGCATACTGGTTCATTCAATCAGTCAGTGTACTGAGACAGTCATAGTCACTCAGTCAGAGTGAACCGATCGATTGGAGGTGCTTGGTGTCATCTACCAAGTCAGTCATTGGGTAGTTGTTGTCATGACCATTTTGCTGAAACAGTTTGTTTCCCAAACACACATCCATTTAAGTGAAGCTAAGATGATAGCTCTGGATGGTCATGGGTTTCCTCCGGGTGCTCTGGTTTCCTCCCACAGTCCAAAGACATTCAGGTTAGGTGAATTGGCGATCCTATATTGTCCCTAGTGTGTGGTGGTTGTGTGTGTGTGTGTGTGTGTGTGTGTGTGTGTGCGTGCCCTGCAGTGGGCTGGTGCCCTGCCCGGGGTTTGTTTCCTGCCTTGCACCCTGTGTTAGCTGAGATTGGCTCCAGCAGACCCCGTGAGCCTGTAGTTAGGATATAGTGGGTTGGATAATGGATGGATGGATGGATGATATTCTAATCTCTACACGTTTATATAATCAAGCTTTGCAAGCACAATTGTCACCAGTGAATGAGCCACAGAAAAGTGTGTTCTCAGAGGTTTCTTACTGTAGGTGGAGCATTCATAAAGGCGAACATTTTTTAAGAACATAGAATTTGGATCTTGCAATGAAGTGTAGAAAAGGATGCAGTCAAGTATAATATTGATTTCTGTGCAAGCCTTGATCGTGAAACGTCACTGATTTTGAAATTTGATTGACAGTTTTGCTTGGGGGATGTAACGAATTGAATGTAACACCGACAGCAAACTGCCAATAAAAGCCATACTTTTAGTACGCTCCAAGTCATGAGGTAAACTATGCGCATTCCTGTTTGGAGGTGGGGAAGGAGGCTTGCCTCATGATTAGCTAGTTAGCACTAACACTCCCATTGGCTACAAGTCCTACCCTTACCACTTTCACTATCTTTCGCAATATTTTTGGCAGTGATGCAGTGGGAAATGGGTGACCAAGTCTGTTGTCAGCTGATGGCAGGAGAAGCTTATAAAAGCTTGGCATGAATGTAGAAGGGGAAGCTGAGAGAATCAGAAGTTGTTCAGGGTTACTTATGAACGTAAGCTGGTTTTACTGGATGAGATGGGCTGGAATTCTGTTGTAACAAAAGCTTAGTGACCCTCTGAGCTAGTGGAATGAGATGGCAAAACAAAGCTAAAGGCTGAATTAAAAGAAAGCTCATTGGAACTGAATGTGTTTGATTATTAAGTACCCAGACTGGAAAAAAATTGGGGTGTGTGCGATTTTCACAATTTTTGTTTTTGAGATATTCACTGTGCATGTTTTAACAACTATTTATTGTTTTCACATTTTTTTAAAGTTTACTTTTTAACTGTTTTTAATTTATTTATTGCAAAATAAATTGAACCTTTTTCAATTGCACCTTTGTATCTGCTTCCTTTACTGTTCCACGGGCATTGGTCCCTCTTTTAAATGTCTGGGGTCTGCCACATTTACCGGTTAAGGACCCAAAGGCCTGACAGCCTACAGTCTTAAGTTTTTGTCTGCTTGTTGTGTTATATTTCTGAGGTGGCAATGATAGATTTTCCATCTAGCTTTGTGAAGAGGATTACTTGTATTCTGTTTTGTGTGTTGTATCTATCCCATGTTTTGACCCTCACTGCACACAACCTACCTGGAAGGGGGGCTTTCTCTGAATTGCCCTCCCCAAGGTTTCTTCTTTTTTTTCTAATCAGGGTTTTTTTGGTAGTTTCTTCTTGTCTCCTTAGAGAGTCAAGGCTGATAGCCTGGCAAAAGACAGGGCCTGTTAAAGCCCATTGAGGCATTGCTTGTGTGTTGTGGATTATACAACAAATAAAGTGTTGTTTTCTTCAAAGTAAATGGGGTCTGTTCTTGAGATCTTCACATAGTTACAGGTTGGTCCACAAAAAGGTAGCCTTGTGCATGATAAGGAGCCCCACAGAAGATTTAGCTGCAGCAAATGTAGTTATGTGAAGCTAGCAGGAGGAACCCTCTTTGTTAGTTCTGTGAGTACTGGAGAGCAGGCACAGAGTGTACTCAAAGTACTCCGAACCCTTCCCCTTCTGCATACTTTATTGCGTTGTAGATTTAATTTTAAATGGATACATTTTCCATTTACATCCAACATTCTATAATCAATGACCCATAATGACATGTTTTTAGAAAGGCTTACAAATTTACTAAAAATCAAAAACATAATTTTCTCATTCATAGAAGTATTCAGACCTTTAATTCAGTACTTTCTAGACGACCCTTCAACAGCATTTTAGCTTTTGATTTTTAATAATTTTCCAAACCTTTCTAAAAACATGTTTTCACCTTGTCATTATTGATTATTTAGTGTAAGGTGATGGGCAAAAATGGCAAATGTATCCCTTTCAAATTAAATCTACAACACAATAAAGTTTGTAGAAAGTCAAAGGGTCTGAATACAGTGGTACCTCGGTATACGTCCTTAATCCGTTCCAGATCCTTTGACTTATACCAAACAGGACGTATACCAAATAAATTTTTCCCTTAAGAAATAAAGGGAAAATGATTAATCAATTCCCATGAAAAACAGATCCTATTGTTATTGGCATATTATACATTGATCGGGTTGTATAAAATAATTTAAACACTGCTTAATACTAAAATACATAAATACAAAAGCAATTAGATGAAATAAATGAAATTTTAACCTCAATTTACTTTTTAATAACATCTTTATTTTTCACAATTGTAGATACAGTTGTTCTCGGCATACGGTATGCAGCAGCCATGTCCCAGATACACATGCCACCTTTATACTTTTCAACAACAACAATTCAAATTGACGCAAAAAACACAAATTCACGTGAAAAATCACACCGAGTTATAGCGCGGGTTGTTCACTGAATGCTTACAACTGGTGTACTGACGCTCGTGGGCAGTCGTGGGGTTTTTCTCGAGAGAGGTAAACAAGGGTAGCGCGCGGTGTTCTAGCACGTGAGTCGTATTCCAAACAAAGGTCGTATACCAAGCAAAATTTTTCGCGTCCAAACAGGACGTAAAGCAAGTTGTACTTATTCCAAAGCGGACGTATACCAAGGTACCACTGTACTTCCTGAATCCACTGTACTGCTGGCCTTATAGTGCTTCTTTTTATTATAAGGTGTATGCTTATAACAGCATGTAAATGTACATAGGTCTTAATTTACACAAATATATACAAATGCTTTATTTAATTTATTTAATTCTTTGTTCAGTTCTATTCTTTTTTGCTTAACACACCTCCACTGATTAGATAAACTGTTATAATACACTTAAAAAGAAATGCCGTAACATTCAACCAAACTCATGTAATATGTTACTTAGTAATTATTTGGATAATGTAATATGTACAAATATTTAAAATCTATCTGTATATCTGTCTATGGAATCTTTTTCATGAATATTTTTTTCCTGCATCTATTAACAGATAACATAAAATTTAACTTAATGAAGCGTATACCACCAGGCATTGTAAAAACACCCCATTCAGCCCAGAGTACAGCTGCTCTTGGGTAACTGGTCACCCAGCCCCTCTCTTGTTAATAAATGTATATTGGAACTATGATCCTCCTGATCACCATTCATTATCTTAGTTAATAGTGCCAGCATTAGGTAGGAATCATCCATATCTGTGGCAGCAGCCTATCACAGGTCATACTTGCTTACACACACACACACACACACTTTGGTGTTACCAATTCATCCAACATAAGTATTTTTGGGATTTTAGAATATCAGAAAAAAACTTCAAAAATATTGGAAAATTAGCAAACTCAACATATACATTGTGTGGGCTGAGACTAGAACATGTGCTCGGAATATTGAACTAACCATCCTAGCACTGTGAACTGTGCCTAAATAAACTGCTTATGTTAAACGCCACCTCAACAAATAAGCTGCTTGTTATTTAAGAAATGATTCTGAATGCTGAGGTGGCTTTTGAGAGAATCGGAAAGCTTTGGCTAGCATGTAGCTATGAATTACTGAACAGATGGACAAGGTGTGCTTTATCTCCATTAGAGGAGGCATTTAACTTATGCTACTGACTGTGACCTCACTCGTGGATGCTTGCTTCTCTGGTTTTATGCACTGAAGCTCTCGATTGACTTTCCGATTAGAAATGATCACAACCACTGGACACACTGTAGCATATAATGAGGAAAACAAAACCCTAACATCATTGAGCAGGGCAGGCACCTGAGAATCTGTCAATGTGTACACCCAGATCATATTGTCCACCCCAAAGAAGATCACATAGAGTGTGACTAGGGTGACCACGGTTTTTGCTGCTCGAGTTTCTGCTGATGTGCCATGAAGTCGGTCACGACTGCGGATACCCTGGACTCTTTTTCTGTGTTGGTACAGAATTACCAGAATATAGGTGCTGGCTGCTGCCATCAGTATTACAAAGAGGAGGTCCCGTGTGAGATACATGATGCCATTATAAACGTATGCAGCTTTACTGGGAAACTGCACAAGACAGTAGCCCAAATTAATTGCAAACTGCTGTATAGTAACATTCTGAATCTGGCTGCCATACAGAATGCTTGCGTATGTTGTTGAACCATCAAGAAGCCAGAAGAAGGTGAGGAGAGGCCAGAGGCACTCTGACAATTTTGGCTTGAGGCAGGAAAGACGGGAAGATGCAGCTGCAATAGTGATGCACTGGTAAATGCTGAGAAGGAAAGTCACAGAGATGGAGAGAGCTCGAGTGACCCTTGAAGTAAAGACGAGGAACTGACAGGTGGCAGTGTCATAGAAGCCTTTATAGGCAAAAGCTGAAAAGGTTTGAGGGATCCCTTGGGTGAGCGTCAGAAGCAGATTGACAAAGGACAGGTGGGCCACAAGGACATCAGCTGGCAGGAGTTTGCTCTCAGTGACTGCAATGTGAGTGAAGACACCCAAAATGATGGAATTTCCTGGGATGCCCACTCCATTCAGTATCAGGAAAAACATGGCTTTAAGAATGGCGCGCAGATCCATTGTATTCTGCTGGACATCTGCAGTCTGGCTAACAAAAAATATGACTTAATCAATCAATCAATAAATCGATTAGTTTTACAAAGATGTTTATCTCAATTATAGTTCTCAAAGTATTACCAAATTCTTACCTGTATATCCAACCAACCTACAGCACATTTTCACAATCCAGCGAAATGATAAACAAGAATGTATTAAGGCATGTACCTCCATTTCAATTAATCAAAAACATAAATCAGCTATTAACATTAATGTGTAACAAAACATTTGTAATAAATATATTACCAATAAATGTATACAGCCATGCGCAACACTAGAAGTCAGCACTCATACACACGCAGGCTTGTTCAAACGCATCTCAGATTGACCAGTCAGTAAAGTTATCAAAAGGAAATACAGTGGCAAGAAAAAAGTATTCACTCCCTTGGAAGTTTTCACACTTTATTGTTAGACAGCATTGAGTCACAGTGGATTTATTTTAGCTTTTTTGACATTTATGAAAAGAAAAAGACTTTAATGTCTATGTGAAAACAAATCTCTACACAGTGGTGTAAATGAATTACAAGTATCAGGTTAGGTCAGGTTGGGGAGCATGTACTGGTACCGCATGTTGCCGTACCCACCATATGTTGGCAGCACCCTGGGCAGGCACATGGTCCAGTCTCACCCTCCAGAAATGACCCTCTATCTGCCGCAGCCAGGTCTTATGTGGGGGCGTCCCCTTGGCTTGGTCCAGCCGCTCAGGTCCTCAACAATGAGGATACTGTGAGCCGGATCACCCTCAGGGAATCACGCCACATGGCCGTAGTGCTGTAACTGATGCTTCTTCACAATGCAGGTAATGTGCCTCATTCGGGTGCCTCATTACAAATATAAAACAAAATAATCAATCGCATCAGTTTTCACCCTCTTCACGTCAGTATTTAAAAATCTCTAACAACCACAGCCCTGTGCACCTGGAAACTCACAAAGCTTTACAAATCATTTTTTCCCCTTGTCCTGCTCTTTGCCTCACCACAGCTTGATCATGGAGGTCTACACTGACTTCCTTCTGACATGCAGTGAGAATTCTAGGACCTTCTACCGTATACATAAATATGTGCCTTTCTAGATGGTGTCCAGTTAGTTCATTTTGCCACACATGGTCTCCGATCAAGTTCCTGGTACATCTCAACGGGAATTAAAGCAAACAGGAAGACCTGAAAACAATTTGAAATGTCACAGCAAAGGGTTTGAATCTACTCTATAAATATATAAAATCCTAAGCCTAAAAGTACAACGGTGATGTTTTTATGTCATATTTTTTGTCACACTTTAAATCAGGCTTATTTTAAAACCCACATGTATATGTTTGGTATCATTCTTTCCGGAATTTATCGAACTTTAATATGATGTTGTTAGAATTTGATATTATTATTCCATTTTTAAATTATAAACTATAAATGTCAAGAACTCACGTCTTACGAGATGGGACTTTGTGCCAAAAGATTTAACCACACCCGGGGCTAGAAATAAAACACAAAGTGTAGGACAACTGCTGTACAGGCCTTTAAGTGTTCGAAGCACCACACGAGATGCCGATCACGTGGCACGGCAGCAGCAGCAAGCCAGAAACTGATCAAGCAAAGAGGAGGTAAAAAAAACTATTTCTTGGAGGAGCAACCAGGTCTCCTTGGGGTGTCTTCAGCGAGTGGCAGAGATGTGAAGTGGCTGGCAAGCGAAGCGAGCAGGGTGAACCCCCTAGTATTTATATAAATGAGAAAGTTCAGGTTTTGATTTTTAATACATTTTCAAACTTTCTGCAAACATATTTTCACTTTGTCATTATGGGTTATTGAGTGCAGAATGAGGCAAAAATGAGAAAAAGTGGAAATTCTTTTCTTTTAAAATGAAATCGGCAACACAATCGAGTGTGCAGAAAGTGAAGGATGACTGAGTATTTTCAAATTTGCATTTGAAAAAAACTCAGACTGACACAAAAAAATAGATTAAAACTCAGGTCTCTGAAGCTGGGAGGCAGTGCTACAAACCACTGCACATTTAAGATGTCCTTAAAAACTGTCACTTTGGGTTGTGGGATAAAAATGAGAGCATCTGGAAAAACAACCACTCAGAGACATTGGGCGCATACACCTTCACAAACAACTGAATTATTTCTAGAACTGCACAGACACAACACTGATCAGTATGCGACTGTCTCATGTTAACTTTAAGCAGTGAAAATAGTCTGGAGGATTTTCGTCAAATCTGTTTTCTGGTTATCACTTCATAGACATCAGCTCTTTCAGAATAAAGGTCATTTTAAATATCTTTTGATTTTCACTTAAGCTATATGTTCTTAAAATTCAAAAATCAGGTTTCTAATCCTGAACACATTGAATTTTTATAAGACTTACCTGTGACTAACCTCTGCCCTGCTGTTGACTCATTGTTTTCCAGTGCTGCTGAATGAACCACAGTCCACTGACGGTGTGAGATCAAACTTGGATTGCACCCTCCATTTATTCAGTGTGCTTCTTCAAAACACAGGGGATGCCAGCACTAAGGCTCAATGTGCCACCTTCCCAGTTAATTAGTCTGAAGATGATGAAAACTGTCAGAAGCAGAAAGAATATGCTTGGAGGATCATATCTGAACAGGTAAAGCAAAGCCTGCCCGTAACCCCGTAACCCCCCAGCTCAATGTTTTATTTTATGTCATAAAATGTCTTTCACAAAAAGAATATAATTTACATTATATAATCTATGGAGGATTTTCTAACCCTAGGGCTGCCCTGAATTTTCAAGATTGTAATGTTATTTTTAATAAAAAACTCTCTTTGTTGCTTATAATGAAACAATGAAATTTGTGTGTGATAAAAAAACATCATGTAAGTTACTTTTCTGTCCTTTTTTCCTTTTTTTAGCTATTTTCTTGTTGTTTTGTGTGCTTTTCTGTATAGTTTGAATTTGTCCCCATATGTTCTGGGATCATGACCAGTTCTTAAATCTAGATGAAGCATGGCAGATCTTCAAATTAATCTTAGCATGCAATAACTATATAAAAGTATTCACCCCTTCTAAGTGTTCACATTTTTTTTGTTCCACTACATTGAGCCCAAATTGGATTTAACTGGCTTTCTTGGTCAACAAGAAAAAAATCCTTTAGGTGGTCTATTAATCCACCTTAATTAAAGGATAAGTGTCTGTGTGTCCATGTGGTTGCTATGTCTCTGTCATTCCAACAGATGGCACATTAAAAACATTTGTAGTAATAAAATGCATTACATTTGTCATTCCAACAGGTGACGGATCTCAAACATTTGTAGTACAGTAATCCCTCGCTATATCGCGCTTCGACTTTCGCGGTTTCACTCTATCGCGGATTTTAAATGTAAGCACATCTAAATATATATCATGGATTTTTCGCTGGTTCGCCGCTTTTTGCAGACAATGGGTCTTTTAATTTATGGTACATGCTTCCTCAGTTTGTTTGCCCAGTTGATTTCATACAAGGGAAGCTATTGGCGGATGGCTTAGACGCTACCCAATCAGAGCATGTATTACATATTAACTAAAACTCCTCAATGATATAAGATATGCTTCCCGCACGGTGCTTGAGATTGTTTGCTTCTCTCTATCTTTCTCACTCTCTCTGCCTGATGGAGGGGGTGTGAGCAGAGGGGCTGTTTGCACAGAGGACACGGAGGCTCGTATTGATTTTTTGATTGTTTGCTTTTCTTAGCGAGCGCTCTCTCTGACATTCTCTGCTCCTGACGGCGCTCTTTTGAAGATAAGATATGTTTGCATTCTTTTAATTGTGAGAAAGAACTGTCATCTCTGTCTTGTCATGGAGCACAGTTTAAACGTTTGACTAAAGGGTGTTATTTCATGTCTAGAGGGCTCTAATAATATTAACAGGGTGGGAGAGTTTATAAGGGCTTAAAATATATAAAAATAACCATACAAACATATGGTTTCTACTTCGCGGATTTTCACCTATCGTGGGGGGTCTGGAACGCAACCCCCGCGATTGACGAGGGATTACTGTATTGCATTTTATTACTACAAATTTTTGTGACGCACCATCTGTTGAAAGTAAAAATACAATGTATTTTATTACTACATGCATTACTAAATACTTTCCAATAGATAGTGCATTGCATAACACTGAGGTCTATGTTGTTTACTTAGATTTCTACCTATCCATAGACGGATAGCACAGCTAGCTACAAATGTAAAACACAAAATAAATAACCATCTTAATATTTATCCCTTTCAAGTCAATATTTAGTAGTGCACGTTGCACCTGTATAACTGTGCATATGATATATAAAACTCTTGAATCTTGACTCACCTTTGGCAGCCATGACAGTCTGGACTCTGTGTACACAAGTCCCACTTTCTATCAGCTTTGGATACTGCGATTCTTTGCAACACTGCTCGAGCTCTGTCAGGTTGCATGGAGATTGTAAGTGAATGGTCTTAATCAAGTCCAGCTACAAATTCTCAAGTAGATTGAGATCTGGACTCTGATTAACTCTGTTTTGAAGCCATTCTTGTGTAGCTTTAGCATTCATGACTAGGGTCATTTTTTTTTTTGGAAAACAAATGTTCTGCCAAGGTGCAGGTTTCTTACAGACTGCATCACGCTTTCCTCCAGGATTTCCTTTCATGTTGCTGCATTCATTTCACCATTGACCCTCACAGGCCTTTCACTTGGTTACAAATATCACATACCTTGGTATCATTTGCAGCTTCCTTTGGATTAGAGGGCCACCAAAAACATCTTAAAATGAACACTTTATTTGTTAAATTGCTTCAGTGTAGGAGGCAGTTAAGACTGAGAAGATCAGCTTAGAGGGACACCAGGTGAATGGTACTTGATAAAAATTGCAATCAATATTGAAGGAAAGTAGGAGTGATTAAAAATTGGAAAAGCAAAAAAATTGTAACCAACTGTATCTCAGATGTTAAAAGTCACCTTAGAAAGAAAGTGTCAGACAAATAATAAGTAATAATAATAATACTAGAAATAAAGTAGTAAACCACTGTGCCACTGCAGATCAAAGGTTGCCCATAATTCCCATTTATAATGAGTTGCTACCAGGTTAGTCTGCTTTTGTTCACCTCATAAAAACTGCTGCTAATCCGTACATTTCACTCCACAAATCCCAGTGTCCTCTTTGTTAATGAATGTTTGCCTTTAGGGGTCTTGACTACTGTGAAGACCAAAGCCATATAAAAAAACTGATAAGAAAAATACATTTATTTAACAAAAGTAAATTAAATTAATTACATCCAAAGAGCCAGATCCAGGAGATAGCAAAACAACCAGACATTTTTTTTGTAACAGGAACAAGCAAAACAAAGAACAAAAGCAGACAACTAACTGTAAAGGAAAATCAAAGAGAAAGAAAGAAAGAAAGAAAGAAAGAAAGAAAGAAAGAAAGAAATAATTTTGTTTTAATTTTGAATCTTTACTCAACATGTTATTTACAATAGCAAAAGTAAACCAAACAAAGAAAACCCCAACTCACACCCAAAAAAACAACATTTTAATTCATATGTTAAATAAGAAAAAACAATTCATTATCCCCAAGTTTACAAATTGCTTCATGAACACACAATTTTTCCTCAAATAAAATCAAATTTTCAATCATTCTGTAAAATGCATATTCTAAAAACACCCTGGTTTTTACAAGAAAGAAAGAAAGAAAGAAAGAAAGAAAGAAAGAAAGATCCATCCTTCCATCCATTATCCAACCCACATATCCTAACTACAGGGTCACGGGGGTCTGCTGGAGCCAATCCCAGCCAACACAGGACTCAAGGCAGGAAATAAACCCGGGCAGGGTGCCAGCCCACCACAGAGAAAGAAAGATCAAAATCCAAAATACTTTACCTAGAAATGTAATGCTTTTTGGACCCAACTAGATGAAACTTAGACACAGTAAGGGAACAAACATAACATAGACAAGACATATAAATAGATATGCAAAACACTATATAATCAATAGATAGTCTCACACTTGCAAGTTTAGGGAGCACCCTACTATTTTTAAGGTAAAGTAGACAGGGAAGGATGAACCAGTCTTTAACTGTGGTTACCTTTTTTCCCCTAGAATGGAGGAAGCAGATAATGACACCAACACCAGCCCGTCCCCATCCAGTCAGTGTCCAATATAAGCAAGAGTTAAGTGTTCATTTTGGACCCCAGTATCATTGAAGACCGAACAATAGCTTTGAAAACTGAAATGCTAATAATACTTACCTGACTAAGAGTAATTCCATTTTGTTTTACTTTTTTTTTCACTAGAAAAAGGCTTCCACTAAAAGGGTTTACCACCTTTGTTCTTATCATAGATAGATAGACAGGAGAGGCACTATATAACAGATAGATTGATTGACAGGTGGACAGCAGTGTTACTAAATAACTGATAGATAGATTTATTTTTCCCAAATGGGATTCATTTTACAATTTAATTTAACATTTTCTCTCAGGGAAATCTAATTGATACAAAGCTTGGAATTAAATGCTCTGTGGACAAATCATACAGCATATTTGGTGAAATGCCTCAGTTTAACACCTGAGGAAAAACAAGTAGTCTAAACAAGAACAAGGTGCAGGGGAACAATTAAAGGAAAAAGAGTGAGGCAAGTGCAAGACACAAACATTGTTTAGAAATTAACAACAGCCTCACAGGTCAGAAAATGACATTGAGTAAAATTCATTCATTTTCTGTTTCTTTTATATTTATTTTCTAAATATATTGTGCTATATGTCTTCTGATTCCACTTACAGTATTCCATTTTCAGAGTTGTAGTGTTAGAATTACAGCAGTGGTCAGCCAGGTCAATTCTTCGGGCCACAGTTATTGGAGAGGATCAATTAAGACCCCTGCCAACTTCAGATAATGCTGTTGCATTGCTTCCTATGCCTAGAACCCCCTTCTCTATTGTGGGCATAATTGTAATTATTTATTTTTTCTTTTCCTTTGGACTTGTTGCAGTTTCTACTGTATTTCTTCTCTGATGTTTAAGGCCTTGCCATTTCCTTTAGTTTTTGACTTTTTCATTTGGGTTCCCATTTTGGTTTTGTTCATTTATGGTTAAGTCCTGAGTATTTTGTTGTTCCTTCCTTAATGATTATTTTCTTTAAGAGTAGGGTGCTTGTTTCAGTTTAATGGTTGTGATTGTTCCTTTTGTTTTCATAGATTTTTTTTATCTTTGATTATTTTAGAAACACTCTCCCCTTAATTATTTTAACAAAATAACTTTTTTATATTTATATATAATCATTTTATAATCTAATTTAAGTAATAATTAAACTAATTAAAGGGCCTTTTTGTTGCTTTTTTAAGTTTGGGAGTTATCAGGATACATGGGATGCTGGATCTGTTGTTTGTGCTTTGTGTGCTGACTTGGATGTGGCAGCAGATGGTGCTGTTGGGATTCTTTGTGTTAAGAACATGATGCAGTATGTCACTGTGCCTGAATGTGTGTATATAAAACAAAGGAATACATGAGGACAGTGTGCTGGAATAATATAATTAGTTACATACCTTTAACTCTTCTCCTGTCTAAATTAAAGACTCCTTAGCAAATACAACTGGAATCTACCCTGGCGGCACTGAGTATAACTATGGAGTGCCAGTCCATTTGAGCACCTCACTCATAGTCAACAACCTGTCGTGTATATCTGGAAGTTGGATCAGAGCTACCAGGAGAAAAGCCCAACCAGCCAATCAGATATCCAGACATGGACAGAATGCGGCTTCTTACAATTTATTTTTTATTTTCATAGTATGTTTACAGTAACATGAAGATCACCGATTCAAACCCTATATGGCAATTAGTACAGCATTCTGTACATTATACAGTAGGATGCTTTTAACCAAAACATTACACTACACAGATGAAAAATGCCATTTGCAGAATTGGTGGGTGAAATTTTCTTGTTTTCGGGCACATTTGGAGCCAGGAGTTCCATTTGAAATGGGCATCCTTGTGATTTCAGAGCCAGTCCTTCATCTCTATGGTAACACCACATGTGAGCAGGTGAAGACTTGGCTGTTTATGTGGTTCATTGGTGGAAGGTCCTGTGAACTGACTACAACAAACAAGCTGACTTAAACTGATTCAGACGGAGTCTTCACAATGGTGCTAACTTGTGGCGCCTCTGCCTCTGTGGCTGAACAGCTAATTGCATTTTTGAGTTTCTTATTTGTGTTAATCATAAAGAAAGGACAAAATGAAGCATAGCAGGATGAGAAGAAGAGTCTCATGTCTACAATAGAAGGTGGCACACTGGACACCGTCAACATGTAAATATAGATGGTATTGTCGATACCAAAGAAGAAGGCGTACAACGTCACCAGCGAGACAACAGTCTTGGCGGCTCTGGTTTCAGCTGCTGAGCCCTGATTCCTGCCAGTGCTGTTAAATGTTTTCATCTGCTTTCCATGCCGATGCAGAATGAGGAGGATATGGGAGCTTGCTGTTATCATGAGGGATAAGAAGATAAAATCTCTGGCCGAGATTGATGCTCCACTCAGCACATAACCTAGTTGGTCCCTGAAATCAACATGGCAGAAACCCAGGTTGAGAGTGAACCTAGGTATGGTGCCATTTCTGGGGGAGATGGCGAAGAGCACTGCAACCACATCGATGGACATGTTAACCACACATAGCGCACTGAAAGTGGGAAGCACAAGTTGGGGCAGACTGGCCTTGAGGGCATTCAGTCTGGATGTGGCAGGAGCAATTGTTATGGACTGAAAGACACTCAGCATGCAGGTGACAGAGACAGACAGAGCCCTTGATATCCGGTATATATAGACCACGACTTTACAGCCCACGTCGTTCAGGGAGGCAGAAAAACCAAACTCAATTAGTGTCTGTGGTACCCCTCTAGTTAGGATTATCATCAGGTTCACAAAGGAAAGGTAAGAGAGGATGATGTCCACTGGCTGTAGGCGATGGTTAGTGGAGATCAGACAACTGTAAACGAGCAGAACCAGCACATTACCCAGAATCCCCAGGCTGGTTTGTAAAAGGAAGGAAACCCCTTTGACTGTCATGCAGAGATCCATCTTCAGTGATAGATAGTGGTCAATTCCTAAAATCTTTACAAAGACAAAAAAGGAAACATGGACTAGGTGAACCCATATTGAATGAGTGCATCACATATATAAATTACTAAAAATATGACAATTCTTTATGATTGCTTTTTGTTCAGATTTACAGAGTTTTTGGTTGATATTTTCCTTGTGGCATGAAATTATGGATAGTAGTGGGGGTTTGTTTGACAAAAATATGTTTTATCCATTTTAGTAATTTTCTTAACTCCTAAGTCAGCAAAGGATGAGATGCCAGCCTTCATTCAATCATGGCTGACCAATTTATAGTTCATGAACCTCAAAGTGGTACACCTTTAAATGTAGAAAGTGCCATAAACTATTACAAATACATGAAGAATGTTTGCGGGCTGGGAAAAGAACAAATGTCCCTGGAGTTACACGGTGATAACTGCTGTGCCACCCTTAGAGAACACAGCCAGAGGATAATTCATAAACAGAAATCTCTAAAGGTTAATTTGTAAAAAGGAGCCTCATAATTACCAGAGTGTGTTAGTGGATGAGGACCTGAGCTCATAACCACAACAGCTGCAGGCTTAATGCCTGCATCTAATCTACTGTGACCCTGAACATGTCCCTTTCCTTTTCTATCTCTCTCACTATATATACATACTAGCCATCACCCACGTAGTAGTGAAACAGGACAAACCTTAAAAATCAATAAACAGGTATCGCTATCTATGCAGAGGCAAGTTACACTCCAAAACGTGGCGACAGGTAAAGTGAGCAAAACAGAGGCTGGCACATGAGTGAGGAGAGCCACGCCCAGCTCCCCACTCCTGATGTCATGCTTCCCTCTCCCCTCGGCCAACAACCGCTCTCTTGGATTAGCGCAAATAAATCGCTCCTGCAAGTGAACTTTGATACTCAGCACGATGAGAGAAGTAGCAAAATCAACTGTAATGTTCAAGCAAATTATAAAAAAAACTTGATCTTAAATCCTTTAAGACAGACAGACATTGGATTTTTTATATAAAGATTTTATATATATATACAGTATATACAGTTTATATATATATATATATATATATATATATATATATATATATATATATATATATATATATATTGGGCCTGGGAAAGTTAAAGTTTAACTTGCTAAAAAATATTCTTGCATCCAAGGGCAGCAACGAGACAGGCAGTGCTTTGGTCAGAGCGGAATTTTCATGCATTTTTTTTTACATTATGAAACAGTAATATAAATAAGTGTGTACCTAAAGAATTACATAAACATCCACTACTGTATTTATGAACTACCTTTAAAAATTTTATGAAATATAATTTTCATTTAAAGGTGTAACATTTCATATCACGTAGTTCACAATGATATGCCAAATGTCAATGCATAGCACTGTCGTGCATTTTCTTGATTTATAGATACTGACATAGGGGTAGGGGATGGGGAGAAAAAAGGGTACAGAGGGGGAGTTTGTGGCATTCCTGCTGCAACACTAGAAAAAAATTGTAAAGGTAAAAAATAAGCTCTGTCTTTTTTTCATTTCATATTTCTGTAATGAGATTGAACCAAAGTCATATCACAATAAATAAACTATCAGTGAGTGGCATTAAAACCAAACTATGTCTCTAGTACCTCTGTATTTAACTTACCAGTCTCTTGGCTAGCTTACAGTGCTGACTGCCGTAATATAAAGACGATATTTTACGAAATAGAGGTGGAATGACTGTCCCTACCCATGATTCAATTTTGCAGCATCTAATTTATGCAAAGAACGCAACATGGTAAGTTTTTAAGTGAGATAGCACCTATGCAGATCATTATTAGTGTACCAAGAGAAAAAATGTAGACAGAACAGTGTTTTCCAACCATTTTTCTGTAGTATCACAAGTTTTGCAATAAAAAAACAAAACCAAGGCAAACCGTGATTCTACCAGCCACAAAAGCATTAAATCTATACACGTGCTAAACTGTCTGAAAGGGCAGGGGGTGGCAAAAAAAGCAGCTAGGAGTGTGCCATTCACAGAAACAGCACTTGGCACTTCCAGCTGCTTTGTCCCTTTGCCCAGTCATACAGGTGGTCCTCTGTCTGCTTCACTCCACTGACTCAGGGTCAGAGGCAACTCACATGCCTATTGTTCCTCAGGTCTGTGAGAGTCGTTGGTGAACTTGCAGCCAGGCAGACTGATCCCAGACATGTCTCCTAGCTGCTAAGGTGCTCTCTAAGTGCTGAGTCTGAAAACGGCGATCACGGAGTTGTTTTATGTCAGCTCCTCCAGGTAGTCCTGTCCTCCTCAGATAGGTCTCGACAATCTGAGGAACACATCAGGACCAAGGGGCACTAAGCTTTTATTTCCCGGGGCATCATTTGAGAAACACTTGTGTAGAGTATAATTATAAAGACGTTGATGGTGATGAACAATTGAAGATAGTATTTACAGAGTTTTAACAAAAGTATTAATGTATGCCCATTTAAGAGGTCCGTGTTGTTTAAATTAAATCAGTTTTCAGCGATGCATTCAAAGCCAACAGTTGTTTTGATCATTTAATTTTTACTTTGACACGTCTGTGAGTCTCATATGCTATCCCAATTTGATAATTAGTACATTGGCCTCGTTTTCTTATTACCTTATTTTCAACTTGCCATTTAGTAAGGCATTCAGATTCAGGCTGTACTTGATCAAGTAGTATTTTGTTAAAAGTTCAAGTTTAAGGTCATTGTTTAAGTTTAAATTATGCTATTCATTTTTTTTAATTCTGTTGTGTATATTCTACATTAAATTTGTGATTCAGTGTGTACTTACTTAATATATTCAGACACCTTGGCTTATTTTGCCCTTTTTGCCCTTCAGTCTATGCACAGTAACCCATGTTTTCAGAACGGTCTGAGAATAAAAACAAAAATTAAACTTTTCATTCATATAAGTATTCAGACTCTTTGTGGGTGCATACCAAATTGTGGTCAGGTCCATCCCGTTCACTTTAATGATCTTTGAGATGTGCCTAGAACTTGATTGGAGTCCATCTATGGTAAACTAAATTGAATGGACATCATTTAGAAGAGTACACACCTGTTTACATATGTAAGGTGCCACAATTCACAATGCATGTTAGAACAAAAAACAAGCCAAGAAGTCCAAGGAACTTTATGTACACCATCTCAATCAAACTGGTGAGGAGTGGATCAGGATAGGGATTTAAAACAATTTGTAAAGTTTTGAATGTTTCCAGGAACAGTGATTGTGAAATGGAACAAGTTTGGAATCTTCAGAGAGTTGGCTGTCCAGCCAAACTGAGTACCTGAGCAAGAAGGGGCTTGGTCAGGGAGATGACTAAAAATGTAAAGGTCACTCTAGCTGCACTTTAGAAGTCCTCTGTAAGATGGGGGAACCAGTCAGAAGGATGACCATTTCAGCAGTACTTCATCAATCAGGCGTTTATGGTAGAGTGGCTGAAAGGAAGCCACTCTTAAGTAAAAGGTGTATGAAAACCTGCTTGAAGTTTGCCATATGGAATTTAAAGAACTCTGAGAGCATCTGAAAAAGATTCTTTAGTGTGATTAAACAAAAATTTACCTTATGGATATGGATGAAGACCGAGCTCTGCTCATCACCTGCCTAATACTATCGCTACTATGAAACATGGTGGTGGCAGCATCACTCTATGAGAATGCATTTCAGTGGCAGGGTCAGGGAGACTGGTTATTATTGAGCGAAGGATGAATGAAGCCAAATGCAGAGAGGTGCACCTTTCAGCATGACAATGACCTAAAGCACAAAGCCAAAAAAAAAAACACTGGAGTGGCTACAGAATGAGTCTCCTCTGTCCTAGAGTAGCCCAGATTTAAACCTTATGTAAAAACTGTGGAGACACTTGAAGATAGATGTTTACAGATACTTCCCATCCAATCTAATGAACTTTGAGAGGATCTACTAGAAGAATGGAATAAACTGCCCATATCCAGGTGTGCAAAGCCTGTAGAGGCTTACTAAAGACAACTCAAAGCTGGAATTGTTGCCAAAAGCGACTTATACAAAGTATGAAGTTAAGAGTCTGAATACCTACATAGATTAAAGATTTCAGTTTTTGATTTTTAATGAAACTGCAAACCTTTCTGAAAACATGCTTTTACTTTACCATTATGGGAGATTGAGTGTAGATTGATCGGCAGAAATGGCAAATATATCCATTTTAAATTAAATCTACAACACAGTAAAATGTACAGAAAGTGAGTGAGTCTGAATACTTTCTGTATCCACTGTGTGTGTACGTGTATTTTATATACGAGAGATATTCAAAACGTATCTGCACTTTTTTTAACTCCATAGAATTTCAAAACCAAATTACATCACTTTTCTACATAGTCGCCTTCCTCTGCGATGCAATTTTCCCAGCTTTTTAATGCCCAATTACTACTCTTCCTGCCTTCACCTTTTCCAACGAAAATATAAAAGTGTGGAAACTTTTTGAACATCCCTCATATAATGATACAAAATGAGTAATGAGAAGAATTGAAAAGGTAATGCATTGATCAGCTGGCCTTGAGATTATTCAAATACCAACAATTTATTTAAAACGCCCCATTGAAAATACATATGATAGCCTCCCTCCAAAGGTACCAGTTCAATCAGAAGAGAGAAAAAACATCAAATAAATTCAAAAAAGAAGGCCAATGTTTTAAAGTGAAGCATCATTTTCAAAGACAGTAATACGTTTTGCAAAATGAGTAGGACATCGCAGATTTTAATGCCATCCCTTAATAAGTAACAGTTTACAGCACTACAAAAAATGAATTTGAGGGTCTTTCTCTCACTCTGAGTAGCACCAGAGAGAGCAACCAGGAGATCCTGGTTTAAAGTGCTGGCTGTCCAAGTTGGGTGGCTGGACAGTAGCAGTGAAGGTAAAGAATGTAAAGAAAATACAATGTCTTTCAAAATTTGGAGTGAGACCATTCAAACAAATACTCGATAACATTTATATGGTAGCACTTTAGCTTAGGTACTGGAAAAATATATTTATTTAAACTTAAATTTAAAGTTGACTCTTATGTAACAAAACCTTAAAGGCTTCTTTTGGTCTTCATAACACATACAAAACTTCAGCAGATTGGCTATTCAGGTCTATGCAGTGTGGCATATTGACATGATAGTAAAATTGTTAATATGAATAATTCACAGGTTATACTAAATATGTAACATCAAGAGAAATACGTCTCAGTTAAACTACCTCAGACCACTCCAAAGTGCCATTTTGTTAGGAGGTCACATTAAAGAGATGAAGAAACACTCTACTGCGGCTTTGTATGTGTTATGAAAACCCAAAGGAGTGTTTGTTAAGGTCTTGTTACATAATAGTAAATTTTTGCAGTACCTAAGCTGAAGTCTTACTATTATATATACACACAGTAATTAATGGTGTATATAGTTTTGTGTGTGTCTTATGGTGTTATATTATTGTCAGCTGCTCTGATGAGACCTGCAACTAAGAATGTACCGTAATTGTAACCCAGCATTTCTCAACCTTTAAGTATTTGCGACCCAAGTTTTCATAACAGTTTTAATCGTGCCCCCCAACATTTTTTTGAAATGTAGATGCATATTTTATTATACCTACTTAACTTTTATCGACATTATCTAATTCTATATTTATTGTTCTAGTATCAGAATGTAGTTTAAGTTAATTTGTTTTGGTTTCAACAGATTTTTTTTTCATATTTTTGATTCTTGTTTTCTTTTTTTCACATCTTCGCGCCCCCTATTTGTTACTTCGCGCCCCCCTAGGGAGGCCCGCCCCACAGGTTGAGAACCACTGTTGTAACCTGTAAACTATGTACTGTGCACACATAACAATGAGCATTTTCACGTTGTAATACAAAAAAATACCTTAAGTGGGCTGCACACTGTTTAGCACTGTTGTCCAAATTCTGGCCAGGTCACTATGTATGGCATTTGAATTTTTTCCTGTGTCTTCATATCTTTTGGTATAGGTGCTCCAGTTTTCCTCCCACATCCTAAAGACACACATATCAAATTCATCAATGACTCCTAACCTGTCCATTATGAGGATGTGTGTGAGTGAGAAAATCCTCAGAAGGACTGATATCAAGTCCAGGGTTGGTTTCTGCTCAGTACTCAGTTCTGTCAGGATAGACTCTGACTCAGTTGTCCCATCTGTCATTAAGTAATGTGTTTGGCACTGTCAAGTTAAAATTGTCTTAAACATTTGCTATTATTTCATAACACTTTCAGAACTTACCTATGCCTTATGAGCCAGCAGTGCTTTCACATCTCTGGTGGTAGTCAATGCCAATATAAAAATTACAAAATCCCATAAATCCTGTAGACCAATGACTGCTAAATATCTACTTTTGAACAAATAACAAATAATGTTCTCAGCATATTTACACACTAAAATTTTAAAGGTATTGCAGCAACTATCCAGTCTATATAGTCGTACCACTGCTGCTTTTGCTTATTTATACCTGACAAAGGTCCTCCAGGATGGCAACATGTTGAACAGAAAAGACAAGGCAGTCACCCTTGAGGTCACATTAAGGATTTCTTAATGAAGAGGCACCATGTGGTGGAGCAACTGATGTAAACAGACCTGCCATGTTATTTATTTGTGAGTGTCATTGATATTTTGCGCTTAATTGTTGCTTACTTTTATTACTGCCGGTAATAAGAAATTAAAAGACAGCACCAAACGTCAATTGACGTGTGTGTCAGAATCATTGTTATTTAAGACCAAATATCATTCAGATAGATAGATTGATATATATATATATATATATATATATATATATATATATATATATATATATATATATATACAGATAGATAGAGAGAGAGAGAGAGAGATTTGAAGTCAGACTTTTACATACACTTAGGGTGAATTCTTTAAAACTCACTTAATAACCCCACCATAGATTTTATACTAACCAACTATAAATTTGGCATATCATTTAAGACATCTACTTTGTGCAGGGCAAAACTCATTTTTTCCAATATTGTTCACAGACTGAGTGTTTCATCTTTTATTGACCATATTACAATTCTGGTGGGTCACAAGTTTACATACACTTTGTTAATGGTTTGGTAGCATATCTTTTAAATTGTTTAACTTGAGCCAAACATTTTGGGTAGCCTTCCACAAGCTCCTTGCAATACGTTGCTGGGATTTCGTCTATTCCTCCAGACAGAACTGGTGTACCTGGGTCTGCAGGGCTTCTTACTCACATACGCTTTTTCAGTTCTGCCCACAAATTTTCAGTCTGATTGAGGTTGGGGCTTTGTGATGGGCACTCTGATACCTTGACCTTGTTGTCCTTAAGCCATTTTGCCACAACTTTGGAAGTACACTTGTGGTCATTGTCCATTTGGCAGACCCATTTGTGACTGAGCTTCAACTTCCTTGCTGAGCTCTTGTGATGTTTCTGCAGTATATCTACATAATTTTCCTTCTTCATGATGCCATCTATTTTGTGAAGTGCACCAGCTCCTCTTGCGGTAAAGCACCCCCACAACATAATGCTCCCTCCACTATGCTTGATGGTTGGGATTGTGTTCTTTGGCTTGCAAGCATCACCCTATTTCCTGCAAACATAACAATGGTTATTATAACCAAATGTTGGATCTTGGATTCATCATACCAGACGACATTTCTCCAGAAGGTAAGATCTTTGTCCATGTCTTTGCCATGGCAAACTGTAGTCTGGCTTTTTTATGGAGGCTTTTGATCACTGGGTTCCTCCTTGCTGAGCAGCCTTTCAGGTTATGTGGATATAGGACTTGTTTTACTGTGGATACTGATACAATGTCCTTTACTGTTGTTCTGGGATTGCTTTGCACTTTTCATGCTAAAGTACATTAAGACAGAATGCATCTCCTTCCTTAGCAATATGACGGCTGTGTGATCCCATGGTCTTTATACTTGCATATTATTGTTTGTACAGATGAACATTGAACCTCCAGGGGCCTCATGTATAAACGGTGCGTACGCACAGAAATGTTGCGTAAGAACTTTTCCACATTCAAATCGCGATGTATAAAACCTACACTTGGCGTAAAGCCACACACTTTTCCATGGTACCTCATGCCTTGTCGTACGCAAGTTCTCCGCTCGGTTTTGCAAACTGGCGACACCCAGCGTCAAAGCAATGGTACTGTTCCTGTGTGATTACTCATTATTTTCATGACGCGGCTTTATAAATACACCGAAACTAACCGCATATTGTTTATTAGTGTAATGCATCTGATTGTAATTAACTCGTAACAATATAATGGTTCAGGGAACAGCCATAGTATTCCAAATACCATAACTGCTTTAGCGTTGTTACTCTCACTGCACCTTCTTCTTCTTCTTCTTTCAGCTCCTCCCGTTAGGAGTTGCCACAGCGGATCATCTTTTTCCATATTACTCTCACTGCACGACTCAGAGTATTTATATCACTGTATCTGAGTGTGAATCACAGCAGCAGCTGATCGGAAAGAGAATTATCGGTATACAGCTTTAAGGACACGCTGTCTCAGCCACTGCAAAACGTTTTAAAGCCTTTCCTGTACGGACCTCGCGGTTCAGAAACAGTTTAATCCCAAGAACTTTAAATGCACTCAATCAATTGCTCCTTGTAGAACGGTTTGTACTTATAAGTACAATCACCCCACTGTAAACTTGCACTACAGTTATAATATCTCACAACCTGGGCCACTTTATAAAGCGCGTATTTACATATGATGACGATATCATTTTTAAGGTGAAATGCAGCAAAATATGTTTGTTAAATTATACACATAAAACTTTTAACTTCATTTAAATAATCTATATTCTTCACTGGGAGTGTGGTGAAGGATAGAATAATTAAACATGTACTACGAAGATATTTCAATGTTCTTTAAGTGTTTTGAAGAATCGGCGCTAAGCTTACAGATGGCTTAACGTCTATTACAGAGCTGATTGTATGGCGATCGGTTACTTGGGGAAAGAAAAGCAAGGACTGCAGTGACGGCTACGCCAATATATTGAATATAAAACAGAAAGAGAAAATAAAAACACAGCTAAAAACGCAGCGACAAATTTCGACAAAAGATAAATGCTTGTCATGAGCACGAGGCTCATGAAACACATGTTTAATAATGTGCTTTAGCTCCTATCATCATGAAAATGACATAACGTATACATCTCAGTATTTTAGTTATTCAGAGAACTGTAATATCATGAATGTAATGGATTCTGTGTCCAGTTGGAGGAAGAGAGCCAGTTTAAGAAGCAAGTAGTGATTCACACACATAGATCACATACGAGTAGAAGATCAAATACAAAACAAAGCATTTAACGTGCTACTTTAATTACGATGTGATTTGAGAAACTGGTTCATTAAACGATTTTAAGATGAAGTTTATAATGTTCTACTAAATGACAAAATAAATTACGTGATTAAAGTGGAAATGTCGAGATTGAAGTTGACATTTCGTGCTTTTTCCCCACCGTGTGCCTTTTTTCTCTGTACCCTAATAAACTTTCATATGACACTCAGACAGTGGGCTACAACTCTTCTTTTCACGGCAACTTTGATATGTGACTTCTTTTTTATTTCCGGCACTGTGCGATTTTGTGAATGTGAGCTTTCAACTTTCTCCAACACGCTATGTCACTCGATCAACTTCATTTTGTTGATTATACCACGGTTTATTTGAACAAATAGTATGTTTTTCCTTTGCCTCCACTTGGTATTCGCTGAAATTCTTATATTTTCCTCGTGCTTTTCCCATTGTCTTTTCACAGAAGGCTGCGCTTAAGGGCGATTTATATTGATTTGCATATTCAAATAGGCGTAATTCTGGGAGGATTTGGGGCGTTACATAATGCGCGTGCACGAGCGTTAGTTTTCACGCTGATCGGGATTTATGTAACGGAAGAATGTGGAAGTTGGAGTACGCACAGATTCCTGCATCTGGATTTTTCTGTGCGTAAGCACATTTCGGCTTTTGTGCTTACGCCATGTTATAGTGCGAGTTCTACGCACGGCGTTATACATGAGGCCCCAGGTGTTTGGAAATTGTTTCCAAGGATGAACCAGGTTTGTGGAGATCCACAATTTTTTTCTGAGGTCTTGGCTGATTTCTTTGGATTTTCCATTATGTTAATTAAAGATTCAGTGAGTTTGATGGTAGGTCTTAACACACATTCACATGTTGACTCCAGTTAGGCTAACTGGCTATGAGAAGCTAATTGTCCTTTTGCCTGAGGCTTGACATCATTTTCTGTGAAATTTTCAAGCAGTTTAAAGACCCAGTTAACAAAGTGTATGTAAACTTGTGTCCCACTGGAGTTGTGATGTAGTCAATAAAAAGTGAGATAATCTCTCTGTGAACACTGTTAGAAAAAAATACTTTTGCCATGCACAAAGTAGATATCTTAAAATATATGCCAAATTTATACTTTGTTAGTATAAAATCTGCGGAGGGGTTATACACTCTAAGTGTATGTAAACTTCTGACTTCAACTGTAGATATATAGGCTGTGGAGACTGGCCCAGACACAGACAGGCAGACACGTTCATGTCACCCACAAACACGTTCATTTACAATATTTACAGTCTTAAAGTGCACCACAAAACCCCCAAAGTCCTGGCCACACAATGCCTTTCACTTCAGACCACTTCCTTCTCTCTTCTCCAGCTCAGTCCACTCCACTCCCGACTCTTGCCTCGAATGAAAGGAGGCGGCCCCTTTTATCCACACCCGGATGTGCTCCAGGTGCTCCCTGGCAATCACCCGCCGACACGCCCCTGTGTGGCAGGAGTGCCGGCTGTACTCCCGGAAGCATTCCGGGTGTCCCTGCACCCCCTGGCGGTGACCACTGGCCCCTACAGGGTTGGGCTTCCAAGCCCTCAACCCGTGGCCCCCAAAGCAACCAGGGTGGCAGCCCCCACATGATCCCAGATGGGCGCATGCCCTCTTCCAGTCCTTCACGGCATCCCGGCTGGGTCGTCGCCCCTGGCATCCCTGACAAGGCATATATAAAGACATATGATAGATAGATAGATGTGACATGCTACATAATAGATACTGTAGATGGATTGGTGATGCTAAAGGTGATGAATCAGAGGACAAAATCACTTAATCACATTGTCTAATCTAACAGTTATGTGTGATCTGCCTTCTCAGACTGACATCTGTTTATTTCCTGTGTGGCCAACAGGTTGTGCTCAGATCCTTTTCCTTAATCCAGAGTAAAGATGAAAAGTACAAAAAGGGTGGTTTTATTACACACAAGTGAGAAATGGCATTAGGGAGCAAATTACAATTATGGAAAACAAGTAAATCTAACCGCCTCACTGGACCTGCCTACACAGGTTTTGTCTCTTAGTTTCAATCTAGGGTGCCTATTACAATTACACATAACAATAACAACTACCACTATTCAAAATACATTGCATACTTTTTAAACTATCCCTGACTTCTCCTCCACTTGCAAAAATCTACAATCCTAACTCCAAGCTATCTGGTCAAAAAGGTCTCTTACATCTCCACCTGTTAACATTTCCTTCCAGAATTAATTCTGTTTCAAGGCTGGTCTTCTTTTGGACCAGGGACACCATGTTAGAGCTTCTGCTAATGATGCTGTCTGTCCATGCAAACCCTACAAGGACTGTTCGTATTAGATGGGCTTTATTCATAACATGTGGCGACTTCCTGTCCCCAATAGTGCTGAGGCTCATACCTCTCACTAAACAAGTGTGGCCCAGAATGCCAATTGATGTCTATTGATTTTGTGTATTTTTAGAAGAGAAAACAGGTCATGGTATGGTAGTTAATGTTGTCACCTCATAGCTCCAAGGACTGGGGATTGCCTAGACCAGTCACTGACTTTGTTAGGTTTGGTTATATTCCATATATTCACATAGCTTTTTACTTTCTTGTCCTTTCCAATAGACAGATTAACTGGCCATTCTATATAAGCCCTCTATGGTGAGTGCATCATGTGATGATTTGATGTTGGTTTCTGTATCTGTTTCCCCTCCACAGGTTTTAGTGTGCACCATTCCTGAGCTTAGGAAATGCATAGTGTCACAGACGTGAGCCTGAGGAGTGTCCCAGGGCAAAGACTAAAGATGGAACACAATCGCTAACCCAATTTCTTCTTCCATCTTTACAGTGGCAGAGAACCTCTGGAAGAATCCTTAATTCACTTCCACATTAACACCATAATCCACACCTCCATATGTTTTGCAGTTTTATTTATTAGACTGAGAAATAACAATTAATGATTGTACATACTTGGTAATGTTTTACATTTGCAGAATAAAAAACGATTTAAACTGTGGAGCTGAGAGTGTCCACTGAATGAGTTGTCCTCTCTGGTATGTAGACCCGAAGTTTGGCCTGAACCTTGGGATTAGTGGCGATGATCACGACAGGGCACACTGAAGTATAGAGCATGGTGAAGTACATTCTAATGTCAGAAATGAGAGGCTCAACCCACACACCTGAGATTGAGTACAGCCACATGACACAATCAATGCCAAAGAAGACCACGTAGATAGTGACGAGAGTAACCACAGCACGTGATGCTTTCACTTCAGCTCGGGCTCCTAGTTGTGTTCGATCTGATGATCGGATGCTCTTCACCTTCTTGCTGTGTCGGTAGAGAAGCAGCAAAATGTATCCGCTCATGATGGTCATCAGCACTATAAACACAAGATCTCTCATCATGACCGCCATGCCAATCCCAAAGAGTGCTGTGAATGTGTAGAAGGTGGCATAGCAGAATTCAATGTTGAACGTGTATGGAGGCATAGTGTTGTTAACAAGATTTGCAACACCATGAATGGCAGTGCTGATACATGACACAAAGTAGAGCACATACAGCAATGTCACCGTAAGCGTCAGGAACCTAGGAATTTGTGACTTCAGTGTGTCAAGTTTGGAGGAGGCAGGAGAGATCACCACAGCCTGATACGTACTTAGCAGGCATGTTAGACTAATGGAGAGGCCCCTGAAGGAGCGGAAAGACAAGATGATTAATTTACAACCAAGGTCGCTAAACATCAGCTTGTAGCCAAATGTGTGCAGCGTCTGGGGAATCCCACGTGTGCAGTCCAGCATTAGGTTAGAAAAGGTGAGATGACACAGGATGACGTCTGCAGTCAGCAATCTTCTGTCATTGCGTAGGGCACATAAGAAGGCGAAGCAGATGGCCAGATTGGATGGAATGCCAATGACAGTCAGCAGAAGGAAAGCGTAGGGTCGAATTGCAACTCTCGTGTCCACAGGGGGCATTGTGTGAGTTGACAAGCTGCAAGAACAAGTGGAAAACATCACAGAGCTAAGTTGAGAATTAACAAAAGGCGTCATAGCTTCCAAACTAGCCATCACGAAATACGTCTAAACCAGTGGTTCCCAAACTCGGTCCTGAGGACCCACTGTGGCTACAGGTTATTATTCCAGCCAAATTCACAATTAGTGATGACAGTTGATCTCATTTATTTAGTTGGTCTTTTTCCCTGCTCTTATTCTGCCTTAAGACAAGCGCAGCAGTATGATTTTTACATTTATAAGACAATTAGAAATATTTCTACTTTTGCTTTAAACGCTTACCTCTCTTTTGTTGTTATTCTATTGTTTTGTTAATTTTTTGTGCAGTTTGCACCCTTATTGTACAGTATAATGGCACAGAGTTTAACTTCATGGATCCACCGGAGCTGAATCTCACACCAGGTAATTTATTGTCACTGTTTAGTTTGTCTGTTCCCTTCATGTATTTGTTAGTTTTTCTCTCCAAGATGTGCAGGTTAGGTTACCTGGCAATTCAAAATTTATAAATTTAAAATAAATTAAACATCCTAAAGCATACTGAGCATCCATTCATTTGTTGAGCCATACACTAAAGTTGTTAGTGTCCATTTCAACATTACATGGCTCTAGAGCCGTTCCTAGCATTATCAAGTAAGAGACAAGACTCAGACATGAACAGGATGCCAGTTGATCTTACTGTTGTGTATCCTTTGGCTGAGTTACTAGAGTAGAAATGGGAACAGCTGACAAACTGCACACAAGATATCAGGAAATGAATCCAGGGGTTCAAGATCTGCCAGACAGAAAGGTTGCCAGCTGCACCACTTCAATCTTTAAAAAGCAAATTCTTAACAAATTAAAACATCCCTATTGATAACCAAGCTGATTTTTCTGTTAATAAATTCTGAAATGAAAATTAAAGTCTTTCTGGTATTTGTACCTAAAAATATGGAGACAGCTCAGGACATGGTATACATTCAGTTAACAGTGTTGACCAAGGGAACACACACATCTACCAAAGTAATGATAGGGCACCAATCAGTCCGGCAGTTTTAATAACTAATGAGTCCAAAATAAACGGGTGCTTAGTGGTGCTAATAACAGGAAAGGAAAGGCAATATAAGCTCTTTAGATTAAGAATAGTCAAGCAGGAGGTCTGTCCAGCAGTCTGCTCATCCTGCAGTGAGGTGACCAACTGCTGGGAGCATCTAAGTTTTATAATCGGTAGACCAGAAGGGGTGGAGTCAATTGGCCTCACTGTGTGGTTTCACTGGGTTCTGGGTGGATAAAGAGACAACATCCTCAATGACAGCGCTCCCTCGTGTCCTGGGGTGGTAGTGCTGACCTCTGTTGAGCCTAGAAGGTGACCCTCAGGCACATATGTGTGACAACACACACAATTAAAAAACAGTTTAAAGCAAAAATTCCAACAGAGCCAGGAAAGAAACTATTTTTTGGAGGTAATCCACTAAACAAAATGATGAATAATCATGGTGACCAAGTTTCACTAACAGTGGCCTCTGCAGAGGAGCGTGTCACAAAGCCATTGTGCAGGAGTATGTTCTGTTGGATAAAAGCTGATTTAGTGGTTCATCAAGATAGTAAGAATGAAAAAATATCAAATTGCAAACTGCTTGACAGAAAGCTTCATATTGAATTTCTGTTTTTATGTGGAACATTTTTGTTATTTACTGTACAGTAAATTACATAATTATTTACAGTGCTGATTTAATATTTAATGAGCAATGTATGCTCAATTGTTACATAAAAAAACAATTCTCATCCAGTGGCCAGTATAACAACATGATTCTGTCTCCTCAACTTGCTTTTTCCAGGTTCAGTCTGTCTTTGCAGGACAGGGTGCAGGGAAGGACCAGTCCTGGAGGGCATGTCATTCCACTGTTGTCCACACTATATTTAAATAATGCCAATATATAGGTTTATATGGTCATTATAATCAAGTACAGAGTACACCAACATTCTTACAAGTGCTTATTACTTCTACATTACTTTGGCTAACTGTAAAACTGTTCTAGAAATTAATTCTTATTTGATTTCCATGTCTTTAAATATCTGGAATGATCTTTCAGACAAATCTGTCCGAACTGAAGGTAATGATCGCTGAGATCAAGAAAGATATGAAGAAAGAAATAAATGGTATGCTCAGGTATGCTCAAGACAAACGAGAAGTCAAACAAGAAGCTGCGGCTGGAGCTGCGGCAGGATAATAAATAATAATAATTATTTGCATTTGTAAGACTTGAAGAAACGTGTATATAACCGCTTTGAGGCAGCTTTTAAACATATGCTGGAAAAAATTGAGGAGCACATTCAGGAAAACACATCTAATTTTGAGGAAAAACTGAGAGCATTTGGTGATCAGTTGGAAGACGTTAAGCAAACATTCACAACTCGAATTGAAACAGCTGAACATCTGGCATCCACCTCCGACGGAAAAGCAATGGCTGCGAATTCCAAATGCAAAAACTCGGAGACAGACTTGCTGCTCTGGAAGATGGATGCAGAAAATAATATTAGAATCGAAGTTCTACCTGAGAATTGTGAAAGTCCAAACCCAGTGAAATTCGTAGCTGAACTATTTCAAAAATAATTGGAGAGGACTTTAAATCAGACACCGAGATAGCAGCTTACCACATACGGGGATCAAATACCTCTAAACCTAGGAATCTTGTCGCCTGTTTCAAAAAATCATAATCTAAATTTAATGTAATATTACTTCTCAGACAGAAACAAGAGATTATATTTGAAAATAACATTTGTATTTTCCCTGATTTTTCACTCTCAACAGCTGCTAAACGCGCCACTTTTTACAACATTAAACAGAGGTTACGGAAAACCCAGATCAGATACAGCCTCTTGTATCCTGTCAAACTGAAAGTGGATATTCAAGACAAGCATTACATCTTTACTACTACGGAGGAAGCAGAAAAAGAGTTAAGAAAGCCGATCCCGACACTTTTTTGAAAAAAACGATCGTGAGTCACATCCTGTCATGGAATGGCAAAGAAGATATAACTGGCTGTCTGATCTGCTTGCAGTGATACTGGTACCATAATCATACATCCTTTTCCCTACTTGGCCACTTTCTGTTTATGTTTTAATTACAATTATACGCGTATATGTATCTATGTATGGAAGAAATGAAATTAGTAACTTTTAATTTTTTTTTACTCTTCTAAAGGAGACTGTTTAATATCATACCCTTGGTTTATTAATATTGTTATTATTGTATTAGGGTTTACTATGCGTATCCAGGGCCACTTTTTAACACCATTCCCTGGGTTTACTATCTTACTATTTCAAGACTTTATTTTATTTCAAGATTATATTTTATGCTTATAGTATTTGGACTGTATCGGCAATAGATATCTCAATTTTAGTCCTCATATGCCACTGCTGTGGGGCTTGTTTTGTTTTGGAAGTGCTCTGTCTCTAGGTATGTCAGAGGTCTGGGACTTTGTGAAGTGTGGCCCAGCCTCACGTGGGGAGGCAAAATGGAGGGACTAGGGGGGGAGAGAAAGAGAGCAAGCTATCTCTAATCTATCCTTTTAATCCTTATAACTATAAGTACCAACATAACAATAGGATTCATGGCAATAACTCCTGGGAAAATTGGAAATTAAGGTCAAAGCTGTCTCACTTTCAGTTAAGACTACAAAATGATATCAAAAATTGTCTTCATGACCGCACAGTTAACTTTGTGAGCTGGAATGTTAAAGGCCTGAATCATGAATTAAAGAGAAAGAAAGTGTTCTCTCACCTAACAGGTCTAAACGCTAAAATTCTATTTTTACAGGAGACCCACTTATTAAGAAAAGATCAGTTCCGGCTGCAAAAAGATTGAACTGGCCAAATGTTCCATTCTAGCTTTACAAAGAAAACTAGAGGTGTGGGAATTCTTATACAGTACATAGAAAGTCTCATTTGTAGTATCAGATGTAGTATCTGATCCTGAAGGGATATATGTGATTGTCATGGGTTATTTATTTAACTGTAAAGTGATTTTGATAAATGTTTATTCAACCAATGTGGATGATAGGGACTTCATCCAAAATGTATTTGCATCCATTCACAATGTGAACACTCATAAAATTATAATGGCTGGGGACTTTAATTGTGTTTTAAATCTAGACCTAGGTAGGTCTCCTGTCATAGGGGTGGTGACATCTAACACTGCAAAGACAATTACACAGTTTGTAATTGATCACAACTTATCAGACCCCTGGAGATTTGTAAACCTAAACTCAAGATAATATTCTTTCTACTCAGTAGTTGCTCAAGAATTGATTATTTCTTTGTCGATAACAATTTCTTGCCTACGATTAAATCTTGCAAGTACAACACTATTGTTATTTCTAACCATGCCCCTTTGATCTTGGAGCTAAAATCATTATGCCCCACATACTCATCACGCAAATGATGTCTTAACCCACTTTTATTAGCAGATGATAACTGTACAGAATTTATATCCAAACAAATCAGTTTTTTTTTTCTAGAGACAAATACATCCTCAGAGGTTTCTGCATCACTACTCTTGGAAACTCTGAAGGCTTTCTTAAGAGGACAGGTTATCTCATATCTTTCCCACAGAAATAAATTGTAAACTAAGAAGGCACCAGAGCTAACCAGCGAAAGTACTAGAATAGATCAAGAACATGTCAGGTGTCCAAGTGAGGCTTTTCATAGGAAAAGGCAGGCTCTGCATTAAGAACTCAACCTCTTAACAACTAAAGAAACTGAACAACTCATTTTAAATCAAGACATCATTACTATGAACATGGAGAGAAAGCTAATAAGATCTTAGCTGAACAAATCTACAAGCAAGAAGTTTGCAATGCAATTACAGCCATCACCAACACAAAAGGAGACAAAATCATTGACCATAAAAATATAATGCACACATTTAGAGACTAATACTAGTCCTTATATTCTACTGAGTTTAAAGAAGACAAGACACAATCTAATACATTTCTGTATGCATTATAGATACCACAAATAGATACTCTCAGTGCAGAGGAATTGGATAAACCTTTGGCTTTTTCAGAATTTCTAGATGCTATAAAGTCACTTCAGAGTGGCAAAGCAGCAGGCCCTGATGGCTACCCTGCCGAATCTTACAAGAAATTCTCCACTCAGCTAGCTCCCCTTGTATTAGCAACATTTACAGAAGCTAGAGACAATAAAATTCTACCTCAAACATTTCGCCAAGCATTAATCACCGTCTTTCCTAAACAAAATAAGGACTTATTACAATGTGCATCATACAGACCAATTTTACTTCTGAATAATGATATTAAGATACTCTCCAAAGTCCTAGCTTGAAAGATGGAGAAAGTGCTGTCTTTGTTAATATCACAAGATCAAACTGGATTTATGAAAGGCCGACACTTAGCTTCCACTCTTCGACGCCTATTTAATGTAATATATTCACCCACAAAATCAAACACCCAGAGATATTATTGTTTTATGCAGAAAAAGTATTGGATATGACTGAATGGAACTATTTTTTCACTACATTGGAGAAATTTGGGTTTGGCCCGACAATTTGTGCATGGATCAAACTACTGTATACCAATTCAGTAGTTTCAGTTTGTATTAGCAACATTAATTCAGGCTACTTTAAACTAGAACGTGGTACCAGACAAGGATGCCCCTTGTCACCACTACTTTTCACAATTGCCATTGAGCCACTGGCAGTTTTCTGTCGAGATGCTTATGAGATAAAGGGGATTATCAGAGAAGGACTGGAACAGAAAGTTTCTGTATATGCAGATGATATGGTACTGTATATATCAGACGCACAAAACACTGTGCCTGCAGTCCTAACAGCACTAACAGAATTTCAAAAGATTTCTGGTCTCAGAATTAATTTGAATAAAAGTGTGCTCTTCCCAGTGAATCCTCAAGCATATAATATTAGATTAGACACCTTCCCTTTTATCATAGCAGATCAGTTTAAATACCTAGGGGTAAACATCACAAGTAAACATAAAGTTCTCTATCAGCAAAATTTTGCCGTCTGTATGGAAAAAATTAAGCAAGACTTGCATAGATGGTCAACCTTTCATCTCACTTTAGCTGGAAGAATTAACATTGTTAAGATGAATATCCTTATGAAGCTTCTCTTTTTATTTCAAAGCATTCCAATGTACATCAATAAATAGTTTTTTAAGAAATTAGATTCAACCATAACCTCATTTATTTGGAATTCAAAACAGAAGGTGGCATGGCTCTACCTAACTTTCAATTTTATTACTGGGCAGTAAACATACAAACTATAAAAACTTGGACATGGACACAAATAGATGAACATAAGCACGTTTGGCCCACAATAGAAATAAAATTCTTCAGTACTTCTTTATATTCCTCGCTTTGTACCCCAATAAATGCAAGTTATCGCCAATATACCAACAATCCAATTATGCTCACTCAATCAGAATGTGGAACCAATGTAGGAAGTATTTTAAGATAGAGAAGCTTTAATCTGTGGCACCTCTGCACGAGAACCACCTTTTTCCACCCTCGCAAACATATGCAATTTTTAATGTCTGGAAAATATTTGGGATTAAGTCACTTAGAGATCTGTACATAGACAACGTCTCTGCATCCTACGAACAATTACATTCCAAATTTAACTTTTCAGCAACACATTCCTTTTACTACCTTCATATTAGAAACTTTGTTAAACAGAACCTGCCCAATTTTCCTCACCTCCCACCTCCCTCTATACAGGAAAAAATATTGCTCAGTCTCGAGGACTCAGACAGCATTTGTGCAATATATAAAACCATTTTACAGTCCCTCCTTTTCAAAGATCCAAGAGGACAGTGGGAAAAGGATCTCTCACTCAATATTTCAGAAAGGGAGTGGAAGGAGGCAATGCAGAGAATTCACTCAAGCTCCATATGTTTTAAGCATACAATTATTCAACTCAAAATTATATATCTTGTTTAAAATTGTGGAAAATGTTTCCAGGGCAAGATCCAACCTGCTAACGCTGCAATCAAGTTCCAGCCTCACTGGATCACATGTTTTGGGCCTGCACCAAATTAACATAATTCTAGACCAAATATTTTAAATGCCTATCAGACAGCCTTCATCACAATCCCTCCTAATCCACTAACAGCTGTGTTTGGTGTTCTTCCAGATGGGTTTAAAGTGGAGAAGGACAAACAAACTGTGATTGCATTCACTACACTTTTGGCACGCAGACTTATTTTGCTAAATTGAAAGAATCCTAACTCCCTTCTTTTAAGTCAGTGGGAAACCGATGTTTTATACTATTTGAAATTGGAAAAATTCAAATTCTCAGTTAGAGAATCTGTACAGAACTTTTTCAAAACCTGACAGGATCTCTTAAAGCACAGAGGAAGCAGATTCTCTCCCCATTTCTTTTTCTTCTCCATTTATCTTTATTCAATTATTAATTTACCTATTTACTTATTTTTACTAGCCTTAAGTTTTACTCTGCTGGCCATGCTCTCTTTCTCAGGGGTGGGGGTTGATTTGTTTTCGATATTATTTTTATAAAAATTGGTCTGTTTGTATGGAATGTTGTGTGATTTCAATAAAATCAATAAAATTAAACTCATTCCAGATGTTTTTTTTTTTATTTTATTTTATTTTTCCCCTTACTCATAGAGCAGGCTAAGAATTGCTGCTGTTGAGGACTTGCAGGCCACCTGCACAAACCTCTGGAGAGCATGCAAACTTTACACGTCAATAGACAATTTCTGCTACTGAAAACAGGCATCTGAATGTGTGAAGTTAGTATCAACACTTTAAAATAAACTGTGTGTTACTTTTGATTTATATGGATGGACTGAATTGTTTGGGGCAGGGATAATAGGGCAATTGTTAGAACATTAGAGCAATGTGGAGGAGAACAGGCCATTGAGCCCAACAAAGTTCGCCAGTCCTTTCCACTTATTTTTTTTTTCCAAAAAAAAACTGTCTACCACACTACTTGGTAACTTATTCCAAGTGTCTATCGTTCTTTGTGTAAAGAAAAACTTCCCAAATGTTTGTGTGAAATTCACCCTTAACAAGTTTCCAACTGATGAACTCATTTTAAAATAACAGTCTTGGTCCACTGTACTAATTCCCTTCATAATTTTAAATACTTCAATCATGTCACCTCCCGATCTTCTTTTGCTTAAACTGAAAAGGCTCAGCACTTTTAATCTTTTCCTCACAATTCGTCCCCTGTAGCCCTGGAATCGCCCTAGTGCTGCTATGTCTTCTTTGTAGCCTGGAGACCAAACCTGCACACAGTACTACAGATGAGGCCTCACCAGTGTGTTATAAAGCTTGAGCAGAACCGCCTTGGACTTGTGCTATATAACCAGACATTCTGTTTGCCTTCTTAATGGCTTGGGAAGTTGATAGCGTAGAATCCACTACAACTCCTAAATCCTTTTCATAAGGTGTACACGATGTGTAATACTTTATATTTACTAACATTAAACTTCATCGGCCAAGCAGATGAGGCTGGCACGTGTCACTTCTCTTTTCAGGTGACTGCATTGGCTCTCTGTAGTGGGACGTATTAAGTTCAAATCCTTGATATTTGCTTATAGAGTAGTCAATGGGTCAGCATCTATATATAAGGAAACACTTGTGAGGAGTTATGCTCCTTCTCAACCACACAGATCTGCTGATCAATGGCATCAAGTGATGAGACCTCTGCGTGGCACCAAGTCTCAAAGCAAACTCTTTTCATGTGTAGTTCCTAGCTGATAGAGTGAGTTACCCACCTCAATTCTGACTCAAACAATGTTTTAAAAAGTCTGGTAAATTTCTGCCTAACTAATATTAGCTGTTGGATTTTAGAATCTAGGAAGTGTAAGCTTGCTTGTATTTTGTTCTGATTGATCACTTTTAGGTGATCAATTTTGTTCCCTTGTCCTTTAAAATTTGTTCCCAAATAGTCCGTAGACTGATGTTTATGCGATTATGCTGACCTCTTTTTTAAGTCCTTTAGGATCAAAGTGCCTGCTAAGCAAATAAATGTACTGCAAATATAAATGTAATCAATCCTCGCCACTAAGAAATGAGGGGCAACAGAGTGAATTTGTTTCTTGTGTTCGAAATGGTTGCTTCCGTTCAAATATCCAACTTGCAGTCAACAAATTAGCATGCCATGTCAGTAATCAGTTAGCCTTGAAGTCAAGCAAATCAGGACAGTTTATCTGGTGAAGAAGCCTCATTGATATAACATATGAGTCTAAAATAAAATTAGCTTTCCTCCCAATGTGCCAGTTAAATCAAAAAACAGAAAAACAAAATCAATTTAAAAATGGCCAACACGTTAAAGTGAAACATCATTTTCATCAATTAATTAATCCATTAATTAATGGGCAGATATTTTTGGTTTTCATTTATCTTTAATCAGTTTCTACCTTGATCTTTGTGTGTTTTAACAAATCTATTTTATGTGTACCAGTTCTGTGTTTAGTAATTAATATAATCTGTAGTTGTATTTTAGCTGAGAACTGTTCACATCTCTCTGCTGTATTCACTGAAGACCGCTGCACAGAAATAAGTTGTATTGTTTTTTATTGGATTTTCAAAGACAGTAATATTTTTTACAAAGTGACTAAGACATTTCAGAATTGAATTCCATTCCTTAATAAGACACTGTTTTATTCACTGCACACAGTGGAATTGAAGATCTTTTACTCACTCCAATTAGCACCAGAGAGAGCAACCAGGAGATCCTGATATACTGTAAAGTGCTGGGTGAAAATGGCTGTCCTGGTTAGTTGGCTCAACAAAAGTTATGAAGTTGAAAAATTGAAAGAAAATACAATATCTGTCAAAAATCACAATGAGACTATAAATAACATGTGCTGTATCTTTAGATATATATGTGTAAACTGTGTGTGTCTGTGTCAACTGTTCTGAAAAAATATGCAATCAAGAACTTCATTGTACTGTATGCATAGTGACATATTGAATATGAGGAAGTAAAAAATAAATTAATTAAAACAATTAACATTTTTAAACACTAATACAAAAAGTATCATATGTGGTCAACATAATAATTAGCACTAGAAGCTCCAGGAGACTGAGTCAAAATGTCACCCCTTGTGGAGTTTTTATGTTCTGCCTGTATCTGTATGCATTTTAATACAGTTAACAAATTAACTAAGTAAATGCTTTACTTCATGGCACTGTTGAACTCACCTGTGCTTTCTGGGCTGGCAGTGCCTTCACATCTCTGGTCCTGGTCAGAGAAAATATAAAGAGCTGAAATCCCATAAATCTTGTAGACTGATGATTTCCACGTTCCACTAAATGCCTACTTTTCAACAGATAGCAAAGAATTTCCTTGCAATATTTAATTATAAAAAATGTTCAAGTGAATTAAAATTTTGTTAGAGGTATTGCAGCAAATATCTAAATTGCACAGTCCTGGCATTGCTGTTTTTGCTTCTTTATACTGGAGAAGGGTCCTCCAGGAGGCCAATGTGTTGAACAGAAACAACAAGGCAGCCACCCCTGAGGTCACATTAAGGATTCCTTATTGAAGAGGCAGCAGGTGGTGAATGAACTGATGAAAACTTTTATGAGTGTCGTTGCTCTTTTGAGTATAATTGTTAATTACTGTTTTTTCTGCTGATAATAATAAAACAAAAAATCAGCCACATTCAACTGATGTGATTCAGAATCATTGTCATTTATGACTCCGTTTAGTATTTTCTCTGTCAACTTTAACTTCTAACTTAGATAAAATGAACTTTTTTGTCAATTGCCTATATTTTAATAAGTAATTTATTGAAAGATACTGGCGCTTTTTTTAAACAAATCTACTGTATGTCTTTACAAGTGATCACTCTTTCTGTGCTTGCAAAAATCACAATGTGCTATGCATTTTTTGTGGATTTGTTTAAACAGTAATACACACTGTATCAATAGGATATCTCAGCCATATCTCTCTATATATAAAACGACAAAACATCCAGCGTCCAGCATCCATACCTGGGCATAATGTGATTCAGTGGCCACAAGAGGTCTACGATGTCTGGTGAACAGAGAAGTGAAAGGGCGGGCTTATCTGGTGGATATATAGATGGATGGATGGATGTGACATGCTACATAATAGATACTGTAGATGGATTGGTGATGCTAAAGGTGATGAATCAGAGGACAGAATCACTTAATCACATTGTCTTCTCTGGCAGTTATGTGTGATTTGCCTTCTCAGACTGACGTCTGTTTGTTTCCTGTCTGGCCAATAGGGTGTGCTCATGTCCTTTTCCTTAATACAGAGTAAGGATGAAAGGAAAAGTACAGAAAAGGTGGTTTTATTACACACAAGGGAGAAATGGCATTAGGGAGCAAATTACACTTAGGGAAAACAAATAGAAATCTAACAGCCTCATTGGACCTACCTACACAGGTTTTGGCTACTACACATAACAGTAACAACTACCACTACTCTTAATAACTTTCATACATTTTATGCTATTCCCTGCTTCTCCTCCTCTTGCCAACATCTTGCCAATCCTAACTCCAAGCTATCTGGCCAGAAAAGTCTTTTATATCCCCTTGTGTTAGCATTTCTTCTCAGAATTACTTCTGTTTCAAGGCTGGTCTTCTTTTGGACCAGGGACACCATGATAGAGCTTCTGCTAATGATGCAATTGGTCCCTGCAAACCCCATTTCATATTACAAAGGGCTTTATTCATAACATGTGGCGACCTCCTGTCCCCAACAGGGCTGAGCCTCACACCTCTCACTAAACAAGTGTGGGCCACACTGTCAATTGACGTCTATTGATTTTGTGCATTTTTAGAAAAAACACAGGTCATGGTATGGTAGTTAATGTTGTGACCTCTTAGCTCCAAAGACTGAGGATTGCCTAGACCTGTCACTGACTCTGTTAGGTTTGTATATATTCCTAATATTCACATAGCTTTTTACTTTCTTGTCCTCTCCACATGACATTTTAACTGGTCATTCTATTGAGCCCTTCATGGATGAGTGCATCATATGATGACTTGGTGTTGATTTCTGCATTTGTGTCCATTTCTCCTCCACAGGTTCTGGTGTGCACCATTCCTGAGCTTAGGAAATGCATGGTGTCACAGATGTGAGCCTGAGGAGTGTCCCAGGGCAAAGACTAAAAGTAGAACACAATTGCTAACCGAATTTCTGCTTCCATCTTTACAGTGGCAGAGAACCCCTGGAAAATCCTTTAATTCACTTCCACATTAACACCATAATCCATGCCTCCATATGTTTTGCAATTTCATTTACTAAACTGAAAAATAACAATTAATGATTGTACATACTGTGTAATGTTTTACATTTACAGAATAAAAGGCATTTTAAACTGTGGAGCTGAGGGTGTCCACTGAATGAGTTGTCCTCTCTGGTATGTAGACCCGAAGTTTGGTCTGAACCTTGGGATTAGTGGCGATGATCACAATGGGGCACACTGAAGTATAGAGCATGGTGAAGTACATTCTAATGTCAGAAATGAGAGGCTCAACCCACACAACTGAAATCGAGTACAGCCACATGACACAATCAATGCCAAAGAAGACCACATAGATAGTGACGAGAGTAACCACAGCACGTGATGCCTTCACTTCAGCTCGTGCTCCTAGCTGTGCTCGATCTGATGATCGGATGCTCTTCACCTTCTTGCTGTGTCGGTAGAAAAGCAGCAAAATGTATCCGCTCATGATGGTCATCAGCACTATAAACACAAGATCTCTCATCATGACCGCCATGCCAATCCCAAAGAGTGCTGTAAATGTGTAGAAGGTAGCATAGCAGAATTCAAAGTTAAACGTGTATGGAGGCATAGTGTTGTTAACAAGGTTCGCAACACCATGGATGGCAGTACTGATACATGACACAAAGTAGAGCACATACAGCAATGTCACCGTAAGCGTCAGGAACCTGGGAATTTGTGACTTCAGTGTGTCAAGTTTGGAGGAGGCAGGAGAGATCACCACAGCCTGATACGTACTTAGCAGGCATGTTAGACTAATGGAGAGGCCCCTGAATGAGCGGAAGGACAAGAAGATTAATTTACAATCAAGGTCGGTAAACTTCAGTTTGTAGCCAAATGTGTGCAGCGTTTGGGGAATCCCACCCGTGCAGCCCAGCATTAGGTTAGAAAAGGTGAGATGGCACAGGATGACGTCTGCAGTCAGCAATCTTCTGTCATTGCGTAGGGCACGTAAGAAGGCGAAGCAGATGGCCAGATTGGATGGAATGCCAATGGCAGACAGCAGAAGGAAAGCGTAGGGACGAATTGCAGCTCTCGTGTCCACAGGGGACATTGTGAGAGTTGACAAGCTACAAGAACAAATGGAAAACATCACAGAGTTACTTTCAGAATTAACAAAGAGCTTTGTAGCTTCCAAACTAGCAATCATGGAATACATCTAAATTGATATCTCAGTCTTTAGCTTGAGGTTTGTTTGTATTCAAATTATAGTATGAACTTGATCTTAAATAACCATCCATCCATTTTCTGTAACCGCTTCTTTTTTTCCCAGAATTTCTAGGTACAAGGCAGAATGCAAAGTTGCACTGGGTTTCAATGAATTTTACGGCATCCAATTTTAGAGTAATCAAATTAGTGCTTACAATTAATATAACAGACTATGTGAAGAAAAGGCTTGTCCAGGAGAAAAGCCACCCAGACATAAGGAGAACATTTACATTCCACACAGGCAGTTGTACACGTGGCAGTAAGGTTTTAAGGCTTCAGCACGCACCAACTGGTATTCTATATACTTCTGAAAAATGACACCATAATGGCACAGAGGTTAGCTTCATGGATCTAGTGGAGCTGCATCTCACACCTGGTAATTTATTGTTAATATTGAGTTTGTCTGTTCCCGCCATGTGTTTGTTAGTTTTTCTCCTAAAGGTGTGCAGGTTATGTTACCTGGCAATTCAAAATTCGCTGAATGTGAGTGTGGATGTTTATGAGTATGCCCTCTGATGGACTGGTAGCCTGTTCTGGGTTGGTTGCTGCTGTGATAGGCTTTGGCCTGCAATGAAACTGTGTAGCAACCACTATAGATACGGGAACGCGATTCCTACACTTCACAACCCAAGGGGAAGTGGACGATAATAGAAGGTTAAAGTAACATTACCATATTTGGTCCTCAGCCCCTCTTGTCCCCTATACACGCCCTTATATAACTGGCAAAAAATCTCATGCAAAAGAAAGTGGGACTGAAAAATATATTGACATTTGCTGTTTACATTTACTTGCCCGTTGCCTGAGTGCTCATTCGCAAACCCCTTTCCCAGACGCCCTCCCCAGTGCCCAAATCCTAACCTCCAGTTTGACGCAGACAATAAACAAAAGTAAACAAAAAAAACTGTTCTCTGAGAACGCCAAAAAAGAAACATTAGTCCACATATAAGAAAACAATAAATCCTGCAGTTCAGTCCCTTCCTTAGGGCAGGAGGAAAACACAACAGTCCTCTGGTGGAACAGCTTCTCCCCGGACTATCACGAAGAAATGCAAACTGAGGAATGTGACTCACCAGACGGGAGCACCCGGAGAACACCAGTACCTGGCCTCTTCTTGGGGATTCGTCAACAGATTATTTCTTCGGAGTGGCCACCCACAAATAGCAGACGTCCCTGGGTGAAGAAAGATCCTGAATGATTCTTTGAGCGTGGATAGTCTCCGCATTGCCTTCAGCCTTTTCCTTCCTTTTTTCTTCCCTCCTGCCTTGATCCGCCATTCCCCGTAAAAAGAAAAAGTTTCCCACCAAAACATCCTTGCCCCTCTCGGTTGTTATGGAAACCTCACGCTGGCAAAAGGCAGCTGGAATATTTACTGGGCGGGGTCCTCTCAGCACTGGGGCGTCACCAAAGGAGCCTGAAGGGCTAGTTACAAACACCAGCCCAACCAACATTATAAAGTGACGGACAGTCCAGGAGGCCAACCCAACTGTCAAGTTATGTAGCCTTGCTACAACTGAATTGGATTAAATAGGTTTAAGAATGGTGTGATACCATCCTCATTTCTTGACTGCATATTGGGAAGCCTTACCCAACACTGGCAGTATAGAGCACAATCATACTGTAAATTTAAAATAAACATCCCAAAGCATACTGAGCATGCATTCATTTGTTGATCCATACATTGAGTGCCCATTTCAGCATTACATAGCTCTAGAGCCTTTCCTAGCAGTATCAAGGAGCATCTTGGTTTTATAGTCAATAGACCACAAGGGGTGTAGTCAGTTGCCCTCATTTTGTGGTTTCATTGGGCTCTGGGTGGCAAAAGAGAAACATTGTCAGCAACAGCGCTCCCTCGTGTCCTGGGGTGGTAGTACTTACCTCTATTGAGCCTAGAAGGTGACCCTAAGGCACATGTGTGACAACATGCACACATTAAAAAACAGTTTAACGCAAAAATTCCAGGAAAGGAAGTATTTTTGGAGATAATCTGCTAAATAAAATGATGAATAGTCATGGTCACCAAGTTTCACTAACTGTGGCCTGTGCAGAGTAGCACTTCATGAAGTCATTGTGAAGGCGTATGTTCTTTTGGATAAAAGCCAATTTTGTGGTTCAACAAGATAGTAAGAATGAAAAATATCACCTTGCAAACTGCTTGTGACAGAAAGCTTCATATAAAATTTCTGTTTTTATGTGGAACATTTTTGATATTCACTGTACAGTAAATGAAATCATTATTTTACAGTGGTGATTTAATATTTAATGAGCAATGTATGCTTCATTGTTACATAAAAAAACAATTCCCATCTAGTGACTAGTATAACAACATGATTCTGTCTCTTCAACTTGCTTTTTCCAGGTTCAGTCTGTCCTTGCTGGACAGGGTGCAGGGAAAGGACCAGTCCTGGAGGGGATGTCATTCCACTGTTGTCCTCACTACACTTAAATAGTGCCAATGTATAGGTTTATATGGTCATTATAATCACAAGTACAGAGTACAATGAAATTCTTACATGTGCTTATTAATTCTGCATTACTCTGGCTAACTCTAAAACTGTTCTAGAAATTAATTCTTATTTGACTTCCACGTCTGAAACCTCTGTATTGAGTTTATTTATTATATTTTTCCCTTACAAATAAAGCAGGCTAAGAATTACTTCTGTAAAGGACCTGGAGGTCATCTGCACAAATCTTTGGAGAGCATGCAAGTTTTACACATCAAGAGACAAGATTTGGTATTGAACACAGTCAGGCATCTGAATGTGTGAGGTTAGTGTCTTCCCTTTAAATTAAACTGTGTGTTACTTTTGATTTATAAGGATGGACCGAGTTGTTTGGGGCTGGGATAATAAGGCAACTGTTAGAACATTAGAACACTCTAGATGAGAACAGGCCATTGAGCCCAACACACCTCGCCTGTCCTATCCACTTATTTCTTCCAAAAAAAACAGCAAGTCGAGTTTTGAAAGTCCCTAAAGTCTTACTGTCTACCACACTACTTGGTAACTTATTATTAAGTGTCTATCGTTCTTTGTGTAAAGAAAAACTTCTTAATATTTATATGAAATTTACCCTTAACAAGTTTCCAACTGTGTCCCCGTGTTCTTGATGAACTCATTTTAAAATAACAGTTCTGATCCACTGGACTAATTCCCTTCATAATTTTAGACACTTCAGTCATGTCTCCTGTTATTCTTCTTTTGCTTAAACAGTAAAGGCTCTGCTCTTTTAATCGTTTCCTCATAATTCATCCCCTGTAGCCCTGGAATTAGCCTAGTTGCTTTTCTCTGGACTTTTTCTAGAGCTGCTATGTTCTTTCTGTAGCCTGGGCACCAAAACTGTACACAGAATGCCAGATGAGGCCTCACCAATGTGTTATAAAGTTTGAGCAGAATCTCCTTGGACTTGTACTCAACACATCAGGGCATTGTATAACCTGACATTCTGATTGCCTTCTTAATGGCTTCTGAACACTGTTGGGAAGTTGATAGCTTAGAGTCCACTACGACTCCTAAATCCTTCTCTTAAGGTGTACTCTCAATTTTCAGACCGCCCATTGTGTGTTCAAACCTAATACTTTTTCTTCCTTTGTGTAATACTTTACATTTACTAGCATTAAATTACATCTGCCAACCAGATGAGGCTAATGCATGTCACTCCTCTTTTCAGATGACCGCATTGGCTCTCTGTAGTGTAAATCCTTGATATTTGTTTACAGAGTAGTCAATGGGTCAGCATCTATATATAAGGAAACACTTGTGAGGAGTTATGCTCCTTCTCTGCTGATCAGTGGCATCAAGTGATGACAACTCTGCGTAGCACCAAGTTTCAAAGCACACTCTTTTCATGTGTAGTTCCTATCTGATGGAGTGAGCTACCCACCTCAACTCTGACTCACACAATGTTTTAAAAAGTTTTTGAAGACTCTCTTCTTTGGTAAATTTCTGCCTAGCTAATATTAGCTGTTGAATTTTATAACCTAGGAAGTGTTAACTTGCTTGTATTTTGTTCTGATTCATCACTTTTGGTGATCAATTTTGTTCCCTTGTCCTGTAACATTTGTTCCCAAACAGTCCGTAGACTGATGTTTATGCGATTATGCTGACCTCTTTTTTAAGACCTTTAGGATAAAAGTGTCTGCTAAGCAAATAAATGTAAATATAAATGTAATCAATCCTGGCCACTAAGAAATGAGGGGGAACAGAG